>NC_140579.1:714492424-715092424 GCF_964204655.1 Triturus cristatus
ACCAGACATCCTCAAGCATCAGGCATCAGACATTCACAAGCATCAGGCATCAGGCACCAGACATCCACAAGCATCAGGCATCAGATATTCACAAGCATCAGACATCAGGCACCAGACATCCACAAGCATCAGACATCCACAAGTATCAGACATCATGCATCAGATATCATGCATCAGACATCAGGTGTCAGACATCATGCATCAGACATCCACAAGCATCAGACATCAGGCATCAGACAGCCACAAGCATCAGACATCAGGCATCAGACATCCACAAGCATCAGACATCAGGAATCAGACATGCCTGATGCCTGATGTGTGATACCTGATGTCTGATTCCTGATGTCTGATGTTTGTGGATGTCTAATGCCTGATGTTTGATGCTTGTGGATGTCTGATGCCTGATGTCTGATGCTTGTGGCTGTCTGATGCCTGATGTCTGATGTGTGATACCTGATAAGACATCAGTCCTCAGACATCAGACATCCGCAAGTATCAGACATCTACAAGCATCAGACATTAAGACATCAGGCATCAGACATCATGCATCAGACATCAGGCAACACACATCCACAAGCATCAGGCATCAGACATCCACAAGCATCAAGCATCGGACATCAGGCATCAGACATCCACAAGCAACAGACATCATTCATCAGACATCAGGCAACATACATCCACAAGCATCAGGCATCAGACATCAAACATCAGGCATCAGACATCCACAAGCATCAGGCATCAGACATCCACAAGCGTCTGGCATCAGACATCAGGCATCCATAAGCATCAGACATCCACAAGCATCAGGCATTCGACATCAGGCATCAGACATCAGGCACCAGACATCCACAAGCATCAGACATCCACAAGCATCAGACATCTGGCATCAGACATCCACAGGCATCAGACATCAGGCACCAGACATCCACAAGCATCAGACATCCACAAGCATCAGACATCAGGCATCAGACATCCAAAAACATCAGACATCAAGCATCAGACATCCACAAGCATCAGGCATCAGACATCAGGCATCAGACATCATGCATCAGACATCATGCATGAGACATCCACAAGCATCAGACATCAGGCATCATACATCCACAAGCATCAGACATCCACAAGCATCATGCATGAGGCATCAGACATCCACAAGCATCAGACATCATGCATCAGACATCATGCATCAGACATCAGGTGTCAGACATCATGCATCAGACATCCACAAGCATCAACATCAGGCATCAGACAGCCACAAGCATCAGACATCAGGCATCAGACATCCACAAGCATGAGACATCAGGAATCAGACATCAGATATCACACATCAGACATCAGGCCTCAGACATCAGACATCCACAAGTATCAGACATCTACAAGCATCAGACATTAAGACATCAGGCATCAGACATCATGCATCAGACATCAGACATCCACAAACATCAGACTTCAAGCATCAGACATCCACAGGCATCAGACATCATGCATGAGACATCCACAAGCATCAGACATCATGCATCAGACATCATGCATGAGACATCAGGCATCAAACATCCACAAGCATCAGACATCATGCATCAGACATCAGGCAACACACATCCACAAGCATCAGGCATCAGACATCCACAAGCATCATGCATCAGACATCATGCATCAGACATCAGGTGTCAGACATCCACAAGCATCATATATCAGGTATCAGACAGCCACAAGCATCAGACATCCACAAGCATCAGACATCAGGAATCAAACATCCACAAGCATCAGACATCCACAAGCATCAGACATCATGCATCAGACATCAGGCAACACACATCCACAAGCATAAGGCATCAGACATCAAACATCAGGCATCAGACATCAGGCATCAGACTTCCACAAGCATCAGACATCAGGTGTCAGACATCATGCATCAGACATCAGGCAACACACATCCACAAGCATCAGACATCAGACATCCACAAGCATCAGACATCAGGAATCAGACATCAGGCATCAGACATCAGGCACCAGACATCCACAAGCATCAGGCATCAGACATTCACAAGCATCAGACATCAGGCATCAGACATCCACAAGCATCAGACATCCACAAGCATCAAACATCATGCATCAGACATCATGCATCAGACATCAGGTGTCAGACATCATGCATCAGACATCCACAAGCATCAGACATCAGGCATCAGACAGCCACAAGCATCAGACATCAGGCATCAGACATCCACAAGCATCAAACATCAGGCATTAGACATCCACAAGCATCAGACATCAGGAATCAGACATCAGGTATCAGGCATAAGACATCAGGCATCAGACATTGACAAACATCAGACATCAAGCATTAGACATCCACAAGCATCAGGCATCAGACATCAAGCATCAGACATCATGCATGAGACATCCACAAGCATCAGACATCAGGCATCAAACATCCACAAGCATCAGACATCATGCATCAGACATCAGGCAACACACATCCACAAGCATCAGACATCAGACATCAGACATTCACAAACATCAGGCATCAGGCATCAGACATCCACAAACATCAGGCATCAGGCATCAGACATCCACAAACATCAGGCATCAGACATCCTGCATCAGACATCATGCGTCAGACATCAGGTGTCAGACATCATGCATTAGACATCCACAAGCATCAGACATCAGGCATCAGACAGCCACAAGCATCAGACATCCACAAGCATCAGACATCCACAAGCATCAGACATCCACAAGCATCAGACATCCACAAGCATCAGGCATTCGACATCAGGCATCAGACATCAGGCACCAGACATCCACAAGCATCAGACATCCACAAGCATCAGACATCTGGCATCAGACATCCACAGGCATCAGACATCAGGCACCAGACATCCACAAGCATCAGACATCCACAAGCATCAGACATCAGGCATCAGACATCCAAAAACATCAGACATCAAGCATCAGACATCCACAAGCATCAGGCATCAGACATCAGGCATCAGACATCATGCATCAGACATCATGCATGAGACATCCACAAGCATCAGACATCAGGCATCATACATCCACAAGCATCAGACATCCACAAGCATCATGCATGGGGCAGCAGACATCCACAAGCATCAGACATCATGCATCAGACATCATGCATCAGACATCAGGTGTCAGACATCATGCATCAGACATCCACAAGCATCAACATCAGGCATCAGACAGCCACAAGCATCAGACATCAGGCATCAGACATCCACAAGCATGAGACATCAGGAATCAGACATCAGATATCACATATCAGACATCAGGCCTCAGACATCAGACATCCACAAGTATCAGACATCTACAAGCATCAGACATTAAGACATCAGGCATCAGACATCATGCATCAGACATCAGACATCCACAAACATCAGACTTCAAGCATCAGACATCCACAGGCATTAGACATCATGCATGAGACATCCACAAGCATCAGACATCATGCATGAGACATCAGGCATCAAACATCCACAAGCATCAGACATCATGCATCAGACATCAGGCAACACACATCCACAAGCATCAGGCATCAGACATCCACAAGCATCATGCATCAGACATCATGCATCAGACATCAGGTGTCAGACATCCACAAGCATCATATATCAGGTATCAGACAGCCACAAGCATCAGACATCCACAAGCATCAGACATCAGGAATCAAACATCCACAAGCATCAGACATCCACAAGCATCAGACATCATGCATCACACATCAGGCAACACACATCCACAAGCATAAGGCATCAGACATCAAACATCAGGCATCAGACATCAGGCATCAGACTTCCACAAGCATCAGACATCAGGTGTCAGACATCATGCATCAGACATCAGGCAACACACATCCACAAGCATCAGACATCAGACATCCACAAGCATCAGACATCAGGAATCAGACATCAGGCATCAGACATCAGGCACCAGACATCCACAAGCATCAGGCATCAGACATTCACAAGCATCAGACATCAGGCATCAGACATCCACAAGCATCAGACATCCACAAGCATCAAACATCATGCATCAGACATCATGCATCAGACATCAGGTGTCAGACATCATGCATCAGACATCCACAAGCATCAGACATCAGGCATCAGACAGCCACAAGCATCAGACATCAGGCATCAGACATCCACAAGCATCAAACATCAGGCATTAGACATCCACAAGCATCAGACATCAGGAATCAGACATCAGGTATCAGGCATAAGACATCAGGCATCAGACATCCACAAACATCAGACATCAAGCATCAGACATCCACAAGCATCAGGCATCAGACATCAAGCATCAGACATCATGCATCAGACATCATGCATGAGACATCCACAAGCATCAGACATCAGGCATCAAACATCCACAAGCATCAGACATCAGGCATCAAACATCCACAAGCATCAGACATCATGCATCAGACATCAGGCAACACACATCCACAAGCATCAGACATCAGACATCAGACATTCACAAACATCAGGCATCAGGCATCAGACATCCACAAACATCAGGCATCAGGCATCAGACATCCACAAACATCAGGCATCAGACATCCTGCATCAGACATCATGCGTCAGACATCAGGTGTCAGACATCATGCATTAGACATCCACAAGCATCAGACATCAGGCATCAGACATCCACAAGCATCAGGCATCAGGAATCAAACATCCACAAGCATCAGACATCCACAAGCATCAGACATCAGGAATCAAACATCCACAAGCATCAGACATCCACAAGCATCAGACATCATGCATCAGACATCAGGCAACACACATCCACAAGCATCAGACATCGGGCATCAGACATCAGGCATCAGACTTCCACAAGCATCAAGCATCAGACATCAGGCATCAGACATCCACAAGCATCAGACATCAGGTATCAGACATCAGGCAACACACATCCACAAGCAGCAGGCATCAGACATCCACAGGCATCAGACATCAGGAATCAGACATCAGACATCAGGCACCAGACATCCACAAGCATCAGACATCAGGAATCAGACATCAGGTATCAGACATCTGGCCTCAGATATCAGACATCCACAAGTATCAGACATCATGCATCAGACATCCACAAGCATCAAACATAAGGCATTAGACATCCACAAGCATCAGACATCAGGAATCAGACATCAGGTATCACACATCAGACATCAGGCCTCAGACATCAGACATCCACAAGTATCAGACATTAAGACATCAGGCATCAGACATCATGCATCAGACATCAGACATCCACAAACATCAGACATCAAGCATCAGACATCAGACATCCACAAACATCAGACATCAAGCATCAGACATCCACAAGCATCAGGCATCAGATATCATGCATCAGACATCATGCATGAGACATCCACAAGCATCAGACATCAGGCATCAAACATCCACAAGCATCAGACATCATGCATCAGACATCAGGCAACACACATCCACAAGCATCAGGCATCAGACATCCACAAGCATCAGACATCAGGCATCAGACATCCACAAGCATCGGACATCAGGCGTCAGACATCATACATCAGACATCAGGCATCAGACATTCACAAACATCAGGCATCAGACATCAGACACCCACAAACATCATGCATCAGACATCCACAAGCATCAGACATCTTGCATCAGACATGCGTCAGACATCAGGTGTCAGACATCATGCATCAGACATCCACAAGCATCAGACATCAGGCATCAGACAGCCACAAGCATCAGACATCCACAAGCATCAGACATCAGGAATCAAACATCCACAAGCATCAGACATCCACAAGCATCAGACATCCACAAGCATCAGACATCAGGAATCAAACATCCACAAGCATCAGACATCATGCATCAGACATCGGGCAACACACATCCACAAGCATCAGACATCGGGCATCAGACATCAGGCATCAGACTTCCACAAGCATCAGACATCAGGCATCAGACATCCACAAGCATCAGACATCAGGTATCAGACATCAGGCAACACACATCCACAAGCATCAGGCATCAGACATCCACAGGCATCAGACATTAGGTATCAGACATCCACAAGCATCAGACATCAGGAATCAGACATCAGGGATCAGACATCAGGCACCAGACATCCACAAGCATCAGGCATTAGACATTCACAAGCATCAGACATCAGGCATCAGACATCCACAAGCATCAGACATCATGCATCAGACATCAGGTGTCAGACATCAGGTGTCAGACATCCACAAGCATCAGACATCAGGCACCAGACATCCTCAAGCATCAGGCATCAGACATTCACAAGCATCAGGCATCAGGCACCAGACATCCACAAGCATCAGGCATCAGACATTCACAAGCATCAGACATCAGGCACCAGACATCCACAAGCATCAGACATCCACAAGTATCAGACATCATGCATCAGATATCATGCATCAGACATCAGGTGTCAGACATCATGCATCAGACATCCACAAGCATCAGACATCAGGCATCAGACAGCCACAAGCATCAGACATCAGGCATCAGACATCCACAAGCATCAGACATCAGGAATCAGACATGCCTGATGCCTGATGTGTGATACCTGATGTCTGATTCCTGATGTCTGATGTTTGTGGATGTCTAATGCCTGATGTTTGATGCTTGTGGATGTCTGATGCCTGATGTCTGATGCTTGTGGCTGTCTGATGCCTGATGTCTGATGTGTGATACCTGATAAGACATCAGTCCTCAGACATCAGACATCCGCAAGTATCAGACATCTACAAGCATCAGACATTAAGACATCAGGCATCAGACATCATGCATCAGACATCAGGCAACACACATCCACAAGCATCAGGCATCAGACATCCACAAGCATCAAGCATTGGACATCAGGCATCAGACATCCACAAGCAACAGACATCATTCATCAGACATCAGGCAACATACATCCACAAGCATCAGGCATCAGACATCAAACATCAGGCATCAGACATCCACAAGCATCAGGCATCAGACATCCACAAGCGTCTGGCATCAGACATCAGGCATCCACAAGCATCAGACATCCACAAGCATCAGGCATTCGACATCAGGCATCAGACATCAGGCACCAGACATCCACAAGCATCAGACATCCAAAAGCATCAGACATCTGGCATCAGACATCCACAGGCATCAGACATCAGGCACCAGACATCCACAAGCATCAGACATCCACAAGCATCAGACATCAGGCATCAGACATCCAAAAACATCAGACATCAAGCATCAGACATCCACAAGCATCAGGCATCAGACATCAGGCATCAGACATCAGGCATCAGACATCATGCATCAGACATCATGCATGAGACATCCACAAGCATCAGACATCAGGCATCATACATCCACAAGCATCAGACATCCACAAGCATCATGCATGAGGCATCAGACATCCACAAGCATCAGACATCATGCATCAGACATCATGCATCAGACATCAGGTGTCAGACATCATGCATCAGACATCCACAAGCATCAACATCAGGCATCAGACAGCCACAAGCATCAGACATCAGGCATCAGACATCCACAAGCATGAGACATCAGGAATCAGACATCAGATATCACACATCAGACATCAGGCCTCAGACATCAGACATCTACAAGTATCAGACATCTACAAGCATCAGACATTAAGACATCAGGCATCAGACATCATGCATCAGACATCAGACATCCACAAACATCAGACTTCAAGCATCAGACATCCACAGGCATCAGACATCATGCATGAGACATCCACAAGCATCAGACATCATGCATGAGACATCAGGCATCAAACATCCACAAGCATCAGACATCATGCATCAGACATCAGGCAACACACATCCACAAGCATCAGGCATCAGACATCCACAAGCATCATGCATCAGACATCATGCATCAGACATCAGGTGTCAGACATCCACAAGCATCATATATCAGGCATCAGACAGCCACAAGCATCAGACATCCACAAGCATCAGACATCAGGAATCAAACATCCACAAGCATCAGACATCCACAAGCATCAGACATCAGGTATCAGACATCAGGCAACACACATCCACAAGCATCAGACATCGGGCATCAGACATCAGGCATCAGACTTCCACAAGCATCAAGCATCAGACATCAGGCATCAGACAGCCACAAGCATCAGACATCAGGCATCAGACATCCACAAGCATCAAACATAAGGCATTAGACATCCACAAGCATCAGACATCAGGAATCAGACATCAGGTATCAGACATCAGGCCTCAGATATCAGACATCAGACATCAGGCACCAGACATCCACAAGCATCAGGCATCAGTTATCCACAAGCATCAGGCATCAGACATCCACAAGCATCAGACATCATGCCTCAGACATCAGGTGTCAGACATCATGCATCAGACATCCACAAGCATCAGACATCAGGCATCAGACAGCCACAAGCATCAGACATCCACAAGCATCAAACATCAGGCATTAGACATCCACAAGCATCAGACATCAGGAATCAGACATCAGGTATCAGACATCAGGCATAAGACATCAGGCCTCCGACATCAGACATCCACAAGTATCAGACATCTACAAGCATCAGACATTAGACATCAGGCATCAGACATCATGCATCAGACATCAGGCATCAGACATCCACAAACATCAGACTTCAAGCATAAGACATCCACAAGCATCAGACATCATGCATCAGACATCATGCATGAGACATCCACAAGCATCAGACATCAGGCATCAAACATCCACAAGCATCAGGCATGCATCAGACATCAGGCAACACACATCCACAAGCATCAGGCATCAGACATCCACAAGCATCAGACATCATGCATCAGACATCAGGCAACACATCCACAAGCATCAGACATCAAACATCGGGCATCAGACATCAGGCATCAGACATCCACAAGCATCGGACATCAGACATCCACAAGCATCAGACATCAGGCACCAGACATCAGCCATCAGGCATAAGACATCCACAAGCATCAGGCATCAGACATCCACAAGCAACAGACATCATGCATCAGACATCAGGCAACATACATCCACAAACATCAGGCATCAGACATCAAACATCAGGCATCAGACATCCACAAGCATCAGGCATCAGACATCAGGCATCCACAAGCATCAGACATCCGACATCAGGCATCGGACATCAGGCATCAGACATCCACAAGCATCAGGCATCAGACATCAGGCACCAGACATCAGCCATCAGGCATAAGACATCCACAAGCATCAGACATCAGGCATCAGACATCCACAAGTAACAGACATCATGCATCAGGCATCAGACATCCACAAGCATCAGGCATCAGACATCCACAAGCATCAGACATCAGGCATCAGACATCAGGCACCAGACATCCACAAGCATCAGACATCAGGCACCAGACATCCACAAGCATCAGACATCCACAAGCATCAGACATAAGGCATCAGACATCCACAAGCATCAGACATCAGAAATCAGACATCAGGCATCAGGCACCAGACATCCACAAGCATCAGACATCCACAAGCATCAGACATCAGGCATTAGACATCCGGCACCAGACATGCACAAGCATCAGGCATCAGACATGCAAAAGCATCAGGCATCAGACATCATGCATGAGACATCCACAAGCATCAGACATCAGGCATCATACATCCACAAGCATCAGACATCCACAAGCATCATGCATGAGGCATCAGACATCCACAAGCATCAGACATCATGCATCAGATATCATGCATCAGACATCAGGTGTCAGACATCATGCATCAGACATCCACAAGCATCAACATCAGGCATCAGATAGCCACAAGCATCAGACATCAGGCATCAGACATCCACAAGCATGAGACATCAGGAATCAGACATCAGATATCACATATCAGACATCAGGCCTCAGACATCAGACATCCACAAGTATCAGACATCTACAAGCATCAGACATTAAGACATCAGGCATCAGACATCATGCATCAGACATCAGACATCCACAAACATCAGACTTCAAGCATCAGACATCCACAGGCATCAGACATCATGCGTGAGACATCCACAAGCATCAGACATCATGCATCAGACATCATGCATGAGACATCAGGCATCAAACATCCACAAGCATCAGACATCATGCATCAGACATCAGGCAACACACATCCACAAGCATCAGGCATCAGACATCCACAAGCATCATGCATCAGACATCATGCATCAGACATCAGGTGTCAGACATCCACAAGCATCATATATCAGGTATCAGACAGCCACAAGCATCAGACATCCACAAGCATCAGACATCAGGAATCAAACATCCACAAGCATCAGACATCCACAAGCATCAGACATCATGCATCAGACATCAGGCAACACACATCCACAAGCATAAGGCATCAGACATCAAACATCAGGCATCAGACATCAGGCATCAGACTTCCACAAGCATCAGACATCAGGTGTCAGACATCATGCATCAGACATCAGGCAACACACATCCACAAGCATCAGACATCAGACATCCACAAGCATCAGACATCAGGAATCAGACATCAGGCATCAGACATCAGGCACCAGACATCCACAAGCATCAGGCATCAGACATTCACAAGCATCAGACATCAGGCATTAGACATTCACAAGCATCAGACATCCACAAGCATCAAACATCATGCATCAGACAGCCACAAGCATCAGACATCAGGCATCAGACATCAGGTGTCAGACATCATGCATCAGACATCCACAAGCATCAGACATCAGGCATCAGACAGCCACAAGCATCAGACATCAGGCATCAGACATCCACAAGCATCAAACATCAGGCATTAGACATCCACAAGCATCAGACATCAGGAATCAGACATCAGGTATCAGGCATAAGACATCAGGCATCAGACATTGACAAACATCAGACATCAAGCATCAGACATCCACAAGCATCAGACATGAGACATCAAGCATCAGACATCATGCATCAGACATCATGCATGAGACATCCACAAGCATCAGACATCAGGCATCAAACATCCACAAGCATCAGACATCATGCATCAGACATCAGGCAACACACATCCACAAGCATCAGACATCAGACATTCACAAACATCAGGCATCAGGCATCAGACATCCACAAACATCAGGCATCAGGCATCAGACATCCACAAACATCAGGCATCAGACATCCTGCATCAGACATCATGCGTCAGACATCAGGTGTCAGACATCATGCATTAGACATCCACAAGCATCAGACATCAGGCATCAGACAGCCACAAGCATCAGACATCCACAAGCATCAGACATCCACAAGCATCAGACATCCACAAGCATCAGACATCCACAAGCATCAGACATCATGCATCAGACATCAGGCAACACACATCCACAAGCATCAGACATCGGGCATCAGACATCCACAAGCATCAGACATCAGGCATCAGACAGCCACAAGCATCAGACATCCACAAGCATCAAACATCAGGCATTAGACATCCACAAGCATCAGACATCAGGAATCAGACATCAGGTATCAGACATCAGGCATAAGACATCAGGCCTCCGACATCAGACATCCACAAGTATCAGACATCTACAAGCATAAGACATTAGACATCAGGCATCAGACATCATGCATCAGACATCAGGCATCAGACGTCCACAAACATCAGACTTCAAGCATCAGACATCCACAAGCATCAGACATCATGCATCAGACATCATGCATGAGACATCCACAAGCATCAGACATCAGGCATCAAACATCCACAAGCATCAGGCATGCATCAGACATCAGGCAACACACATCCACAAGCATCAGGCATCAGACATCCACAAGCATCAGACATCATGCATCAGACATCAGGCAACACATCCACAAGCATCAGACATCAAACATCGGGCATCAGACATCAGGCATCAGACATCCACAAGCATCGGACATCAGACATCCACAAGCATCAGACATCAGGCACCAGACATCAGCCATCAGGCATAAGACATCCACAAGCATCAGGCATCAGACATCCACAAGCAACAGACATCATGCATCAGACATCAGGCAACATACATCCACAAACATCAGGCATCAGACATCAAACATCAGGCATCAGACATCCACAAGCATCAGGCATCAGACATCAGGCATCCACAAGCATCAGACATCAGGCATCGGACATCAGGCATCAGACATCCACAAGCATCAGGCATCAGACATCAGGCACCAGACATCAGCCATCAGGCATAAGACATCCACAAGCATCAGACATCAGGCATCAGACATCCACAAGTAACAGACATCATGCATCAGGCATCAGACATCCACAAGCATCAGGCATCAGACATCCACAAGCATCAGACATCAGGCATCAGACATCAGGCACCAGACATCCACAAGCATCGGACATCAGGCATCAGACATCCACAAGCATCAGGCATCAGACATCAGGCACCAGACATCAGCCATCAGGCATAAGACATCCACAAGCATCAGACATCAGACATCCACAAGTAACAGACATCATGCATCAGGCATCAGACATCCACAAGCATCAGGCATCAGACATCCACAAGCATCAGACATCAGGCATCAGACATCAGGCACCAGACATCCACAAGCATCAGACATCAGGCACCAGACATCCACAAGCATCAGACATCCACAAGCATCAGACATAAGGCATCAGACATCCACAAGCATCAGACATCCACAAGCATCAGAAATCAGACATCAGGCATCAGGCACCAGACATCCACAAGCATCAGACATCCACAAGCATCAGACATCAGGCATTAGACATCCGGCACCAGACATGCACAAGCATCAGGCATCAGACATGCAAAAGAATCAGGCATCAGACATCATGCATGAGACATCCACAAGCATCAGACATCAGGCATCATACATCCACAAGCATCAGACATCCACAAGCATCATGCATGAGGCATCAGACATCCACAAGCATCAGACATCATGCATCAGACATCATGCATCAGACATCAGGTGTCAGACATCATGCATCAGACATCCACAAGCATCAACATCAGGCATCAGACAGCCACAAGCATCAGACATCAGGCATCAGACATCCACAAGCATGAGACATCAGGAATCAGACATCAGATATCACACATCAGACATCAGGCCTCAGACATCAGACATCCACAAGTATCAGACATCTACAAGCATCAGACATTAAGACATCAGGCATCAGACATCATGCATCAGACATCAGACATCCACAAACATCAGACTTCAAGCATCAGACATCCACAGGCATCAGACATCATGCATGAGACATCCACAAGCATCAGACATCATGCATCAGACATCATGCATGAGACATCAGGCATCAAACATCCACAAGCATCAGACATCATGCATCAGACATCAGGCAACACACATCCACAAGCATCAGGCATCAGACATCCACAAGCATCATGCATCAGACATCATGCATCAGACATCAGGTGTCAGACATCCACAAGCATCATATATCAGGTATCAGACAGCCACAAGCATCAGACATCCACAAGCATCAGACATCAGGAATCAAACATCCACAAGCATCAGACATCCACAAGCATCAGACATCATGCATCAGACATCAGGCAACACACATCCACAAGCATAAGGCATCAGACATCAAACATCAGGCATCAGACATCAGGCATCAGACTTCCACAAGCATCAGACATCAGGTGTCAGACATCATGCATCAGACATCAGGCAACACACATCCACAAGCATCAGACATCAGACATCCACAAGCATCAGACATCAGGAATCAGACATCAGGCATCAGACATCAGGCACCAGACATCCACAAGCATCAGGCATCAGACATTCACAAGCATCAGACATCAGGCATCAGACATCCACAAGCATCAGACATCCACAAGCATCAAACATCATGCATCAGACATCATGCATCAGACATCATATGTCAGACATCATGCATCAGACATCCACAAGCATCAGACATCAGGCATCAGACAGCCACAAGCATCAGACATCAGGCATCAGACATCCACAAGCATCAAACATCAGGCATTAGACATCCACAAGCATCAGACATCAGGAATCAGACATCAGGTATCAGGCATAAGACATCAGGCATCAGACATTGACAAACATCAGACATCAAGCATCAGACATCCACAAGCATCAGGCATCAGACATCAAGCATCAGACATCATGCATCAGACATCATGCATGAGACATCCACAAGCATCAGACATCAGGCATCAAACATCCACAAGCATCAGACATCATGCATCAGACATCAGGCAACACACATCCACAAGCATCAGACATCAGACATCAGACATTCACAAACATCAGGCATCAGGCATCAGACATCCACAAACATCAGGCATCAGGCATCAGACATCCACAAACATCAGGCATCAGACATCCTGCATCAGACATCATGCGTCAGACATCAGGTGTCAGACATCATGCATTAGACATCCACAAGCATCAGACATCAGGCATCAGACAGCCACAAGCATCAGACATCCACACGCATCAGACATCCACAAGCATCAGACATCCACAAGCATCAGACATCCACAAGCATCAGACATCATGCATCAGACATCAGGCAACACACATCCACAAGCATCAGACATCGGGCATCAGACATCAGGCATCAGACTTCCACAAGCATCAAGCATCAGACATCAGGCATCAGACATTCACAAGCATCAGACATCAGGTATCAGACATCAGGCAACACACATCCACAAGCATCAGGCATCAGACATCCACAGGCATCAGACATCAGGAATCAGACATCAGACATCAGGCACCAGACATCCACAAGCATCAGGCATCAGACATCCACAAGCATCAGACATCATGCATCAGACATCAGGTGTCAGACATCATGCATCAGACATCCACAAGCATCAGACATCAGGCATCAGACAGCCACAAGCATCAGACATCCACAAGCATCAAACATCAGGCATTAGACATCCACAAGCATCAGACATCAGGAATCAGACATCAGGTATCAGACATCAGGCATAAGACATCAGGCCTCTGACATCAGACATCCACAAGTATCAGACATCTACAAGCATCAGACATCAGGCATCAGACATCATGCATCAGACATCAGGCATCAGACATCCACAAACATCAGACTTCAAGCATCAGACATCCACAAGCATCAGACATCATGCATCAGACATCATGCATGAGACATCCACAAGCATCAGACATCAGGCATCAAACATCCACAAGCATCAGGCATGCATCAAACATCAGGCAACACACATCCACAAGCATCAGGCATCAGACATCCACAAGCATCAGACATCATGCATCAGACATCAGGCAACACATCCACAAGCATCAGACATCAAACATCGGGCATCAGACATCAGGCATCAGACATCCACAAGCATCGGACATCAGACATCCACAAGCATCAGACATCAGGCACCAGACATCAGCCATCAGGCATAAGACATCCACAAGCATCAGGCATCAGACATCCACAAGCAACAGACATCATGCATCAGACATCAGGCAACATACATCCACAAACATCAGGCATCAGACATCAAACATCAGGCATCAGACATCCACAAGCATCAGACATCAGGCATCCACAAGCATCAGACAACCGACATCAGGCATCGGACATCAGGCATCAGACATCCACAAGCATCAGGCATCAGACATCAGGCACCAGACATCAGCCATCAGGCATAAGACATCCACAAGCATCAGACATCAGGCATCAGACATCCACAAGCAACAGACATCATGCATCAGGCATCAGACATCCACAAGCATCAGGCATCAGACATTCACAAGCATCAGACATCAGGCATCAGACATCAGGTTCCAGACATCCACAAGCATCAGACATCAGGCACCAGACATCCACAAGCATCAGACATCCACAAGCATCAGCCATAAGGCATCAGACATCCACAAGCATCAGACATTAGAAATCAGACATCAGGCATCAGGCACCAGACATCCACAAGCATCAGACATCCACAAGCATCAGACATCAGGCATTAGACATCCGGCACCAGACATGCACAAGCATCAGGCATCAGACATGCACAAGCATCAGGCATCATACATCATGCATCAGACATCATGCATCAGACATCAGGTGTCAGACATGCATCAGACATCCACAAGCATCAGACATCAGGCATCAGACAGCCACAAGCATCAGACATCAGGCATCAGACATCCACAAGCATCAAACATAAGGCATTAGACATCCACAAGCATCAGACATCAGGAATCAGACATCAGGTATCAGACATCAGGCCTCAGATATCAGACATCCACAAGTATCAGACATCTACAAACATCAGGCATCAGACATCATGCATCAGACATCAGGTATCAGACATCCACAAACATCAGACATCAAGCATCAGACATCCACAAGCATCAGGCATCAGACATCAGGCATCAGACATCCACAAACATCAGACATCAAGCATCCGACATCCACAAGCATCAGACATCATGCATCAGACATCATGCATGAGACATCCACAAGCATCAGACATCAGGCATCAAACATCCACAAGCATCAGACATCCACAAGCATCATGCATGAGGCATCAGACATCCACACGCATCAGACATCATGCATCAGACATCAGGTGTCAGACATCATGCGTCAGACATCCACAAGCATCAGACATCAGGCATCAGACAGCCACAAGCATCAGACATCAGGCATCAGACATCCACAAGCATCAAACATCAGGAATCAGACATCAGGTATCACACATCAGACATCAGGCCTCAGACATCAGACATCCACAAGTATCAGACATTAAGACATCAGGCATCAGACATCATGCATCAGACATCAGACATCCACAAACATCAGACATCAAGCATCAGACATCCACAAGCATCAGGCATCAGACATCATGCATCAGACATCATGCATGAGACATCCACAAGCATCAGACATCAGGCATCAAACGTCCACAAGCATCAGACATCAGGCATCAAACATCCACAAGCATCAGGCATGCATCAGACATCAGGCAACACACATCCACAAGCATCAGGCATCAGACATCCACAAGCATCAGACATCAGGCATCAGACATCCACAAGCATCGGACATCAGGCATCAGACATCATGCGTCAGACATCATACATCAGACATCAGGCATCAGACATTCACAAACATCAGGCATCAGACATCAGGCATCAGACACCCACAAACATCATGCGTCAGACATCCACAAGCATCAGACATCCTGCATCAGACATGCGTCAGACATCAGGTGTCAGACATCATGCATCAGACATCCACAAGCACCAGACATCAGGCATCAGACAGCCACAAGCATCAGACATCCACAAGCATCAGACATCAGGAATCAAACATCCACAAGCATCAGACATCCACAAGCATCAGACATCCACAAGCATCAGACATCAGGAATCAAACATCCACAAGCATCAGACATCATGCATCAGACATCAGGCAACACACATCCACAAGCATCAGACATCGGGCATCAGACATCAGGCATCAGACTTCCACAAGCATCACACATCAGGCATCAGACATCCACAAGCATCAGACATCAGGTATCAGACATCAGGCAACACACATCCACAAGCATCAGACATCCACAGGCATCAGACATTAGGCATCAGACATCCACAAGCATCAGACATCAGGAATCAGACATCAGGCATCAGACATCAGGCACCAGACATCCACAAGCATCAGGCATTAGACATTCACAAGCATCAGACATCAGGCATCAGACATCCACAAGCATCAGACATCAAGCATCAGACATCCACAAGCATCAGGCATCAGACATCAAGCATCAGACATCATGCATGAGACATCCACAAGCATCAGACATCAGGCATCAAACATCCACAAGCATCAGACATCATGCATCAGACATCAGGCAACACACATCCACAAGCATCAGACATCAGACATCAGACATTCACAAACATCAGGCATCAGACATCCACAAACATCAGGCATCAGGCATCAGACATCCACAAACATCAGGCATCAGACATCCTGCATCAGACATCATGCGTCAGACATCAGGTGTCAGACATCATGCATTAGACATCCACAAGCATCAGACATCAGGCATCAGACAGCCACAAGCATCAGACATCCACAAGCATCAGACATCCACAAGCATCAGACATCCACAAGCATCAGACATCAGGCACCAGACATCACCCATCAGGCATAAGACATCCACAAGCATCAGGCATCAGACATCCACAAGCAACAGACATCATGCATCAGACATCAGGCAACATACATCCACAAACATCAGGCATCAGACATCAAACATCAGGCATCAGACATCCACAAGCATCAGACATCAGGCATCCACAAGCATCAGACATCTGACATCAGGCATCAGACATCAGGCATCAGACATCCACAAGCATCAGGCATCAGACATCAGGCACCAGACATCAGCCATCAGGCATAAGACATCCACAAGCATCAGACATCAGGCATCAGACATCCACAAGCAACAGACATCATGCATCAGGCATCAGACATCCACAAGCATCAGGCATCAGACATCCACAAGCATCAGACATCAGGCATCAGACATCAGGTTCCAGACATCCACAAGCATCAGACATCAGGCACCAGACATCCACAAGCATCAGACATCCACAAGCATCAGACATAAGGCATCAAACATCCACAAGCATCAGACATAAGAAATCAGACATCAGGCATCAGGCACCAGACATCCACAAGCATCAGACATCCACAAGCATCAGACATCAGGCATTAGACATCCGGCACCAGACATGCACAAGCATCAGGCATCAGACATGCACAAGCATCAGGCATCAGACATCATGCATCAGACATCATGCATCAGACATCAGGTGTCAGACATGCATCAGACATCCACAAGAATCAGACATCAGGCATCAGACAGCCACAAGCATCAGACATCAGGCATCAGACATCCACAAGCATCAAACATAAGGCATTAGACATCAACAAGCATCAGACATCAGGAATCAGACATCAGGTATCAGACATCAGGCCTCAGATATCAGACATCCACAAGTATCAGACATCTACAAACATCAGGCATCAGACATCATGCATCAGACATCAGGTATCAGACATCCACAAACATCAGACATCAAGCATCAGACATCCACAAGCATCAGGCATCAGGCATCAGACATCAGGCATCAGACATCCACAAACATCAGACATCAAGCATCCGACATCCACAAGCATCAGACATCATGCATCAGACATCATGCATGAGACATTCACAAGCATCAGACATCAGGCATCAAACATCCACAAGCATCAGACATCCACAAGCATCATGCATGAGGCATCAGACATCCACACGCATCAGACATCATGCATCAGACATCAGGTGTCAGACATCATGTGTCAGACATCCACAAGCATCAGACATCAGGCATCAGACAGCCACAAGCATCAGACATCAGGCATCAGACATCCACAAGCATCAAACATCAGGAATCAGACATCAGGTATCACACATCAGACATCAGGCCTCAGACATCAGACATCCACAAGTATCAGACATTAAGACATCAGGCATCAGACATCATGCATCAGACATCAGACATCCACAAACATCAGACATCAAGCATCAGACATCCACAAGCATCAGGCATCAGACATCATGCATCAGACATCATGCATGAGACATCCACAAGCATCAGACATCAGGCATCAAACATCCACAAGCATCAGACATCATGCATCAGACATCAGGCAACACACATCCACAAGCATCAGGCATCAGACATCCACAAGCATCAGACATTAGGTATCAGACATCCACAAGCATCAGACATCAGGAATCAGACATCAGGCATCAGACATCAGGCACCAGACATCCACAAGCATCAGGCATTAGACATTCACAAGCATCAGACATCAGGCATCAGACATCCACAAGCATCAGACATCATGCATCAGACATCAGGTGTCAGACATCAGGTGTCAGACATCCACAAGCATCAGACATCAGGCACCAGACATCCTCAAGCATCAGGCATCAGACATTCACAAGTATCAGGCATCAGGCACCAGACATCCACAAGCATCAGGCATCAGATATTCACAAGCATCAGACATCAGGCACCAGACATCCACAAGCATCAGACATCCACAAGTATCAGACATCATGCATCAGATATCATGCATCAGACATCAGGTGTCAGACATCATGCATCAGACATCCACAAGCATCAGACATCAGGCATCAGACAGCCACAAGCATCAGACATCAGGCATCAGACATCCACAAGCATCAGACATCAGGAATCAGACATGCCTGATGCCTGATGTGTGATACCTGATGTCTGATTCCTGATGTCTGATGTTTGTGGATGTCTAATGCCTGATGTTTGATGCTTGTGGATGTCTGATGCCTGATGTCTGATGTTTGTGGCTGTCTGATGCCTGATGTCTGATGTGTGATACCTGATAAGACATCAGTCCTCAGACATCAGACATCCGCAAGTATCAGACATCTACAAGCATCAGACATTAAGACATCAGGCATCAGACATCATGCATCAGACATCAGGCAACACACATCCACAAGCATCAGGCATCAGACATCCACAAGCATCAAGCATCGGACATCAGGCATCAGACATCCACAAGCAACAGACATCATTCATCAGACATCAGGCAACATACATCCACAAGCATCAGGCATCAGACATCAAACATCAGGCATCAGACATCCACAAGCATCAGGCATCAGACATCCACAAGCGTCTGGCATCAGACATCAGGCATCCATAAGCATCAGACATCCACAAGCATCAGGCATTCGACATCAGGCATCAGACATCAGGCACCAGACATCCACAAGCATCAGACATCCACAAGCATCAGACATCTGGCATCAGACATCCACAGGCATCAGACATCAGGCACCAGACATCCACAAGCATCAGACATCCACAAGCATCAGACATCAGGCATCAGACATCCAAAAACATCAGACATCAAGCATCAGACATCCACAAGCATCAGACATCAGGCATCAGACATCATGCATCAGACATCATGCATGAGACATCCACAAGCATCAGACATCAGGCATCATACATCCACAAGCATCAGACATCCACAAGCATCATGCATGAGGCATCAGACATCCACACGCATCAGACATCATGCATCAGACATCAGGTGTCAGACATCAAGTGTCAGACATCCACAAGCATCAGACATCAGGCATCAGACATCCACAAGCATCAGACATCATGCATCAGACATCATGCATCAGACATCATGCATCAGACATCATGCATCAGACATCCACAAGCATCAACATCAGGCATCAGACAGCCACAAGCATCAGACATCAGGCATCAGACATCCACAAGCATGAGACATCAGGAATCAGACATCAGATATCACACATCAGACATCAGGCCTCAGACATCAGACATCCACAAGTATCAGACATCTACAAGCATCAGACATTAAGACATCAGGCATCAGACATCATGCATCAGACATCAGACATCCACAAACATCAGACTTCAAGCATCAGACATCCACAGGCATCAGACATCATGCATGAGACATCCACAAGCATCAGACATCATGCATCAGACATCATGCATGAGACATCAGGCATCAAACATCCACAAGCATCAGACATCATGCATCAGACATCAGGCAACACACATCCACAAGCATCAGGCAACACACATCCACAAGCATCAGGCATCAGACATCCACAAGCATCATGCATCAGACATCATGCATCAGACATCAGGTGTCAGACATCCACAAGCATCATATATCAGGTATCAGACAGCCACAAGCATCAGACATCCACAAGCATCAGACATCAGGAATCAAACATCCACAAGCATCAGACATCCACAAGCATCAGACATCATGCATCAGACATCAGGCAACACACATCCACAAGCATAAGGCATCAGACATCAAACATCAGGCATCAGACATCAGGCATCAGACTTCCACAAGCATCAGACATCAGGTGTCAGACATCATGCATCAGACATCAGGCAACACACATCCACAAGCATCAGACATCAGACATCCACAAGCATCAGACATCAGGAATCAGACATCAGGCATCAGACATCAGGCACCAGACATCCACAAGCATCAGGCATCAGACATTCACAAGCATCAGACATCAGGCATCAGACATCCACAAGCATCAGACATCCACAAGCATCAAACATCATGCATCAGACATCATGCATCAGACATCAGGTGTCAGACATCATGCATCAGACATCCACAAGCATCAGACATCAGGCATCAGACAGCCACAAGCATCAGACATCAGGCATCAGACATCCACAAGCATCAAACATCAGGCATTAGACATCCACAAGCATCAGACATCAGGAATCAGACATCAGGTATCAGGCATAAGACATCAGGCATCAGACATTGACAAACATCAGACATCAAGCATCAGACATCCACAAGCATCAGGCATCAGACATCATGCATGAGACATCCACAAGCATCAGACATCAGGCATCAAACATCCACAAGCATCAGACATCATGCATCAGACATCAGGCAACACACATCCACAAGCATCAGACATCAGACATCAGACATTCACAAACATCAGGCATCAGGCATCAGACATCCACACACATCAGGCATCAGGCATCAGACATCCACAAACATCAGGCATCAGACATCCTGCATCAGACATCATGCGTCAGACATCAGGTGTCAGACATCATGCATTAGACATCCACAAGCATCAGACATCAGGCATCAGACAGCCACAAGCATCAGACATCCACAAGCATCAGACATCCACAAGCATCAGACATCCACAAGCATCAGACATCCACAAGCATCAGGCATTCAACATCAGGCATCAGACATCAGGCACCAGACATCCACAAGCATCAGACATCCACAAGCATCAGACATCTGGCATCAGACATCCACAGGCATCAGACATCAGGCACCAGACATCCACAAGCATCAGACATCCACAAGCATCAGACATCAGGCATCAGACATCCAAAAACATCAGACATCAAGCATCAGACATCCACAAGCATCAGGCATCAGACATCAGGCATCAGACATCATGCATCAGACATCATGCATGAGACATCCACAAGCATCAGACATCAGGCATCATACATCCACAAGCATCAGACATCCACAAGCATCATGCATGAGGCAGCAGACATCCACAAGCATCAGACATCATGCATCAGACATGCATCAGACATCAGGTGTCAGACATCATGCATTAGACATCCACAAGCATCAACATCAGGCATCAGACAGCCACAAGCATCAGACATCAGGCATCAGACATCCACAAGCATGAGACATCAGGAATCAGACATCAGATATCACATATCAGACATCAGGCCTCAGACATCAGACATCCACAAGTATCAGACATCTACAAGCATCAGACATTAAGACATCAGGCATCAGACATCATGCATCAGACATCAGACATCCACAAACATCAGACTTCAAGCATCAGACATCCACAGGCATCAGACATCATGCATGAGACATCCACAAGCATCAGACATCATGCATGAGACATCAGGCATCAAACATCCACAAGCATCAGACATCATGCATCAGACATCAGGCAACACACATCCACAAGCATCAGGCATCAGACATCCACAAGCATCATGCATCAGACATCATGCATCAGACATCAGGTGTCAGACATCCACAAGCATCATATATCAGGTATCAGACAGCCACAAGCATCAGACATCCACAAGCATCAGACATCAGGAATCAAACATCCACAAGCATCAGACATCCACAAGCATCAGACATCATGCATCAGACATCAGGCAACACACATCCACAAGCATAAGGCATCAGACATCAAACATCAGGCATCAGACATCAGGCATCAGACTTCCACAAGCATCAGACATCAGGTGTCAGACATCATGCATCAGACATCAGGCAACACACATCCACAAGCATCAGACATCAGACATCCACAAGCATCAGACATCAGGAATCAGACATCAGGCATCAGACATCAGGCACCAGACATCCACAAGCATCAGGCATCAGACATTCACAAGCATCAGACATCAGGCATCAGACATCCACAAGCATCAGACATCCACAAGCATCAAACATCATGCATCAGACATCAGGTGTCAGACATCATGCATCAGACATCCACAAGCATCAGACATCAGGCATCAGACAGCCACAAGCATCAGACATCAGGCATCAGACATCCACAAGCATCAAACATCAGGCATTAGACATCCACAAGCATCAGACATCAGGAATCAGACATCAGGTATCAGGCATAAAACATCAGGCATCAGACATCCACAAACATCAGACATCAAGCATCAGACATCCACAAGCATCAGGCATCAGACATCAAGCATCAGACATCATGCATCAGACATCATGCATGAGACATCCACAAGCATCAGACATCAGGCATCAAACATCCACAAGCATCAGACATCATGCATCAGACATCAGGCAACACACATCCACAAGCATCAGACATCAGACATCAGACATTCACAAACATCAGGCATCAGGCATCAGACATCCACAAACATCAGGCATCAGGCATCAGACATCCACAAACATCAGGCATCAGACATCCTGCATCA
Source organism: Triturus cristatus (assembly GCF_964204655.1). Taxonomy (NCBI): domain Eukaryota; kingdom Metazoa; phylum Chordata; class Amphibia; order Caudata; family Salamandridae; genus Triturus; species Triturus cristatus. The sequence continues at coordinate 714,517,146 of NC_140579.1, forward strand.
GACATCATGCGTCAGACATCAGGTGTCAGACATCATGCATTAGACATCCACAAGCATCAGACATCAGGCATCAGACAGCCACAAGCATCAGACATCCACAAGCATCAGACATCAGGAATCAAACATCCACAAGCATCAGACATCCACAAGCATCAGACATCATGCATCAGACATCAGGCAACACACATCCACAAGCATCAGACATCGGGCATCAGACATCAGGCATCAGACTTCCACAAGCATCAAGCATCAGACATCAGGCATCAGACATCCACAAGCATCAGACATCAGGTATCAGACATCAGGCAACACACATCCACAAGCATCAGGCATGAGACATCCACAGGCATCAGACATCAGGAATCAGACATCAGACATCAGGCACCAGACATCCACAAGCATCAGACATCAGACATCCACAAGCATCAGACATCATGCATCAGACATCAGGTGTCAGACATCATGCATCAGACATCCACAAGCATCAGACATCATGCATCAGACATCAGGTATCAGACATCCGGCCTCAGATATCAGACATCCACAAGTATCAGACATCATGCATCAGACATCCACAATCATAAAACATAAGGCATTAGACATCCACAAGCATCAGACATCAGGAATCAGACATCAGGTATCACACATCAGACATCAGGCCTCAGACATCAGACATCCACAAGTATCAGACATTAAGACATCAGGCATCAGACATCATGCATCAGACATCAGACATCCACAAACATCAGACATCAAGCATCAGACATCAGACATCCACAAACATCAGACATCAAGCATCAGACATCCACAAGCATCAGGCATCAGATATCATGCATCAGACATCATGCATGAGACATCCACAAGCATCAGACATCAGGCATCAAACATCCACAAGCATCAGACATCATGCATCAGACATCAGGCAACACACATCCACAAGCATCAGGCATCAGACATCCACAAGCATCAGACATCAGGCATCAGACATCCACAAGCATCGGACATCAGGCATCAGACATCATACATCAGACATCAGGCATCAGACATTCACAAACATCAGGCATCAGACATCAGACACCCACAAACATCATGCATCAGACATCCACAAGCATCAGACATCTTGCATCAGACATGCGTCAGACATCAGGTGTCAGACATCATGCATCAGACATCCACAAGCATCAGACATCAGGCATCAGACAGCCACAAGCATCAGACATCCACAAGCATCAGACATCAGGAATCAAACATCCACAAGCATCAGACATCCACAAGCATCAGACATCCACAAGCATCAGACATCAGGAATCAAACATCCACAAGCATCAGACATCATGCATCAGACATCAGGCAACACACATCCACAAGCATCAGACATCGGGCATCAGACATCAGGCATAAGACTTTCACAAGCATCAGACATCAGGCATCAGACATCCACAAGCATCAGACATCAGGTATCAGACAACAGGCAACACACATCCACAAGCATCAGGCATCAGACATCCACAGGCATCAGACATTAGGTATCAGACATCCACAAGCATCAGACATCAGGAATCAGACATCAGGCATCAGACATCAGGCACCAGACATCCACAAGCATCAGGCATTAGACATTCACAAGCATCAGACATCAGGCATCAGACATCCACAAGCATCAGACATCATGCATCAGACATCAGGTGTCAGACATCAGGTGTCAGACATCCACAAGCATCAGACATCAGGCACCAGACATCCTCAAGCATCAGGCATCAGACATTCACAAGCATCAGGCATCAGGCACCAGACATCCACAAGCATCAGGCATCAGACATTCACAAGCATCAGACATCAGGCATCAGACATCCACAAGCATCAAACATCAGGCATTAGACATCCACAAGCATCAGACATCAGGAATCAGACATCAGGTATCAGGCATAAAACATCAGGCATCAGACATCCACAAACATCAGACATCAAGCATCAGACATCCACAAGCATCAGGCATCAGACATCAAGCATCAGACATCATGCATCAGACATCATGCATGAGACATCCACAAGCATCAGACATCAGGCATCAAACATCCACAAGCATCAGACATCATGCATCAGACATCAGGCAACACACATCCACAAGCATCAGACATCAGACATCAGACATTCACAAACATCAGGCATCAGGCATCAGACATCCACAAACATCAGGCATCAGGCATCAGACATCCACAAACATCAGGCATCAGACATCCTGCATCAGACATCATGCGTCAGACATCAGGTGTCAGACATCATGCATTAGACATCCACAAGCATCAGACATCAGGCATCAGACAGCCACAAGCATCAGACATCCACAAGCATCAGACATCAGGAATCAAACATCCACAAGCATCAGACATCCACAAGCATCAGACATCATGCATCAGACATCAGGCAACACACATCCACAAGCATCAGACATCGGGCATCAGACATCAGGCATCAGACTTCCACAAGCATCAAGCATCAGACATCAGGCATCAGACATCCACAAGCATCAGACATCAGGTATCAGACATCAGGCAACACACATCCACAAGCATCAGGCATGAGACATCCACAGGCATCAGACATCAGGAATCAGACATCAGACATCAGGCACCAGACATCCACAAGCATCAGACATCAGACATCCACAAGCATCAGACATCATGCATCAGACATCAGGTGTCAGACATCATGCATCAGACATCCACAAGCATCAGACATCATGCATCAGACATCAGGTATCAGACATCCGGCCTCAGATATCAGACATCCACAAGTATCAGACATCATGCATCAGACATCCACAATCATAAAACATAAGGCATTAGACATCCACAAGCATCAGACATCAGGAATCAGACATCAGGTATCACACATCAGACATCAGGCCTCAGACATCAGACATCCACAAGTATCAGACATTAAGACATCAGGCATCAGACATCATGCATCAGACATCAGACATCCACAATCATCAGACATCAAGCATCAGACATCAGACATCCACAAACATCAGACATCAAGCATCAGACATCCACAAGCATCAGGCATCAGATATCATGCATCAGACATCATGCATGAGACATCCACAAGCATCAGACATCAGGCATCAAACATCCACAAGCATCAGACATCATGCATCAGACATCAGGCAACACACATCCACAAGCATCAGGCATCAGACATCCACAAGCATCAGACATCAGGCATCAGACATCCACAAGCATCGGACATCAGGCATCAGACATCATACATCAGACATCAGGCATCAGACATTCACAAACATCAGGCATCAGACATCAGACACCCACAAACATCATGCATCAGACATCCACAAGCATCAGACATCTTGCATCAGACATGCGTCAGACATCAGGTGTCAGACATCATGCATCAGACATCCACAAGCATCAGACATCAGGCATCAGACAGCCACAAGCATCAGACATCCACAAGCATCAGACATCAGGAATCAAACATCCACAAGCATCAGACATCCACAAGCATCAGACATCCACAAGCATCAGACATCAGGAATCAAACATCCACAAGCATCAGACATCATGCATCAGACATCAGGCAACACACATCCACAAGCATCAGACATCGGGCATCAGACATCAGGCATAAGACTTTCACAAGCATCAGACATCAGGCATCAGACATCCACAAGCATCAGACATCAGGTATCAGACAACAGGCAACACACATCCACAAGCATCAGGCATCAGACATCCACAGGCATCAGACATTAGGTATCAGACATCCACAAGCATCAGACATCAGGAATCAGACATCAGGCATCAGACATCAGGCACCAGACATCCACAAGCATCAGGCATTAGACATTCACAAGCATCAGACATCAGGCATCAGACATCCACAAGCATCAGACATCATGCATCAGACATCAGGTGTCAGACATCAGGTGTCAGACATCCACAAGCATCAGACATCAGGCACCAGACATCCTCAAGCATCAGGCATCAGACATTCACAAGCATCAGGCATCAGGCACCAGACATCCACAAGCATCAGGCATCAGACATTCACAAGCATCAGACATCAGGCACCAGACATCCACAAGCATCAGACATCCACAAGTATCAGACATCATGCATCAGATATCATGCATCAGACATCAGGTGTCAGACATCATGCATCAGACATCCACAAGCATCAGACATCAGGCATCAGACAGCCACAAGCATCAGACATCAGGCATCAGACATCCACAAGCATCAGACATCAGGAATCAGACATGCCTGATGCCTGATGTGTGATACCTGATGTCTGATTCCTGATGTCTGATGTTTGTGGATGTCTAATGCCTGATGTTTGATGCTTGTGGATGTCTGATGCCTGATGTCTGATGCATGTGGCTGTCTGATGCCTGATGTCTGATGTGTGATACCTGATAAGACATCAGTCCTCAGACATCAGACATCTGCAAGTATCAGACATCTACAAGCATCAGACATTAAGACATCAGGCATCAGACATCATGCATCAGACATCAGGCAACACACATCCACAAGCATCAGGCATCAGACATCCACAAGCATCAAGCATCGGACATCAGGCATCAGACATCCACAAGCAACAGACATCATTCATCAGACATCAGGCAACATACATCCACAAGCATCAGGCATCAGACATCAAACATCAGGCATCAGACATCCACAAGCATCAGGCATCAGACATCCACAAGCGTCTGGCATCAGACATCAGGCATCCACAAGCATCAGACATCCACAAGCATCAGGCTTTCGACATCAGGTATCAGACATCAGGCACCAGACATCCACAAGCATCAGACATCCACAAGCATCAGACATCTGGCATCAGACATCCACAGGCATCAGACATCAGGCACCAGACATCCACAAGCATCAGACATCCACAAGCATCAGACATCAGGCATCAGACATCCAAAAACATCAGACATCAAGCATCAGACATCCACAAGCATCAGGCATCAGACATCAGGCATCAGACATCATGCATCAGACATCATGCATGAGACATCCACAAGCATCAGACATCAGGCATCATACATCCACAAGCATCAGACATCCACAAGCATCATGCATGAGGCATCAGACATCCACACGCATCAGACATCATGCATCAGACATCATGCATCAGACATCAGGTGTCAGACATCATGCATCAGACATCCACAAGCATCAACATCAGGCATCAGACAGCCACAAGCATCAGACATCAGGCATCAGACATCCACAAGCATGAGACATCAGGAATCAGACATCAGATATCACACATCAGACATCAGGCCTCAGACATCAGACATCCACAAGTATCAGACATCTACAAGCATCAGACATTAAGACATCAGGCATCAGACATCATGCATCAGACATCAGACATCCACAAACATCAGACTTCAAGCATCAGACATCCACAGGCATCAGACATCATGCATGAGACATCCACAAGCATCAGACATCATGCATGAGACATCAGGCATCAAACATCCACAAGCATCAGACATCATGCATCAGACATCAGGCAACACACATCCACAAGCATCAGGCATCAGACATCCACAAGCATCATGCATCAGACATCATGCATCAGACATCAGGTGTCAGACATCCACAAGCATCATATATCAGGTATCAGACAGCCACAAGCATCAGACATCCACAAGCATCAGACATCAGGAATCAAACATCCACAAGCATCAGACATCCACAAGCATCAGACATCATGCATCAGACATCAGGCAACACACATCCACAAGCATAAGGCATCAGACATCAAACATCAGGCATCAGACATCAGGCATCAGACTTCCACAAGCATCAGACATCAGGTGTCAGACATCATGCATCAGACATCAGGCAACACACATCCACAAGCATCAGACATCAGACATCCACAAGCATCAGACATCAGGAATCAGACATCAGGCATCAGACATCAGGCACCAGACATCCACAAGCATCAGGCATCAGACATTCACAAGCATCAGACATCAGGCATCAGACATCCACAAGCATCAGACATCCACAAGCATCAAACATCATGCATCAGACATCATGCATCAGACATCAGGTGTCAGACATCATGCATCAGACATCCACAAGCATCAGACATCAGGCATCAGACAGCCACAAGCATCAGACATCAGGCATCAGACATCCACAAGCATCAAACATCAGGCATTAGACATCCACAAGCATCAGACATCAGGAATCAGACATCAGGTATCAGGCATAAGACATCAGGCATCAGACATCCACAAACATCAGACATCAAGCATCAGACATCCACAAGCATCAGGCATCAGACATCAAGCATCAGACATCATGCATCAGACATCATGCATGAGACATCCACAAGCATCAGACATCATGCATCAGACATCAGGTATCAGACATCCGGCCTCAGATATCAGACATCCACAAGTATCAGACATCATGCATCAGACATCCACAATCATAAAACATAAGGCATTAGACATCCACAAGCATCAGACATCAGGAATCAGACATCAGGTATCACACATCAGACATCAGGCCTCAGACATCAGACATCCACAAGTATCAGACATTAAGACATCAGGCATCAGACATCATGCATCAGACATCAGACATCCACAAACATCAGACATCAGGTGTCAGACATCCACAAGCATCATATATCAGGTATCAGACAGCCACAAGCATCAGACATCCACAAGCATCAGACATCAGGAATCAAACATCCACAAGCATCAGACATCCACAAGCATCAGACATCATGCATCAGACATCAGGCAACACACATCCACAAGCATAAGGCATCAGACATCAAACATCAGGCATCAGACATCAGGCATCAGACTTCCACAAGCATCAGACATCAGGTGTCAGACATCATGCATCAGACATCAGGCAACACACATCCACAAGCATCAGACATCAGACATCCACAAGCATCAGACATCAGGAATCAGACATCAGGCATCAGACATCAGGCACCAGACATCCACAAGCATCAGGCATCAGACATTCACAAGCATCAGACATCAGGCATCAGACATCCACAAGCATCAGACATCCACAAGCATCAAACATCATGCATCAGACATCAGGTGTCAGACATCATGCATCAGACATCCACAAGCATCAGACATCAGGCATCAGACAGCCACAAGCATCAGACATCAGGCATCAGACATCCACAAGCATCAAACATCAGGCATTAGACATCCACAAGCATCAGACATCAGGAATCAGACATCAGGTATCAGGCATAAAACATCAGGCATCAGACATCCACAAACATCAGACATCAAGCATCAGACATCCACAAGCATCAGGCATCAGACATCAAGCATCAGACATCATGCATCAGACATCATGCATGAGACATCCACAAGCATCAGACATCAGGCATCAAACATCCACAAGCATCAGACATCATGCATCAGACATCAGGCAACACACATCCACAAGCATCAGACATCAGACATCAGACATTCACAAACATCAGGCATCAGGCATCAGACATCCACAAACATCAGGCATCAGGCATCAGACATCCACAAACATCAGGCATCAGACATCCTGCATCAGACATCATGCGTCAGACATCAGGTGTCAGACATCATGCATTAGACATCCACAAGCATCAGACATCAGGCATCAGACAGCCACAAGCATCAGACATCCACAAGCATCAGACATCAGGAATCAAACATCCACAAGCATCAGACATCCACAAGCATCAGACATCATGCATCAGACATCAGGCAACACACATCCACAAGCATCAGACATCGGGCATCAGACATCAGGCATCAGACTTCCACAAGCATCAAGCATCAGACATCAGGCATCAGACATCCACAAGCATCAGACATCAGGTATCAGACATCAGGCAACACACATCCACAAGCATCAGGCATGAGACATCCACAGGCATCAGACATCAGGAATCAGACATCAGACATCAGGCACCAGACATCCACAAGCATCAGACATCAGACATCCACAAGCATCAGACATCATGCATCAGACATCAGGTGTCAGACATCATGCATCAGACATCCACAAGCATCAGACATCATGCATCAGACATCAGGTATCAGACATCCGGCCTCAGATATCAGACATCCACAAGTATCAGACATCATGCATCAGACATCCACAATCATAAAACATAAGGCATTAGACATCCACAAGCATCAGACATCAGGAATCAGACATCAGGTATCACACATCAGACATCAGGCCTCAGACATCAGACATCCACAAGTATCAGACATTAAGACATCAGGCATCAGACATCATGCATCAGACATCAGACATCCACAAACATCAGACATCAAGCATCAGACATCAGACATCCACAAACATCAGACATCAAGCATCAGACATCCACAAGCATCAGGCATCAGATATCATGCATCAGACATCATGCATGAGACATCCACAAGCATCAGACATCAGGCATCAAACATCCACAAGCATCAGACATCATGCATCAGACATCAGGCAACACACATCCACAAGCATCAGGCATCAGACATCCACAAGCATCAGACATCAGGCATCAGACATCCACAAGCATCGGACATCAGGCATCAGACATCATACATCAGACATCAGGCATCAGACATTCACAAACATCAGGCATCAGACATCAGACACCCACAAACATCATGCATCAGACATCCACAAGCATCAGACATCTTGCATCAGACATGCGTCAGACATCAGGTGTCAGACATCATGCATCAGACATCCACAAGCATCAGACATCAGGCATCAGACAGCCACAAGCATCAGACATCCACAAGCATCAGACATCAGGAATCAAACATCCACAAGCATCAGACATCCACAAGCATCAGACATCCACAAGCATCAGACATCAGGAATCAAACATCCACAAGCATCAGACATCATGCATCAGACATCAGGCAACACACATCCACAAGCATCAGACATCGGGCATCAGACATCAGGCATAAGACTTTCACAAGCATCAGACATCAGGCATCAGACATCCACAAGCATCAGACATCAGGTATCAGACAACAGGCAACACACATCCACAAGCATCAGGCATCAGACATCCACAGGCATCAGACATTAGGTATCAGACATCCACAAGCATCAGACATCAGGAATCAGACATCAGGCATCAGACATCAGGCACCAGACATCCACAAGCATCAGGCATTAGACATTCACAAGCATCAGACATCAGGCATCAGACATCCACAAGCATCAGACATCATGCATCAGACATCAGGTGTCAGACATCAGGTGTCAGACATCCACAAGCATCAGACATCAGGCACCAGACATCCTCAAGCATCAGGCATCAGACATTCACAAGCATCAGGCATCAGGCACCAGACATCCACAAGCATCAGGCATCAGACATTCACAAGCATCAGACATCAGGCACCAGACATCCACAAGCATCAGACATCCACAAGTATCAGACATCATGCATCAGATATCATGCATCAGACATCAGGTGTCAGACATCATGCATCAGACATCCACAAGCATCAGACATCAGGCATCAGACAGCCACAAGCATCAGACATCAGGCATCAGACATCCACAAGCATCAGACATCAGGAATCAGACATGCCTGATGCCTGATGTGTGATACCTGATGTCTGATTCCTGATGTCTGATGTTTGTGGATGTCTAATGCCTGATGTTTGATGCTTGTGGATGTCTGATGCCTGATGTCTGATGCATGTGGCTGTCTGATGCCTGATGTCTGATGTGTGATACCTGATAAGACATCAGTCCTCAGACATCAGACATCTGCAAGTATCAGACATCTACAAGCATCAGACATTAAGACATCAGGCATCAGACATCATGCATCAGACATCAGGCAACACACATCCACAAGCATCAGGCATCAGACATCCACAAGCATCAAGCATCGGACATCAGGCATCAGACATCCACAAGCAACAGACATCATTCATCAGACATCAGGCAACATACATCCACAAGCATCAGGCATCAGACATCAAACATCAGGCATCAGACATCCACAAGCATCAGGCATCAGACATCCACAAGCGTCTGGCATCAGACATCAGGCATCCACAAGCATCAGACATCCACAAGCATCAGGCTTTCGACATCAGGTATCAGACATCAGGCACCAGACATCCACAAGCATCAGACATCCACAAGCATCAGACATCTGGCATCAGACATCCACAGGCATCAGACATCAGGCACCAGACATCCACAAGCATCAGACATCCACAAGCATCAGACATCAGGCATCAGACATCCAAAAACATCAGACATCAAGCATCAGACATCCACAAGCATCAGGCATCAGACATCAGGCATCAGACATCATGCATCAGACATCATGCATGAGACATCCACAAGCATCAGACATCAGGCATCATACATCCACAAGCATCAGACATCCACAAGCATCATGCATGAGGCATCAGACATCCACACGCATCAGACATCATGCATCAGACATCATGCATCAGACATCAGGTGTCAGACATCATGCATCAGACATCCACAAGCATCAACATCAGGCATCAGACAGCCACAAGCATCAGACATCAGGCATCAGACATCCACAAGCATGAGACATCAGGAATCAGACATCAGATATCACACATCAGACATCAGGCCTCAGACATCAGACATCCACAAGTATCAGACATCTACAAGCATCAGACATTAAGACATCAGGCATCAGACATCATGCATCAGACATCAGACATCCACAAACATCAGACTTCAAGCATCAGACATCCACAGGCATCAGACATCATGCATGAGACATCCACAAGCATCAGACATCATGCATGAGACATCAGGCATCAAACATCCACAAGCATCAGACATCATGCATCAGACATCAGGCAACACACATCCACAAGCATCAGGCATCAGACATCCACAAGCATCATGCATCAGACATCATGCATCAGACATCAGGTGTCAGACATCCACAAGCATCATATATCAGGTATCAGACAGCCACAAGCATCAGACATCCACAAGCATCAGACATCAGGAATCAAACATCCACAAGCATCAGACATCCACAAGCATCAGACATCATGCATCAGACATCAGGCAACACACATCCACAAGCATAAGGCATCAGACATCAAACATCAGGCATCAGACATCAGGCATCAGACTTCCACAAGCATCAGACATCAGGTGTCAGACATCATGCATCAGACATCAGGCAACACACATCCACAAGCATCAGACATCAGACATCCACAAGCATCAGACATCAGGAATCAGACATCAGGCATCAGACATCAGGCACCAGACATCCACAAGCATCAGGCATCAGACATTCACAAGCATCAGACATCAGGCATCAGACATCCACAAGCATCAGACATCCACAAGCATCAAACATCATGCATCAGACATCATGCATCAGACATCAGGTGTCAGACATCATGCATCAGACATCCACAAGCATCAGACATCAGGCATCAGACAGCCACAAGCATCAGACATCAGGCATCAGACATCCACAAGCATCAAACATCAGGCATTAGACATCCACAAGCATCAGACATCAGGAATCAGACATCAGGTATCAGGCATAAGACATCAGGCATCAGACATCCACAAACATCAGACATCAAGCATCAGACATCCACAAGCATCAGGCATCAGACATCAAGCATCAGACATCATGCATCAGACATCATGCATGAGACATCCACAAGCATCAGACATCATGCATCAGACATCAGGTATCAGACATCCGGCCTCAGATATCAGACATCCACAAGTATCAGACATCATGCATCAGACATCCACAATCATAAAACATAAGGCATTAGACATCCACAAGCATCAGACATCAGGAATCAGACATCAGGTATCACACATCAGACATCAGGCCTCAGACATCAGACATCCACAAGTATCAGACATTAAGACATCAGGCATCAGACATCATGCATCAGACATCAGACATCCACAAACATCAGACATCAAGCATCAGACATCAGACATCCACAAACATCAGACATCAAGCATCAGACATCCACAAGCATCAGGCATCAGATATCATGCATCAGACATCATGCATGAGACATCCACAAGCATCAGACATCAGGCATCAAACATCCACAAGCATCAGACATCATGCATCAGACATCAGGCAACACACATCCACAAGCATCAGGCATCAGACATCCACAAGCATCAGACATCAGGCATCAGACATCCACAAGCATCGGACATCAGGCGTCAGACATCATACATCAGACATCAGGCATCAGACATTCACAAACATCAGGCATCAGACATCAGACACCCACAAACATCATGCATCAGACATCCACAAGCATCAGACATCAGGCATCAGACAGCCACAAGCATCAGACATCCACAAGCATCAGACATCAGGAATCAAACATCCACAAGCATCAGACATCCACAAGCATCAGACATCCACAAGCATCAGACATCAGGAATCAAACATCCACAAGCATCAGACATCATGCATCAGACATCAGGCAACACACATCCACAAGCATCAGACATCGGGCATCAGACATCAGGCATAAGACTTCCACAAGCATCAGACATCAGGCATCAGACATCCACAAGCATCAGACATCAGGTATCAGACATCAGGCAACACACATCCACAAGCATCAGGCATCAGACATCCACAGGCATCAGACATTAGGTATCAGACATCCACAAGCATCAGACATCAGGAATCAGACATCAGGCATCAGACATCAGGCACCAGACATCCACAAGCATCAGGCATTAGACATTCACAAGCATCAGACATCAGGCATCAGACATCCACAAGCATCAGACATCATGCATCAGACATCAGGTGTCAGACATCAGGTGTCAGACATCCACAAGCATCAGACATCAGGCACCAGACATCCTCAAGCATCAGGCATCAGACATTCACAAGCATCAGGCATCAGGCACCAGACATCCACAAGCATCAGGCATCAGACATTCACAAGCATCAGACATCAGGCACCAGACATCCACAAGCATCAGACATCCACAAGTATCAGACATCATGCATCAGATATCATGCATCAGACATCAGGTGTCAGACATCATGCATCAGACATCCACAAGCATCAGACATCAGGCATCAGACAGCCACAAGCATCAGACATCAGGCATCAGACATCCACAAGCATCAGACATCAGGAATCAGACATGCCTGATGCCTGATGTGTGATACCTGATGTCTGATTCCTGATGTCTGATGTTTGTGGATGTCTAATGCCTGATGTTTGATGCTTGTGGATGTCTGATGCCTGATGTCTGATGCATGTGGCTGTCTGATGCCTGATGTCTGATGTGTGATACCTGATAAGACATCAGTCCTCAGACATCAGACATCCGCAAGTATCAGACATCTACAAGCATCAGACATTAAGACATCAGGCATCAGACATCATGCATCAGACATCAGGCAACACACATCCACAAGCATCAGGCATCAGACATCCACAAGCATCAAGCATCGGACATCAGGCATCAGACATCCACAAGCAACAGACATCATTCATCAGACATCAGGCAACATACATCCACAAGCATCAGGCATCAGACATCAAACATCAGGCATCAGACATCCACAAGCATCAGGCATCAGACATCCACAAGCGTCTGGCATCAGACATCAGGCATCCACAAGCATCAGACATCCACAAGCATCAGGCTTTCGACATCAGGTATCAGACATCAGGCACCAGACATCCACAAGCATCAGACATCCACAAGCATCAGACATCTGGCATCAGACATCCACAGGCATCAGACATCAGGCACCAGACATCCACAAGCATCAGACATCCACAAGCATCAGACATCAGGCATCAGACATCCAAAAACATCAGACATCAAGCATCAGACATCCACAAGCATCAGGCATCAGACATCAGGCATCAGACATCATGCATCAGACATCATGCATGAGACATCCACAAGCATCAGACATCAGGCATCATACATCCACAAGCATCAGACATCCACAAGCATCATGCATGAGGCATCAGACATCCACAAGCATCAGACATCATGCATCAGACATCATGCATCAGACATCAGGTGTCAGACATCATGCATCAGACATCCACAAGCATCAACAACAGGCATCAGACAGCCACAAGCATCAGACATCAGGCATCAGACATCCACAAGCATGAGACATCAGGAATCAGACATCAGATATCACACATCAGACATCAGGCCTCAGACATCAGACATCCACAAGTATCAGACATCTACAAGCATCAGACATTAAGACATCAGGCATCAGACATCATGCATCAGACATCAGACATCCACAAACATCAGACTTCAAGCATCAGACATCCACAGGCATCAGACATCATGCATGAGACATCCACAAGCATCAGACATCATGCATGAGACATCAGGCATCAAACATCCACAAGCATCAGACATCATGCATCAGACATCAGGCAACACACATCCACAAGCATCAGGCATCAGACATCCACAAGCATCATGCATCAGACATCATGCATCAGACATCAGGTGTCAGACATCCACAAGCATCATATATCAGGTATCAGACAGCCACAAGCATCAGACATCCACAAGCATCAGACATCAGGAATCAAACATCCACAAGCATCAGACATCCACAAGCATCAGACATCATGCATCAGACATCAGGCAACACACATCCACAAGCATAAGGCATCAGACATCAAACATCAGGCATCAGACATCAGGCATCAGACTTCCACAAGCATCAGACATCAGGTGTCAGACATCATGCATCAGACATCAGGCAACACACATCCACAAGCATCAGACATCAGACATCCACAAGCATCAGACATCAGGAATCAGACATCAGGCATCAGACATCAGGCACCAGACATCCACAAGCATCAGGCATCAGACATTCACAAGCATCAGACATCAGGCATCAGACATCCACAAGCATCAGACATCCACAAGCATCAAACATCATGCATCAGACATCATGCATCAGACATCAGGTGTCAGACATCATGCATCAGACATCCACAAGCATCAGACATCAGGCATCAGACAGCCACAAGCATCAGACATCAGGCATCAGACATCCACAAGCATCAAACATCAGGCATTAGACATCCACAAGCATCAGACATCAGGAATCAGACATCAGGTATCAGGCATAAGACATCAGGCATCAGACATCCACAAACATCAGACATCAAGCATCAGACATCCACAAGCATCAGGCATCAGACATCAAGCATCAGACATCATGCATCAGACATCATGCATGAGACATCCACAAGCATCAGACATCAGGCATCAAACATCCACAAGCATCAGACATCATGCATCAGACATCAGGCAACACACATCCACAAGCATCAGACATCAGACATCAGACATTCACAAACATCAGACATCAGGCATCAGACATCCACAAACATCAGGCATCAGGCATCAGACATCCACAAACATCAGGCATCAGACATCCTGCATCAGACATCATGCGTCAGACATCAGGTGTCAGACATCATGCATTAGACATCCACAAGCATCAGACATCAGGCATCAGACAGCCACAAGCATCAGACATCCACAAGCATCAGACATCAGGAATCAAACATCCACAAGCATCAGACATCCACAAGCATCAGACATCATGCATCAGACATCAGGCAACACATATCCACAAGCATCAGACATCGGGCATCAGACATCAGGCATCAGACTTCCACAAGCATCAAGCATCAGACATCAGGCATCAGACATCCACAAGCATCAGACATCAGGTATCAGACATCAGGCAACACACATCCACAAGCATCAGGCATCAGACATCCACAGGCATCAGACATCAGGAATCAGACATCAGACATCAGGCACCAGACATCCACAAGCATCAGGCATCAGACATCCACAAGCATCAGACATCATGCATCAGACATCAGGTGTCAGACATCATGCATCAGACATCCACAAGCATCAGACGTCATGCATCAGACATCAGGTGTCAGACATCATGCATCAGACATCCACAAGCATCAGACATCAGGCATCAGACAGCCACACGCATCAGACATCCACAAGCATCAAACATCAGGCATTAGACATCCACAAGCATCAGACATCAGGAATCAGACATCAGGTATCAGACATCAGGCATAAGACATCAGGCCTCCGACATCAGACATCCACAAGTATCAGACATCTACAAGCATCAGACATCAGGCATCAGACATCATGCATCAGACATCAGGCATCAGACATCCACAAACATCAGACTTCAAGCCTCAGACATCCACAAGCATCAGACATCATGCATCAGACATCATGCATGAGACATCCACAAGCATCAGACATCAGGCATCAAACATCCACAAGCATCAGGCATGCATCAAACATCAAGCAACACACATCCACAAGCATCAGGCATCAGACATCCACAAGCATCAGACATCATGCATCAGACATCAGGCAACACATCCACAAGCATCAGACATCAAACATCGGGCATCAGACATCAGGCGTCAGACATCCACAAGCATCGGACATCAGACATCCACAAGCATCAGACATCAGGCACCAGACATCAGCCATCAGGCATAAGACATCCACAAGCATCAGGCATCAGACATCCACAAGCAACAGACATCATGCATCAGACATCAGGCAACATACATCCACAAACATCAGGCATCAGACATCAAACATCAGGCATCAGACATCCACAAGCATAAGACATCAGGCATCCACAAGCATCAGACATCCGACATCAGGCATCAGACATCAGGCATCAGACATCCACAAGCATCAGGCATCAGACATCAGGCACCAGACATCAGCCATCAGGCATAAGACATCCACAAGCATCAGACATCAGGCATCAGACATCCACAAGCAACAGACATCATGCATCAGGCATCAGACATCCACAAGCATCAGGCATCAGACATCCACAAGCATCAGACATCAGGCATCAGACATAAGGTTCCAGACATCCACAAGCATCAGACATCAGGCACCAGACATCCACAAGCATCAGACATCCACAAGCATCAGACATAAGGCATCAGACATCTACAAGCATCATACATCAGAAATCAGACATCAGGCATCAGGCACCAGACATCCACAAGCATCAGACATGCACAAGCATCAGACATCAGGCATTAGACATCCGGCACCAGACATGCACAAGCATCAGGCATCAGACATGCACAAGCATCAGGCATCAGACATCATGCATCAGACATCATGCATCAGACATCATGCATCAGACATCAGGTGTCAGACATGCATCAGACATCCACAAGCATCAGACATCAGGCATCAGACAGCCACAAGCATCAGACATCAGGCATCAGACATCCACAAGCATCAAACATAAGGCATTAGACATCCACAAGCATCAGACATCAGGAATCAGACATCAGGTATCAGACATCAGGCCTCAGATATCAGACATCCACAAGTATCAGACATCTACAAACATCAGGCATCAGACATCATGCATCAGACATCAGGTATCAGACATCCACAAACATCAGACATCAAGCATCAGACATCCACAAGCATCAGGCATCAGGCATCAGACATCAGGCATCAGACATCCACAAACATCAGACATCAAGCATCCGACATCCACAAGCATCAGACATCATGCATCAGACATCATGCATGAGACATCCACAAGCATCAGACATCAGGCATCAAACATCCACAAGCATCAGACATCCACAAGCATCATGCATGAGGCATCAGACATCCACACGCATCAGACATCATGCATCAGACATCAGGTGTCAGACATCATGTGTCAGACATCCACAAGCATCAGACATCAGGCATCAGACAGCCACAAGCATCAGACATCAGGCATCGGACATCCACAAGCATCAAACATCAGGAATCAGACATCAGGTATCACACATCAGACATCAGGCCTCAGACATCAGACATCCACAAGTATCAGACATTAAGACATCAGGCATCAGACATCATGCATTAGACATCAGACATCCACAAACATCAGACATCAAGCATCAGACATCCACAAGCATCAGGCATCAGACATCATGCATCAGACATCATGCATGAGACATCCACAAGCATCAGACATCAGGCATCAAACGTCCACAAGCATCAGACATCATGCATCAGACATCAGGCAACACACATCCACAAGCATCAGGCATCAGACATCCACAAGCATCAGACATTAGGTATCAGACATCCACAAGCATCAGACATCAGGAATCAGACATCAGGCATTAGACATCAGGCACCAGACATCCACAAGCATAAGGCATTAGACATTCACAAGCATCAGACATCAGGCATCAGACATCCACAAGCATCAGACATCATGCATCAGACATCAGGTGTCAGACATCAGGTGTCAGACATCCACAAGCATCAGACATCAGGCACCAGACATCCTCAAGCATCAGGCATCAGACATTCACAAGCATCAGGCATCAGGCACCAGACATCCACAAGCATCAGGCATCAGATATTCACAAGCATCAGACATCAGGCACCAGACATCCACAAGCATCAGACATCCACAAGTATCAGACATCATGCATCAGATATCATGCATCAGACATCAGGTGTCAGACATCATGCATCAGACATCCACAAGCATCAGACATCAGGCATCAGACAGCCACAAGCATCAGACATCAGGCATCAGACATCCACAAGCATCAGACATCAGGAATCAGACATGCCTGATGCCTGATGTGTGATACCTGATGTCTGATTCCTGATGTCTGATGTTTGTGGATGTCTAATGCCTGATGTTTGATGCTTGTGGATGTCTGATGCCTGATGTCTGATGCTTGTGGCTGTCTGATGCCTGATGTCTGATGTGTGATACCTGATAAGACATCAGTCCTCAGACATCAGACATCCGCAAGTATCAGACATCTACAAGCATCAGACATTAAGACATCAGGCATCAGACATCATGCATCAGACATCAGGCAACACACATCCACAAGCATCAGGCATCAGACATCCACAAGCATCAAGCATCGGACATCAGGCATCAGACATCCACAAGCAACAGACATCATTCATCAGACATCAGGCAACATACATCCACAAGCATCAGGCATCAGACATCAAACATCAGGCATCAGACATCCACAAGCATCAGGCATCAGACATCCACAAGCGTCTGGCATCAGACATCAGGCATCCATAAGCATCAGACATCCACAAGCATCAGGCATTCGACATCAGGCATCAGACATCAGGCACCAGACATCCACAAGCATCAGACATCCACAAGCATCAGACATCTGGCATCAGACATCCACAGGCATCAGACATCAGGCACCAGACATCCACAAGCATCAGACATCCACAAGCATCAGACATCAGGCATCAGACATCCAAAAACATCAGACATCAAGCATCAGACATCCACAAGCATCAGGCATCAGACATCAGGCATCAGACATCATGCATCAGACATCATGCATGAGACATCCACAAGCATCAGACATCAGGCATCATACATCCACAAGCATCAGACATCCACAAGCATCATGCATGAGGCATCAGACATCCACAAGCATCAGACATCATGCATCAGACATCATGCATCAGACATCAGGTGTCAGACATCATGCATCAGACATCCACAAGCATCAACATCAGGCATCAGACAGCCACAAGCATCAGACATCAGGCATCAGACATCCACAAGCATGAGACATCAGGAATCAGACATCAGATATCACACATCAGACATCAGGCCTCAGACATCAGACATCCACAAGTATCAGACATCTACAAGCATCAGACATTAAGACATCAGGCATCAGACATCATGCATCAGACATCAGACATCCACAAACATCAGACTTCAAGCATCAGACATCCACAGGCATCAGACATCATGCATGAGACATCCACAAGCATCAGACATCATGCATCAGACATCATGCATGAGACATCAGGCATCAAACATCCACAAGCATCAGACATCATGCATCAGACATCAGGCAACACACATCCACAAGCATCAGGCATCAGACATCCACAAGCATCATGCATCAGACATCATGCATCAGACATCAGGTGTCAGACATCCACAAGCATCATATATCAGGTATCAGACAGCCACAAGCATCAGACATCCACAAGCATCAGACATCAGGAATCAAACATCCACAAGCATCAGACATCCACAAGCATCAGACATCATGCATCAGACATCAGGCAACACACATCCACAAGCATAAGGCATCAGACATCAAACATCAGGCATCAGACATCAGGCATCAGACTTCCACAAGCATCAGACATCAGGTGTCAGACATCATGCATCAGACATCAGGCAACACACATCCACAAGCATCAGACATCAGACATCCACAAGCATCAGACATCAGGAATCAGACATCAGGCATCAGACATCAGGCACCAGACATCCACAAGCATCAGGCATCAGACATTCACAAGCATCAGACATCAGGCATCAGACATCCACAAGCATCAGACATCCACAAGCATCAAACATCATGCATCAGACATCATGCATCAGACATCAGGTGTCAGACATCATGCATCAGACATCCACAAGCATCAGACATCAGGCATCAGACAGCCACAAGCATCAGACATCAGGCATCAGACATCCACAAGCATCAAACATCAGGCATTAGACATCCACAAGCATCAGACATCAGGAATCAGACATCAGGTATCAGGCATAAGACATCAGGCATCAGACATTGACAAACATCAGACATCAAGCATTAGACATCCACAAGCATCAGGCATCAGACATCAAGCATCAGACATCATGCATGAGACATCCACAAGCATCAGACATCAGGCATCAAACATCCACAAGCATCAGACATCATGCATCAGACATCAGGCAACACACATCCACAAGCATCAGACATCAGACATTCACAAACATCAGGCATCAGGCATCAGACATCCACAAACATCAGGCATCAGGCATCAGACATCCACAAACATCAGGCATCAGACATCCTGCATCAGACATCATGCGTCAGACATCAGGTGTCAGACATCATGCATTAGACATCCACAAGCATCAGACATCAGGCATCAGACAGCCACAAGCATCAGACATCCACAAGCATCAGACATCCACAAGCATCAGACATCCACAAGCATCAGACATCCACAAGCATCAGGCATTCGACATCAGGCATCAGACATCAGGCACCAGACATCCACAAGCATCAGACATCCACAAGCATCAGACATCTGGCATCAGACATCCACAGGCATCAGACATCAGGCACCAGACATCCACAAGCATCAGACATCCACAAGCATCAGACATCAGGCATCAGACATCCACAAGCATCAGGCATCAGACATCAGGCATCAGACATCATGCATCAGACATCATGCATGAGACATCCACAAGCATCAGACATCAGGCATCATACATCCACAAGCATCAGACATCCACAAGCATCATGCATGGGGCAGCAGACATCCACAAGCATCAGACATCATGCATCAGACATCATGCATCAGACATCAGGTGTCAGACATCATGCATCAGACATCCACAAGCATCAACATCAGGCATCAGACAGCCACAAGCATCAGACATCAGGCATCAGACATCCACAAGCATGAGACATCAGGAATCAGACATCAGATATCACATATCAGACATCAGGCCTCAGACATCAGACATCCACAAGTATCAGACATCTACAAGCATCAGACATTAAGACATCAGGCATCAGACATCATGCATCAGACATCAGACATCCACAAACATCAGACTTCAAGCATCAGACATCCACAGGCATTAGACATCATGCATGAGACATCCACAAGCATCAGACATCATGCATGAGACATCAGGCATCAAACATCCACAAGCATCAGACATCATGCATCAGACATCAGGCAACACACATCCACAAGCATCAGGCATCAGACATCCACAAGCATCATGCATCAGACATCATGCATCAGACATCAGGTGTCAGACATCCACAAGCATCATATATCAGGTATCAGACAGCCACAAGCATCAGACATCCACAAGCATCAGACATCAGGAATCAAACATCCACAAGCATCAGACATCCACAAGCATCAGACATCATGCATCACACATCAGGCAACACACATCCACAAGCATAAGGCATCAGACATCAAACATCAGGCATCAGACATCAGGCATCAGACTTCCACAAGCATCAGACATCAGGTGTCAGACATCATGCATCAGACATCAGGCAACACACATCCACAAGCATCAGACATCAGACATCCACAAGCATCAGACATCAGGAATCAGACATCAGGCATCAGACATCAGGCACCAGACATCCACAAGCATCAGGCATCAGACATTCACAAGCATCAGACATCAGGCATCAGACATCCACAAGCATCAGACATCCACAAGCATCAAACATCATGCATCAGACATCATGCATCAGACATCAGGTGTCAGACATCATGCATCAGACATCCACAAGCATCAGACATCAGGCATCAGACAGCCACAAGCATCAGACATCAGGCATCAGACATCCACAAGCATCAAACATCAGGCATTAGACATCCACAAGCATCAGACATCAGGAATCAGACATCAGGTATCAGGCATAAGACATCAGGCATCAGACATCCACAAACATCAGACATCAAGCATCAGACATCCACAAGCATCAGGCATCAGACATCAAGCATCAGACATCATGCATCAGACATCATGCATGAGACATCCACAAGCATCAGACATCAGGCATCAAACATCCACAAGCATCAGACATCATGCATCAGACATCAGGCAACACACATCCACAAGCATCAGACATCAGACATCAGACATTCACAAACATCAGGCATCAGGCATCAGACATCCACAAACATCAGGCATCAGGCATCAGACATCCACAAACATCAGGCATCAGACATCCTGCATCAGACATCATGCGTCAGACATCAGGTGTCAGACATCATGCATTAGACATCCACAAGCATCAGACATCAGGCATCAGACATCCACAAGCATCAGGCATCAGGAATCAAACATCCACAAGCATCAGACATCCACAAGCATCAGACATCAGGAATCAAACATCCACAAGCATCAGACATCCACAAGCATCAGACATCATGCATCAGACATCAGGCAACACACATCCACAAGCATCAGACATCGGGCATCAGACATCAGGCATCAGACTTCCACAAGCATCAAGCATCAGACATCAGGCATCAGACATCCACAAGCATCAGACATCAGGTATCAGACATCAGGCAACACACATCCACAAGCAGCAGGCATCAGACATCCACAGGCATCAGACATCAGGAATCAGACATCAGACATCAGGCACCAGACATCCACAAGCATCAGACATCAGGAATCAGACATCAGGTATCAGACATCCGGCCTCAGATATCAGACATCCACAAGTATCAGACATCATGCATCAGACATCCACAAGCATCAAACATAAGGCATTAGACATCCACAAGCATCAGACATCAGGAATCAGACATCAGGTATCACACATCAGACATCAGGCCTCAGACATCAGACATCCACAAGTATCAGACATTAAGACATCAGGCATCAGACATCATGCATCAGACATCAGACATCCACAAACATCAGACATCAAGCATCAGACATCAGACATCCACAAACATCAGACATCAAGCATCAGACATCCACAAGCATCAGGCATCAGATATCATGCATCAGACATCATGCATGAGACATCCACAAGCATCAGACATCAGGCATCAAACATCCACAAGCATCAGACATCATGCATCAGACATCAGGCAACACACATCCACAAGCATCAGGCATCAGACATCCACAAGCATCAGACATCAGGCATCAGACATCCACAAGCATCGGACATCAGGCGTCAGACATCATACATCAGACATCAGGCATCAGACATTCACAAACATCAGGCATCAGACATCAGACACCCACAAACATCATGCATCAGACATCCACAAGCATCAGACATCTTGCATCAGACATGCGTCAGACATCAGGTGTCAGACATCATGCATCAGACATCCACAAGCATCAGACATCAGGCATCAGACAGCCACAAGCATCAGACATCCACAAGCATCAGACATCAGGAATCAAACATCCACAAGCATCAGACATCCACAAGCATCAGACATCCACAAGCATCAGACATCAGGAATCAAACATCCACAAGCATCAGACATCATGCATCAGACATCGGGCAACACACATCCACAAGCATCAGACATCGGGCATCAGACATCAGGCATCAGACTTCCACAAGCATCAGACATCAGGCATCAGACATCCACAAGCATCAGACATCAGGTATCAGACATCAGGCAACACACATCCACAAGCATCAGGCATCAGACATCCACAGGCATCAGACATTAGGTATCAGACATCCACAAGCATCAGACATCAGGAATCAGACATCAGGGATCAGACATCAGGCACCAGACATCCACAAGCATCAGGCATTAGACATTCACAAGCATCAGACATCAGGCATCAGACATCCACAAGCATCAGACATCATGCATCAGACATCAGGTGTCAGACATCAGGTGTCAGACATCCACAAGCATCAGACATCAGGCACCAGACATCCTCAAGCATCAGGCATCAGACATTCACAAGCATCAGGCATCAGGCACCAGACATCCACAAGCATCAGGCATCAGACATTCACAAGCATCAGACATCAGGCACCAGACATCCACAAGCATCAGACATCCACAAGTATCAGACATCATGCATCAGATATCATGCATCAGACATCAGGTGTCAGACATCATGCATCAGACATCCACAAGCATCAGACATCAGGCATCAGACAGCCACAAGCATCAGACATCAGGCATCAGACATCCACAAGCATCAGACATCAGGAATCAGACATGCCTGATGCCTGATGTGTGATACCTGATGTCTGATTCCTGATGTCTGATGTTTGTGGATGTCTAATGCCTGATGTTTGATGCTTGTGGATGTCTGATGCCTGATGTCTGATGCTTGTGGCTGTCTGATGCCTGATGTCTGATGTGTGATACCTGATAAGACATCAGTCCTCAGACATCAGACATCCGCAAGTATCAGACATCTACAAGCATCAGACATTAAGACATCAGGCATCAGACATCATGCATCAGACATCAGGCAACACACATCCACAAGCATCAGGCATCAGACATCCACAAGCATCAAGCATTGGACATCAGGCATCAGACATCCACAAGCAACAGACATCATTCATCAGACATCAGGCAACATACATCCACAAGCATCAGGCATCAGACATCAAACATCAGGCATCAGACATCCACAAGCATCAGGCATCAGACATCCACAAGCGTCTGGCATCAGACATCAGGCATCCACAAGCATCAGACATCCACAAGCATCAGGCATTCGACATCAGGCATCAGACATCAGGCACCAGACATCCACAAGCATCAGACATCCAAAAGCATCAGACATCTGGCATCAGACATCCACAGGCATCAGACATCAGGCACCAGACATCCACAAGCATCAGACATCCACAAGCATCAGACATCAGGCATCAGACATCCAAAAACATCAGACATCAAGCATCAGACATCCACAAGCATCAGGCATCAGACATCAGGCATCAGACATCAGGCATCAGACATCATGCATCAGACATCATGCATGAGACATCCACAAGCATCAGACATCAGGCATCATACATCCACAAGCATCAGACATCCACAAGCATCATGCATGAGGCATCAGACATCCACAAGCATCAGACATCATGCATCAGACATCATGCATCAGACATCAGGTGTCAGACATCATGCATCAGACATCCACAAGCATCAACATCAGGCATCAGACAGCCACAAGCATCAGACATCAGGCATCAGACATCCACAAGCATGAGACATCAGGAATCAGACATCAGATATCACACATCAGACATCAGGCCTCAGACATCAGACATCTACAAGTATCAGACATCTACAAGCATCAGACATTAAGACATCAGGCATCAGACATCATGCATCAGACATCAGACATCCACAAACATCAGACTTCAAGCATCAGACATCCACAGGCATCAGACATCATGCATGAGACATCCACAAGCATCAGACATCATGCATGAGACATCAGGCATCAAACATCCACAAGCATCAGACATCATGCATCAGACATCAGGCAACACACATCCACAAGCATCAGGCATCAGACATCCACAAGCATCATGCATCAGACATCATGCATCAGACATCAGGTGTCAGACATCCACAAGCATCATATATCAGGCATCAGACAGCCACAAGCATCAGACATCCACAAGCATCAGACATCAGGAATCAAACATCCACAAGCATCAGACATCCACAAGCATCAGACATCAGGTATCAGACATCAGGCAACACACATCCACAAGCATCAGGCATCAGACATCAAACATCAGGCATCAGACATCAGGCATCAGACTTCCACAAGCATCAGACATCAGGTGTCAGACATCATGCATCAGACATCAGGCAACACACATCCACAAGCATCAGACATCAGACATCCACAAGCATCAGACATCAGGAATCAGACATCAGGCATCAGGCATCAGGCACCAGACATCCACAAGCATCAGGCATCAGACATTCACAAGCATCAGACATCAGGCATCAGACATCCACAAGCATCAGACATCCACAAGCATCAAACATCATGCATCAGACATCATGCATCAGACATCAGGTGTCAGACATCATGCATCAGACATCCACAAGCATCAGACATCAGGCATCAGACAGCCACAAGCATCAGACATCAGGCATCAGACATCCACAAGCATCAAACATCAGGCATTAGACATCCACAAGCATCAGACATCAGGAATCAGACATCAGGTATCAGGCATAAGACATCAGGCATCAGACATCCACAAACATCAGACATCAAGCATCAGACATCCACAAGCATCAGGCATCAGACATCAAGCATCAGACATCATGCATCAGACATCATGCATGAGACATCCACAAGCATCAGACATCAGGCATCAAACATCCACAAGCATCAGACATCATGCATCAGACATCAGGCAACACACATCCACAAGCATCAGACATCAGACATCAGACATTCACAAACATCAGGCATCAGGCATCAGACATCCACAAACATCAGGCATCAGGCATCAGACATCCACAAACATCAGGCATCAGACATCCTGCATCAGACATCATGCATCAGACATCAGGTGTCAGACATCATGCATTAGACATCCACAAGCATCAGACATCAGGCATCAGACAGCCACAAGCATCAGACATCCACAAGCATCAGACATCAGGAATCAAACATCCACAAGCATCAGACATCCACAAGCATCAGACATCATGCATCAGACATCAGGCAACACATATCCACAAGCATCAGACATCGGGCATCAGACATCAGGCATCAGACTTCCACAAGCATCAAGCATCAGACATCAGGCATCAGACATCCACAAGCATCAGACATCAGGTATCAGACATCAGGCAACACACATCCACAAGCATCAGGCATCAGACATCCACAGGCATCAGACATCAGGAATCAGACATCAGACATCCACAAGCATCAGACATCATGCATCAGACATCAGGTGTCAGACATCATGCATCAGACATCCACAAGCATCAGACATCATGCATCAGACATCAGGTGTCAGACATCATGCATCATACATCCACAAGCATCAGACATCAGGCATCAGACAGCCACAAGCATCAGACATCCACAAGCATCAAACATCAGGCATTAGACATCCACAAGCATCAGACATCAGGAATCAGACATCAGGTATCAGACATCAGGCATAAGACATCAGGCCTCCGACATCAGGCATCAGACATCCACAAACATCAGACTTCAAGCATCAGACATCCACAAGCATCAGACATCATGCATCAGACATCATGCATGAGACATCCACAAGCATCAGACATCAGGCATCAAACATCCACAAGCATCAGGCATGCATCAAACATCAGGCAACACACATCCACAAGCATCAGGCATCAGACATCCACAAGCATCAGACATCATGCATCAGACATCAGGCAACACATCCACAAGCATCAGACATCAAACATCGGGCATCAGACATCAGGCATCAGACATCCACAAGCATCGGACATCAGACATCCACAAGCATCAGACATCAGGCACCAGACATCAGCCATCAGGCATAAGACATCCACAAGCATCAGGCATCAGACATCCACAAGCAACAGACATCATGCATCAGACATCAGGCAACATACATCCACAAACATCAGGCATCAGACATCAAACATCAGGCATCAGACATCCACAAGCATCAGACATCAGGCATCCACAAGCATCAGACATCTGACATCAGGCATCAGACATCAGGCATCAGACATCCACAAGCATCAGGCATCAGACATCAGGCACCAGACATCAGCCATCAGGCATAAGACATCCACAAGCATCAGACATCAGGCATCAGACATCCACAAGCAACAGACATCATGCATCAGGCATCAGACATCCACAAGCATCAGGCATCAGACATCCACAAGCATCAGACATCAGGCATCAGACATCAGGTTCCAGACATCCACAAGCATCAGACATCAGGCACCAGACATCCACAAGCATCAGACATCCACAAGCATCAGACATAAGGCATCAAACATCCACAAGCATCAGACATCAGAAATCAGACATCAGGCATCAGGCACCAGACATCCACAAGCATCAGACATCCACAAGCATCAGACATCAGGCATTAGACATCCGGCACCAGACATGCACAAGCATCAGGCATCAGACATGCACAAGCATCAGGCATCAGACATCATGCATCAGACATCATGCATCAGACATCAGGTGTCAGACATGCATCAGACATCCACAAGCATCAGACATCAGGCATCAGACAGCCACAAGCATCAGACATCAGGCATCAGACATCCACAAGCATCAAACATAAGGCATTAGACATCCACAAGCATCAGACATCAGGAATCAGACATCAGGTATCAGACATCAGGCCTCAGATATCAGACATCCACAAGTATCAGACATCTACAAACATCAGGCATCAGACATCATGCATCAGACATCAGGTATCAGACATCCACAAACATCAGACATCAAGCATCAGACATCCACAAGCATCAGGCATCAGGCATCAGACATCAGGCATCAGACATCCACAAACATCAGACATCAAGCATCCGACATCCACAAGCATCAGACATCATGCATCAGACATCATGCATCAGACATCCACAAGCATCAGACATCAGGCATCAAACATCCACAAGCATCAGACATCCACAAGCATCATGCATGAGGCATCAGACATCCACACGCATCAGACATCATGCATCAGACATCAGGTGTCAGACATCATGTGTCAGACATCCACAAGCATCAGACATCAGGCATCAGACAGCCACAAGCATCAGACATCAGGCATCAGACATCCACAAGCATCAAACATCAGGAATCAGACATCAGGTATCACACATCAGACATCAGGCCTCAGACATCAGACATCCACAAGTATCAGACATTAAGACATCAGGCATCAGACATCATGCATCAGACATCAGACATCCACAAACATCAGACATCAAGCATCAGACATCCACAAGCATCAGGCATCAGACATCATGCATCAGACATCATGCATGAGACATCCACAAGCATCAGACATCAGGCATCAAACATCCACAAGCATCAGACATCATGCATAAGACATCAGGCAACACACATCCACAAGCATCAGGCATCAGACATCCACAAGCATCAGACATTAGGTATCAGACATCCACAAGCATCAGACATCAGGAATCAGACATCAGGCATCAGACATCAGGCACCAGACATCCACAAGCATCAGGCATTAGACATTCACAAGCATCAGACATCAGGCATCAGACATCCACAAGCATCAGACATCATGCATCAGACATCAGGTGTCAGACATCAGGTGTCAGACATCCACAAGCATCAGACATCAGGCACCAGACATCCTCAAGCATCAGGCATCAGACATTCACAAGCATCAGGCATCAGGCACCAGACATCCACAAGCATCAGGCATCAGATATTCACAAGCATCAGACATCAGGCACCAGACATCCACAAACATCAGACATCCACAAGTATCAGACATCATGCATCAGATATCATGCATCAGACATCAGGTGTCAGACATCATGCATCAGACATCCACAAGCATCAGACATCAGGCATCAGACAGCCACAAGCATCAGACATCAGGCATCAGACATCCACAAGCATCAGACATCAGGAATCAGACATGCCTGATGCCTGATGTGTGATACCTGATGTCTGATTCCTGATGTCTGATGTTTGTGGATGTCTAATGCCTGATGTTTGATGCTTGTGGATGTCTGATGCCTGATGTCTGATGCTTGTGGCTGTCTGATGCCTGATGTCTGATGTGTGATACCTGATAAGACATCAGTCCTCAGACATCAGACATCCGCAAGTATCAGACATCTACAAGCATCAGACATTAAGACATCAGGCATCAGACATCATGCATCAGACATCAGGCAACACACATCCACAAGCATCAGGCATCAGACATCCACAAGCATCAAGCATCGGACATCAGGCATCAGACATCCACAAGCAACAGACATCATTCATCAGACATCAGGCAACATACATCCACAAGCATCAGGCATCAGACATCAAACATCAGGCATCAGACATCCACAAGCATCAGGCATCAGACATCCACAAGCGTCTGGCATCAGACATCAGGCATCCATAAGCATCAGACATCCACAAGCATCAGGCATTCGACATCAGGCATCAGACATCAGGCACCAGACATCCACAAGCATCAGACATCCACAAGCATCAGACATCTGGCATCAGACATCCACAGGCATCAGACATCAGGCACCAGACATCCACAAGCATCAGACATCCACAAGCATCAGACATCAGGCATCAGACATCCAAAAACATCAGACATCAAGCATCAGACATCCACAAGCATCAGACATCAGGCATCAGACATCATGCATCAGACATCATGCATGAGACATCCACAAGCATCAGACATCAGGCATCATACATCCACAAGCATCAGACATCCACAAGCATCATGCATGAGGCATCAGACATCCACAAGCATCAGACATCATGCATCAGACATCATGCATCAGACATCAGGTGTCAGACATCATGCATCAGACATCCACAAGCATCAACATCAGGCATCAGACAGCCACAAGCATCAGACATCAGGCATCAGACATCCACAAGCATGAGACATCAGGAATCAGACATCAGATATCACACATCAGACATCAGGCCTCAGACATCAGACATCCACAAGTATCAGACATCTACAAGCATCAGACATTAAGACATCAGGCATCAGACATCATGCATCAGACATCAGACATCCACAAACATCAGACTTCAAGCATCAGACATCCACAGGCATCAGACATCATGCATGAGACATCCACAAGCATCAGACATCATGCATCAGACATCATGCATGAGACATCAGGCATCAAACATCCACAAGCATCAGACATCATGCATCAGACATCAGGCAACACACATCCACAAGCATCAGGCATCAGACATCCACAAGCATCATGCATCAGACATCATGCATCAGACATCAGGTGTCAGACATCCACAAGCATCATATATCAGGTATCAGACAGCCACAAGCATCAGACATCCACAAGCATCAGACATCAGGAATCAAACATCCACAAGCATCAGACATCCACAAGCATCAGACATCATGCATCAGACATCAGGCAACACACATCCACAAGCATAAGGCATCAGACATCAAACATCAGGCATCAGACATCAGGCATCAGACTTCCACAAGCATCAGACATCAGGTGTCAGACATCATGCATCAGACATCAGGCAACACAATTCCACAAGCATCAGACATCAGACATCCACAAGCATCAGACATCAGGAATCAGACATCAGGCATCAGACATCAGGCACCAGACATCCACAAGCATCAGGCATCAGACATTCACAAGCATCAGACATCAGGCATCAGACATCCACAAGCATCAGACATCCACAAGCATCAAACATCATGCATCAGACATCATGCATCAGACATCAGGTGTCAGACATCATGCATCAGACATCCACAAGCATCAGACATCAGGCATCAGACAGCCACAAGCATCAGACATCAGGCATCAGACATCCACAAGCATCAAACATCAGGCATTAGACATCCACAAGCATCAGACATCAGGAATCAGACATCAGGTATCAGGCATAAGACATCAGGCATCAGACATTGACAAACATCAGACATCAAGCATCAGACATCCACAAGCATCAGGCATCAGACATCAAGCATCAGACATCATGCATGAGACATCCACAAGCATCAGACATCAGGCATCAAACATCCACAAGCATCAGACATCATGCATCAGACATCAGGCAACACACATCCACAAGCATCAGACATCAGACATCAGACATTCACAAACATCAGGCATCAGGCATCAGACATCCACAAACATCAGGCATCAGACATCCTGCATCAGACATCATGCGTCAGACATCAGGTGTCAGACATCATGCATTAGACATCCACAAGCATCAGACATCAGGCATCAGACAGCCACAAGCATCAGACATCCACAAGCATCAGACATCCACAAGCATCAGACATCCACAAGCATCAGACATCAGGCACCAGACATCACCCATCAGGCATAAGACATCCACAAGCATCAGGCATCAGACATCCACAAGCAACAGACATCATGCATCAGACATCAGGCAACATACATCCACAAACATCAGGCATCAGACATCAAACATCAGGCATCAGACATCAACAAGCATCAGACATCAGGCATCCACAAGCATCAGACATCTGACATCAGGCATCAGACATCAGGCATCAGACATCCACAAGCATCAGGCATCAGACATCAGGCACCAGACATCAGCCATCAGGCATAAGACATCCACAAGCATCAGACATCAGGCATCAGACATCCACAAGCAACAGACATCATGCATCAGGCATCAGACATCCACAAGCATCAGGCATCAGACATCCACAAGCATCAGACATCAGGCATCAGACATCAGGTTCCAGACATCCACAAGCATCAGACATCAGGCACCAGACATCCACAAGCATCAGACATCCACAAGCATCAGACATAAGGCATCAAACATCCACAAGCATCAGACATAAGAAATCAGACATCAGGCATCAGGCACCAGACATCCACAAGCATCAGACATCCACAAGCATCAGACATCAGGCATTAGACATCCGGCACCAGACATGCACAAGCATCAGGCATCAGACATGCACAAGCATCAGGCATCAGACATCATGCATCAGACATCATGCATCAGACATCAGGTGTCAGACATGCATCAGACATCCACAAGAATCAGACATCAGGCATCAGACAGCCACAAGCATCAGACATCAGGCATCAGACATCCACAAGCATCAAACATAAGGCATTAGACATCCACAAGCATCAGACATCAGGAATCAGACATCAGGTATCAGACATCAGGCCTCAGATATCAGACATCCACAAGTATCAGACATCTACAAACATCAGGCATCAGACATCATGCATCAGACATCAGGTATCAGACATCCACAAACATCAGACATCAAGCATCAGACATCCACAAGCATCAGGCATCAGACATCAGGCATCAGACATCCACAAACATCAGACATCAAGCATCCGACATCCACAAGCATCAGACATCATGCATCAGACATCATGCATGAGACATTCACAAGCATCAGACATCAGGCATCAAACATCCACAAGCATCAGACATCCACAAGCATCATGCATGAGGCATCAGACATCCACACGCATCAGACATCATGCATCAGACATCAGGTGTCAGACATCATGTGTCAGACATCCACAAGCATCAGACATCAGGCATCAGACAGCCACAAGCATCAGACATCAGGCATCAGACATCCACAAGCATCAAACATCAGGAATCAGACATCAGGTATCACACATCAGACATCAGGCCTCAGACATCAGACATCCACAAGTATCAGACATTAAGACATCAGGCATCAGACATCATGCATCAGACATCAGACATCCACAAACATCAGACATCAAGCATCAGACATCCACAAGCATCAGGCATCAGACATCATGCATCAGACATCATGCATGAGACATCCACAAGCATCAGACATCAGGCATCAAACATCCACAAGCATCAGACATCATGCATCAGACATCAGGCAACACACATCCACAAGCATCAGGCATCAGACATCCACAAGCATCAGACATTAGGTATCAGACATCCACAAGCATCAGACATCAGGAATCAGACATCAGGCATCAGACATCAGGCACCAGACATCCACAAGCATCAGGCATTAGACATTCACAAGCATCAGACATCAGGCATCAGACATCCACAAGCATCAGACATCATGCATCAGACATCAGGTGTCAGACATCAGGTGTCAGACATCCACAAGCATCAGACATCAGGCACCAGACATCCTCAAGCATCAGGCATCAGACATTCACAAGTATCAGGCATCAGGCACCAGACATCCACAAGCATCAGGCATCAGATATTCACAAGCATCAGACATCAGGCACCAGACATCCACAAGCATCAGACATCCACAAGTATCAGACATCATGCATCAGATATCATGCATCAGACATCAGGAGTCAGACATCATGCATCAGACATCCACAAGCATCAGACATCAGGCATCAGACAGCCACAAGCATCAGACATCAGGCATCAGACATCCACAAGCATCAGACATCAGGAATCAGACATGCCTGATGCCTGATGTGTGATACCTGATGTCTGATTCCTGATGTCTGATGTTTGTGGATGTCTAATGCCTGATGTTTGATGCTTGTGGATGTCTGATGCCTGATGTCTGATGTTTGTGGCTGTCTGATGCCTGATGTCTGATGTGTGATACCTGATAAGACATCAGTCCTCAGACATCAGACATCCGCAAGTATCAGACATCTACAAGCATCAGACATTAAGACATCAGGCATCAGACATCATGCATCAGACATCAGGCAACACACATCCACAAGCATCAGGCATCAGACATCCACAAGCATCAAGCATCGGACATCAGGCATCAGACATCCACAAGCAACAGACATCATTCATCAGACATCAGGCAACATACATCCACAAGCATCAGGCATCAGACATCAAACATCAGGCATCAGACATCCACAAGCATCAGGCATCAGACATCCACAAGCGTCTGGCATCAGACATCAGGCATCCATAAGCATCAGACATCCACAAGCATCAGGCATTCGACATCAGGCATCAGACATCAGGCACCAGACATCCACAAGCATCAGACATCCACAAGCATCAGACATCTGGCATCAGACATCCACAGGCATCAGACATCAGGCACCAGACATCCACAAGCATCAGACATCCACAAGCATCAGACATCAGGCATCAGACATCCAAAAACATCAGACATCAAGCATCAGACATCCACAAGCATCAGACATCAGGCATCAGACATCATGCATCAGACATCATGCATGAGACATCCACAAGCATCAGACATCAGGCATCATACATCCACAAGCATCAGACATCCACAAGCATCATGCATGAGGCATCAGACATCCACAAGCATCAGACATTATGCATCAGACATCATGCATCAGACATCATGCATCAGACATCATGCATCAGACATCCACAAGCATCAACATCAGGCATCAGACAGCCACAAGCATCAGACATCAGGCATCAGACATCCACAAGCATGAGACATCAGGAATCAGACATCAGATATCACACATCAGACATCAGGCCTCAGACATCAGACATCCACAAGTATCAGACATCTACAAGCATCAGACATTAAGACATCAGGCATCAGACATCATGCATCAGACATCAGACATCCACAAACATCAGACTTCAAGCATCAGACATCCACAGGCATCAGACATCATGCATGAGACATCCACAAGCATCAGACATCATGCATCAGACATCATGCATGAGACATCAGGCATCAAACATCCACAAGCATCAGACATCATGCATCAGACATCAGGCAACACACATCCACAAGCATCAGGCATCAGACATCCACAAGCATCATGCATCAGACATCATGCATCAGACATCAGGTGTCAGACATCCACAAGCATCATATATCAGGTATCAGACAGCCACAAGCATCAGACATCCACAAGCATCAGACATCAGGAATCAAACATCCACAAGCATCAGACATCCACAAGCATCAGACATCATGCATCAGACATCAGGCAACACACATCCACAAGCATAAGGCATCAGACATCAAACATCAGGCATCAGACATCAGGCATCAGACTTCCACAAGCATCAGACATCAGGTGTCAGACATCATGCATCAGACATCAGGCAACACACATCCACAAGCATCAGACATCAGACATCCACAAGCATCAGACATCAGGAATCAGACATCAGGCATCAGACATCAGGCACCAGACATCCACAAGCATCAGGCATCAGACATTCACAAGCATCAGACATCAGGCATCAGACATCCACAAGCATCAGACATCCACAAGCATCAAACATCATGCATCAGACATCATGCATCAGACATCAGGTGTCAGACATCATGCATCAGACATCCACAAGCATCAGACATCAGGCATCAGACAGCCACAAGCATCAGACATCAGGCATCAGAAATCCACAAGCATCAAACATCAGGCATTAGACATCCACAAGCATCAGACATCAGGAATCAGACATCAGGTATCAGGCATAAGACATCAGGCATCAGACATTGACAAACATCAGACATCAAGCATCAGACATCCACAAGCATCAGGCATCAGACATCAAGCATCAGACATCATGCATGAGACATCCACAAGCATCAGACATCAGGCATCAAACATCCACAAGCATCAGACATCATGCATCAGACATCAGGCAACACACATCCACAAGCATCAGACATCAGACATTCACAAACATCAGGCATCAGGCATCAGACATCCACAAACATCAGGCATCAGGCATCAGACATCCACAAACATCAGGCATCAGACATCCTGCATCAGACATCATGCGTCAGACATCAGGTGTCAGACATCATGCATTAGACATCCACAAGCATCAGACATCAGGCATCAGACAGCCACAAGCATCAGACATCCACAAGCATCAGACATCCACAAGCATCAGACATCCACAAGCATCAGACATCCACAAGCATCAGACATCATGCATCAGACATCAGGCAACACACATCCACAAGCATCAGACATCGGGCATCAGACATCAGGCATCAGACTTCCACAAGCATCAAGCATCAGACATCAGGCATCAGACATCCACAAGCATCAGACATCAGGTATCAGACATCAGGCAACACACATCCACAAGCATCAGGCATCAGACATCCACAGGCATCAGACATCAGGAATCAGACATCAGACATCAGGCACCAGACATCCACAAGCATCAGGCATCAGACATCCACAAGCATCAGACATCATGCATCAGACATCAGGTGTCAGACATCATGCATCAGACATCCACAAGCATCAGACATCAGGCATCAGACAGCCACAAGCATCAGACATCCACAAGCATCAAACATCAGGCATTAGACATCCACAAGCATCAGACATCAGGAATCAGACATCAGGTATCAGACATCAGGCATAAGACATCAGGCCTCTGACATCAGACATCCACAAGTATCAGACATCTACAAGCATCAGACATCAGGCATCAGACATCATGCATCAGACATCAGGCATCAGACATCCACAAGCATCAGACTTCAAGCATCAGACATCCACAAGCATCAGACATCATGCATCAGACATCATGCATGAGACATCCACAAGCATCAGACATCAGGCATCAAACATCCACAAGCATCAGGCATGCATCAAACATCAGGCAACACACATCCACAAGCATCAGGCATCAGACATCCACAAGCATCAGACATCATGCATCAGACATCAGGCAACACATCCACAAGCATCAGACATCAAACATTGGGCATCAGACATCAGACATCCACAAGCATCGGACATCAGACATCCACAAGCATCAGACATCAGGCACCAGACATCAGCCATCAGGCATAAGACATCCACAAGCATCAGGCATCAGACATCCACAAGCAACAGACATCATGCATCAGACATCAGGCAACATACATCCACAAGCATCAGGCATCAGACATCAAACATCAGGCATCAGACATCCACAAGCATCAGGCATCAGACATCCACAAGCGTCTGGCATCAGACATCAGGCATCCATAAGCATCAGACATCCACAAGCATCAGGCATTCGACATCAGGCATCAGACATCAGGCACCAGACATCCACAAGCATCAGACATCCACAAGCATCAGACATCTGGCATCAGACATCCACAGGCATCAGACATCAGGCACCAGACATCCACAAGCATCAGACATCCACAAGCATCAGACATCAGGCATCAGACATCCAAAAACATCAGACATCAAGCATCAGACATCCACAAGCATCAGACATCAGGCATCAGACATCATGCATCAGACATCATGCATGAGACATCCACAAGCATCAGACATCAGGCATCATACATCCACAAGCATCAGACATCCACAAGCATCATGCATGAGGCATCAGACATCCACAAGCATCAGACATCATGCATCAGACATCATGCATCAGACATCAGGTGTCAGACATCATGCATCAGACATCCACAAGCATCAACATCAGGCATCAGACAGCCACAAGCATCAGACATCAGACATCAGACATCCACAAGCATGAGACATCAGGAATCAGACATCAGATATCACACATCAGACATCAGGCCTCAGACATCAGACATCCACAAGTATCAGACATCTACAAGCATCAGACATTAAGACATCAGGCATCAGACATCATGCATCAGACATCAGACATCCACAAACATCAGACTTCAAGCATCAGACATCCACAGGCATCAGACATCATGCATGAGACATCCACAAGCATCAGACATCATGCATCAGACATCATGCATGAGACATCAGGCATCAAACATCCACAAGCATCAGACATCATGCATCAGACATCAGGCAACACACATCCACAAGCATCAGGCATCAGACATCCACAAGCATCATGCATCAGACATCATGCATCAGACATCAGGTGTCAGACATCCACAAGCATCATATATCAGGTATCAGACAGCCACAAGCATCAGACATCCACAAGCATCAGACATCAGGAATCAAACATCCACAAGCATCAGACATCCACAAGCATCAGACATCATGCATCAGACATCAGGCAACACACATCCACAAGCATAAGGCATCAGACATCAAACATCAGGCATCAGACATCAGGCATCAGACTTCCACAAGCATCAGACATCAGGTGTCAGACATCATGCATCAGACATCAGGCAACACACATCCACAAGCATCAGACATCAGACATCCACAAGCATCAGACATCAGGAATCAGACATCAGGCATCAGACATCAGGCATCAGACATCAGGCACCAGACATCCACAAGCATCAGGCATCAGACATTCACAAGCATCAGGCATCAGACATCCACAAGCATCAGACATCCACAAGCATCAAACATCATGCATCAGACATCATGCATCAGACATCAGGTGTCAGACATCATGCATCAGACATCCACAAGCATCAGACATCAGGCATCAGACAGCCACAAGCATCAGACATCAGGCATCAGACATCCACAAGCATCAAACATCAGGCATTAGACATCCACAAGCATCAGACATCAGGAATCAGACATCAGGTATCAGGCATAAGACATCAGGCATCAGACATTGACAAACATCAGACATCAAGCATCAGACATCCACAAGCATCAGGCATCAGACATCAAGCATCAGACATCATGCATGAGACATCCACAAGCATCAGACATCAGGCATCAAACATCCACAAGCATCAGACATCATGCATCAGACATCAGGCAACACACATCCACAAGCATCAGACATCAGACATCAGACATTCACAAACATCAGGCATCAGACATCCACAAACATCAGGCATCAGGCATCAGACATCCACAAACATCAGGCATCAGACATCCTGCATCAGACATCATGCGTCAGACATCAGGTGTCAGACATCATGCATTAGACATCCACAAGCATCAGACATCAGGCATCAGACAGCCACAAGCATCAGACATCCACAAGCATCAGACATCCACAAGCATCAGACATCCACAAGCATCAGACATCCACAAGCATCAGACATCATGCATCAGACATCAGGCAACACACATCCACAAGCATCAGACATCGGGCATCAGACATCAGGCATCAGACTTCCACAAGCATCAAGCATCAGACATCAGGCATCAGACATCCACAAGCATCAGACATCAGGTATCAGACATCAGGCAACACACATCCACAAGCATCAGGCATCAGACATCCACAGGCATCAGGCATCAGGAAACAGACATCAGACATCAGGCACCAGACATCCACAAGCATCAGGCATCAGACATCCACAAGCATCAGACATCATGCATCAGACATCAGGTGTCAGACATCATGCATCAGACATCCACAAGCATCAGACATCAGGCATCAGACAGCCACAAGCATCAGACATCCACAAGCATCAAACATCAGGCATTAGACATCCACAAGCATCAGACATCATGCATCAGACATCATGCATCAGACATCATGCATGAGACATCCACAAGCATCAGACATCAGGCATCAAACATCCACAAGCATCAGGCATGCATCAAACATCAGGCAACACACATCCACAAGCATCAGGCATCAGACATCCACAAGCATCAGACATCATGCATCAGACATCAGGCAACACATCCACAAGCATCAGATATCAAACATCGGGCATCAGACATCAGGCATCAG
Source organism: Triturus cristatus (assembly GCF_964204655.1). Classification (NCBI taxonomy): domain Eukaryota; kingdom Metazoa; phylum Chordata; class Amphibia; order Caudata; family Salamandridae; genus Triturus; species Triturus cristatus. The sequence goes on from NC_140579.1 coordinate 714,558,228, forward strand.
ATATCCACAAGCATCGGACATCAGACATCCACAAGCATCAGACATCAGGCACCAGACATCAGCCATCAGGCATAAGACATCCACAAGCATCAGGCATCAGACATCCACAAGCAACAGACATCGTGCATCAGACATCAGGCAACATACATCCACAAACATCAGGCATCAGACATCAAACATCAGGCATCAGACATCCACAAGCATCAGACATCAGGCATCCACAAGCATCAGACATCCGACATCAGGCATCGGACATCAGGCATCAGACATCCACAAGCATCAGGCATCAGACATCAGGCACCAGACATCAGCCATCAGGCATAAGACATCCACAAGCATCAGACATCAGGCATCAGACATCCACAAGCAACAGACATCATGCATCAGGCATCAGACATCCACAAGCATCAGGCATCAGACATTCACAAGCATCAGACATCAGGCATCAGACATCAGGTTCCAGACATCCACAAGCATCAGACATCAGGCACCAGACATCCACAAGCATCAGACATCCACAAGCATCAGCCATAAGGCATCAGACATCCACAAGCATCAGACATCAGAAATCAGACATCAGGCATCAGGCACCAGACATCCACAAGCATCAGACATCCACAAGCATCAGACATCAGGCATTAGACATCCGGCACCAGACATGCACAAGCATCAGGCATCAGACATGCACAAGCATCAGGCATCAGACATCATGCATCAGACATCATGCATCAGACATCAGGTGTCAGACATGCATCAGACATCCACAAGCATCAGACATCAGGCATCAGACAGCCACAAGCATCAGGCATCAGACATCCACAAGCATCAAACATAAGGCATTAGACATCCACAAGCATCAGACATCAGGAATCAGACATCAGGTATCAGACATCAGGCCTCAGATATCAGACATCAGGCACCAGACATCCACAAGCATCAGGCATCAGTTATCCACAAGCATCAGGCATCAGACATCCACAAGCATCAGACATCATGCATCAGACATCAGGTGTCAGACATCATGCATCAGACATCCACAAGCATCAGACATCAGGCATCAGACAGCCACAAGCATCAGACATCCACAAGCATCAAACATCAGGCATTAGACATCCACAAGCATCAGACATCAGGAATCAGACATCAGGTATCAGACATCAGGCATAAGACATCAGGCCTCCGACATCAGACATCCACAAGTATCAGACATCTACAAGCATCAGACATTAGACATCAGGCATCAGACATCATGCATCAGACATCAGGCATCAGACATCCACAAACATCAGACTTCAAGCATCAGACATCCACAAGCATCAGACATCATGCATCAGACATCATGCATGAGACATCCACAAGCATCAGACATCAGGCATCAAACATCCACAAGCATCAGGCATGCATCAGACATCAGGCAACACACATCCACAAGCATCAGGCATCAGACATCCACAAGCATCAGACATCATGCATCAGACATCAGGCAACACATCCACAAGCATCAGACATCAAACATCGGGCATCAGACATCAGGCATCAGACATCCACAAGCATCGGACATCAGACATCCACAAGCATCAGACATCAGGCACCAGACATCAGCCATCAGGCATAAGACATCCACAAGCATCAGGCATCAGACATCCACAAGCAACAGACATCATGCATCAGACATCAGGCAACATACATCCACAAACATCAGGCATCAGACATCAAACATCAGGCATCAGACATCCACAAGCATCAGGCATCAGACATCAGGCATCCACAAGCATCAGACATCCGACATCAGGCATCGGACATCAGGCATCAGACATCCACAAGCATCAGGCATCAGACATCAGGCACCAGACATCAGCCATCAGGCATAAGACATCCACAAGCATCAGACATCAGGCATCAGACATCCACAAGTAACAGACATCATGCATCAGGCATCAGACATCCACAAGCATCAGGCATCAGACATCCACAAGCATCAGACATCAGGCATCAGACATCAGGCACCAGACATCCACAAGCATCAGACATCAGGCACCAGACATCCACAAGCATCAGACATCCACAAGCATCAGACATAAGGCATCAGACATCCACAAGCATCAGACATCAGAAATCAGACATCAGGCATCAGGCACCAGACATCCACAAGCATCAGACATCCACAAGCATCAGACATCAGGCATTAGACATCCGGCACCAGACATGCACAAGCATCAGGCATCAGACATGCAAAAGCATCAGGCATCAGACATCATGCATGAGACATCCACAAGCATCAGACATCAGGCATCATACATCCACAAGCATCAGACATCCACAAGCATCATGCATGAGGCATCAGACATCCACAAGCATCAGACATCATGCATCAGATATCATGCATCAGACATCAGGTGTCAGACATCATGCATCAGACATCCACAAGCATCGACATCAGGCATCAGATAGCCACAAGCATCAGACATCAGGCATCAGACATCCACAAGCATGAGACATCAGGAATCAGACATCAGATATCACATATCAGACATCAGGCCTCAGACATCAGACATCAGACATCCACAAGTATCAGACATCTACAAGCATCAGACATTAAGACATCAGGCATCAGACATCATGCATCAGACATCAGACATCCACAAACATCAGACTTCAAGCATCAGACATCCACAGGCATCAGACATCATGCGTGAGACATCCACAAGCATCAGACATCATGCATCAGACATCATGCATGAGACATCAGGCATCAAACATCCACAAGCATCAGACATCATGCATCAGACATCAGGCAACACACATCCACAAGCATCAGGCATCAGACATCCACAAGCATCATGCATCAGACATCATGCATCAGACATCAGGTGTCAGACATCCACAAGCATCATATATCAGGTATCAGACAGCCACAAGCATCAGACATCCACAAGCATCAGACATCAGGAATCAAACATCCACAAGCATCAGACATCCACAAGCATCAGACATCATGCATCAGACATCAGGCAACACACATCCACAAGCATAAGGCATCAGACATCAAACATCAGGCATCAGACATCAGGCATCAGACTTCCACAAGCATCAGACATCAGGTGTCAGACATCATGCATCAGACATCAGGCAACACACATCCACAAGCATCAGACATCAGACATCCACAAGCATCAGACATCAGGAATCAGACATCAGGCATCAGACATCAGGCACCAGACATCCACAAGCATCAGGCATCAGACATTCACAAGCATCAGACATCAGGCATTAGACATTCACAAGCATCAGACATCCACAAGCATCAAACATCATGCATCAGACAGCCACAAGCATCAGACATCAGGCATCAGACATCAGGTGTCAGACATCATACATCAGACATCCACAAGCATCAGACATCAGGCATCAGACAGCCACAAGCATCAGACATCAGGCATCAGACATCCACAAGCATCAAACATCAGGCATTAGACATCCACAAGCATCAGACATCAGGAATCAGACATCAGGTATCAGGCATAAGACATCAGGCATCAGACATTGACAAACATCAGACATCAAGCATCAGACATCCACAAGCATCAGACATGAGACATCAAGCATCAGACATCATGCATCAGACATCATGCATGAGACATCCACAAGCATCAGACATCAGGCATCAAACATCCACAAGCATCAGACATCATGCATCAGACATCAGGCAACACACATCCACAAGCATCAGACATCAGACATTCACAAACATCAGGCATCAGGCATCAGACATCCACAAACATCAGGCATCAGGCATCAGACATCCACAAACATCAGGCATCAGACATCCTGCATCAGACATCATGCGTCAGACATCAGGTGTCAGACATCATGCATTAGACATCCACAAGCATCAGACATCAGGCATCAGACAGCCACAAGCATCAGACATCCACAAGCATCAGACATCCACAAGCATCAGACATCCACAAGCATCAGACATCCACAAGCATCAGACATCATGCATCAGACATCAGGCAACACACATCCACAAGCATCAGACATCGGGCATCAGACATCCACAAGCATCAGACATCAGGCATCAGACAGCCACAAGCATCAGACATCCACAAGCATCAAACATCAGGCATTAGACATCCACAAGCATCAGACATCAGGAATCAGACATCAGGTATCAGACATCAGGCATAAGACATCAGGCCTCCGACATCAGACATCCACAAGTATCAGACATCTACAAGCATCAGACATTAGACATCAGGCATCAGACATCATGCATCAGACATCAGGCATCAGACGTCCACAAACATCAGACTTCAAGCATCAGACATCCACAAGCATCAGACATCATGCATCAGACATCATGCATGAGACATCCACAAGCATCAGACATCAGGCATCAAACATCCACAAGCATCAGGCATGCATCAGACATCAGGCAACACACATCCACAAGCATCAGGCATCAGACATCCACAAGCATCAGACATCATGCATCAGACATCAGGCAACACATCCACAAGCATCAGACATCAAACATCGGGCATCAGACATCAGGCATCAGACATCCACAAGCATTGGACATCAGACATCCACAAGCATCAGACATCAGGCACCAGACATCAGCCATCAGGCATAAGACATCCACAAGCATCAGGCATCAGACATCCACAAGCAACAGACATCATGCATCAGACATCAGGCAACATACATCCACAAACATCAGGCATCAGACATCAAACATCAGGCATCAGACATCCACAAGCATCAGGCATCAGACATCAGGCATCCACAAGCATCAGACATCAGGCATCGGACATCAGGCATCAGACATCCACAAGCATCAGGCATCAGACATCAGGCACCAGACATCAGCCATCAGGCATAAGACATCCACAAGCATCAGACATCAGGCATCAGACATCCACAAGTAACAGACATCATGCATCAGGCATCAGACATCCACAAGCATCAGGCATCAGACATCCACAAGCATCAGACATCAGGCATCAGACATCAGGCACCAGACATCCACAAGCATCGGACATCAGGCATCAGACATCCACAAGCATCAGGCATCAGACATCAGGCACCAGACATCAGCCATCAGGCATAAGACATCCACAAGCATCAGACATCAGGCATCAGACATCCACAAGTAACAGACATCATGCATCAGGCATCAGACATCCACAAGCATCAGGCATCAGACATCCACAAGCATCAGACATCAGGCATCAGACATCAGGCACCAGACATCCACAAGCATCAGACATCAGGCACCAGACATCCACAAGCATCAGACATCCACAAGCATCAGACATAAGGCATCAGACATCCACAAGCATCAGACATCCACAAGCATCAGAAATCAGACATCAGGCATCAGGCACCAGACATCCACAAGCATCAGACATCCACAAGCATCAGACATCAGGCATTAGACATCCGGCACCAGACATGCACAAGCATCAGGCATCAGACATGCAAAAGAATCAGGCATCAGACATCATGCATGAGACATCCACAAGCATCAGACATCAGGCATCATACATCCACAAGCATCAGACATCCACAAGCATCATGCATGAGGCATCAGACATCCACAAGCATCAGACATCATGCATCAGACATCATGCATCAGACATCAGGTGTCAGACATCATGCATCAGACATCCACAAGCATCAACATCAGGCATCAGACAGCCACAAGCATCAGACATCAGGCATCAGACATCCACAAGCATGAGACATCAGGAATCAGACATCAGATATCACACATCAGACATCAGGCCTCAGACATCAGACATCCACAAGTATCAGACATCTACAAGCATCAGACATTAAGACATCAGGCATCAGACATCATGCATCAGACATCAGACATCCACAAACATCAGACTTCAAGCATCAGACATCCACAGGCATCAGACATCATGCATGAGACATCCACAAGCATCAGACATCATGCATCAGACATCATGCATGAGACATCAGGCATCAAACATCCACAAGCATCAGACATCATGCATCAGACATCAGGCAACACACATCCACAAGCATCAGGCATCAGACATCCACAAGCATCATGCATCAGACATCATGCATCAGACATCAGGTGTCAGACATCCACAAGCATCATATATCAGGTATCAGACAGCCACAAGCATCAGACATCCACAAGCATCAGACATCAGGAATCAAACATCCACAAGCATCAGACATCCACAAGCATCAGACATCATGCATCAGACATCAGGCAACACACATCCACAAGCATAAGGCATCAGACATCAAACATCAGGCATCAGACATCAGGCATCAGACTTCCACAAGCATCAGACATCAGGTGTCAGACATCATGCATCAGACATCAGGCAACACACATCCACAAGCATCAGACATCAGACATCCACAAGCATCAGACATCAGGAATCAGACATCAGGCATCAGACATCAGGCACCAGACATCCACAAGCATCAGGCATCAGACATTCACAAGCATCAGACATCAGGCATCAGACATCCACAAGCATCAGACATCCACAAGCATCAAACATCATGCATCAGACATCATGCATCAGACATCATATGTCAGACATCATGCATCAGACATCCACAAGCATCAGACATCAGGCATCAGACAGCCACAAGCATCAGACATCAGACATCCACAAGCATCAAACATCAGGCATTAGACATCCACAAGCATCAGACATCAGGAATCAGACATCAGGTATCAGGCATAAGACATCAGGCATCAGACATTGACAAACATCAGACATCAAGCATCAGACATCCACAAGCATCAGGCATCAGACATCAAGCATCAGACATCATGCATCAGACATCATGCATGAGACATCCACAAGCATCAGACATCAGGCATCAAACATCCACAAGCATCAGACATCATGCATCAGACATCAGGCAACACACATCCACAAGCATCAGACATCAGACATCAGACATTCACAAACATCAGGCATCAGGCATCAGACATCCACAAACATCAGGCATCAGGCATCAGACATCCACAAACATCAGGCATCAGACATCCTGCATCAGACATCATGCGTCAGACATCAGGTGTCAGACATCATGCATTAGACATCCACAAGCATCAGACATCAGGCATCAGACAGCCACAAGCATCAGACATCCACACGCATCAGACATCCACAAGCATCAGACATCCACAAGCATCAGACATCCACAAGCATCAGACATCATGCATCAGACATCAGGCAACACACATCCACAAGCATCAGACATCGGGCATCAGACATCAGGCATCAGACTTCCACAAGCATCAAGCATCAGACATCAGGCATCAGACATTCACAAGCATCAGACATCAGGTATCAGACATCAGGCAACACACATCCACAAGCATCAGGCATCAGACATCCACAGGCATCAGACATCAGGAATCAGACATCAGACATCAGGCACCAGACATCCACAAGCATCAGGCATCAGACATCCACAAGCATCAGACATCATGCATCAGACATCAGGTGTCAGACATCATGCATCAGACATCCACAAGCATCAGACATCAGCCATCAGACAGCCACAAGCATCAGACATCCACAAGCATCAAACATCAGGCATTAGACATCCACAAGCATCAGACATCAGGAATCAGACATCAGGTATCAGACATCAGGCATAAGACATCAGGCCTCTGACATCAGACATCCACAAGTATCAGACATCTACAAGCATCAGACATCAGGCATCAGACATCATGCATCAGACATCAGGCATCAGACATCCACAAACATCAGACTTCAAGCATCAGACATCCACAAGCATCAGACATCATGCATCAGACATCATGCATGAGACATCCACAAGCATCAGACATCAGGCATCAAACATCCACAAGCATCAGGCATGCATCAAACATCAGGCAACACACATCCACAAGCATCAGGCATCAGACATCCACAAGCATCAGACATCATGCATCAGACATCAGGCAACACATCCACAAGCATCAGACATCAAACATCGGGCATCAGACATCAGGCATCAGACATCCACAAGCATCGGACATCAGACATCCACAAGCATCAGACATCAGGCACCAGACATCAGCCATCAGGCATAAGACATCCACAAGCATCAGGCATCAGACATCCACAAGCAACAGACATCATGCATCAGACATCAGGCAACATACATCCACAAACATCAGGCATCAGACATCAAACATCAGGCATCAGACATCCACAAGCATCAGACATCAGGCATCCACAAGCATCAGACAACCGACATCAGGCATCGGACATCAGGCATCAGACATCCACAAGCATCAGGCATCAGACATCAGGCACCAGACATCAGCCATCAGGCATAAGACATCCACAAGCATCAGACATCAGGCATCAGACATCCACAAGCAACAGACATCATGCATCAGGCATCAGACATCCACAAGCATCAGGCATCAGACATTCACAAGCATCAGACATCAGGCATCAGACATCAGGTTCCAGACATCCACAAGCATCAGACATCAGGCACCAGACATCCACAAGCATCAGACATCCACAAGCATCAGCCATAAGGCATCAGACATCCACAAGCATCAGACATTAGAAATCAGACATCAGGCATCAGGCACCAGACATCCACAAGCATCAGACATCCACAAGCATCAGACATCAGGCATTAGACATCCGGCACCAGACATGCACAAGCATCAGGCATCAGACATGCACAAGCATCAGGCATCATACATCATGCATCAGACATCATGCATCAGACATCAGGTGTCAGACATGCATCAGACATCCACAAGCATCAGACATCAGGCATCAGACAGCCACAAGCATCAGACATCAGGCATCAGACATCCACAAGCATCAAACATAAGGCATTAGACATCCACAAGCATCAGACATCAGGAATCAGACATCAGGTATCAGACATCAGGCCTCAGATATCAGACATCCACAAGTATCAGACATCTACAAACATCAGGCATCAGACATCATGCATCAGACATCAGGTATCAGACATCCACAAACATCAGACATCAAGCATCAGACATCCACAAGCATCAGGCATCAGACATCAGGCATCAGACATCCACAAACATCAGACATCAAGCATCCGACATCCACAAGCATCAGACATCATGCATCAGACATCATGCATGAGACATCCACAAGCATCAGACATCAGGCATCAAACATCCACAAGCATCAGACATCCACAAGCATCATGCATGAGGCATCAGACATCCACACGCATCAGACATCATGCATCAGACATCAGGTGTCAGACATCATGCGTCAGACATCCACAAGCATCAGACATCAGGCATCAGACAGCCACAAGCATCAGACATCAGGCATCAGACATCCACAAGCATCAAACATCAGGAATCAGACATCAGGTATCACACATCAGACATCAGGCCTCAGACATCAGACATCCACAAGTATCAGACATTAAGACATCAGGCATCAGACATCATGCATCAGACATCAGACATCCACAAACATCAGACATCAAGCATCAGACATCCACAAGCATCAGGCATCAGACATCATGCATCAGACATCATGCATGAGACATCCACAAGCATCAGACATCAGGCATCAAACGTCCACAAGCATCAGACATCATGCATCAGACATCAGGCAACACACATCCACAAGCATCAGGCATCAGACATCCACAAGCATCAGACATCAGGCATCAGACATCCACAAGCATCGGACATCAGGCATCAGACATCATGCGTCAGACATCATACATCAGACATCAGGCATCAGACATTCACAAACATCAGGCATCAGACATCAGGCATCAGACACCCACAAACATCATGCGTCAGACATCCACAAGCATCAGACATCCTGCATCAGACATGCGTCAGACATCAGGTGTCAGACATCATGCATCAGACATCCACAAGCACCAGACATCAGGCATCAGACAGCCACAAGCATCAGACATCCACAAGCATCAGACATCAGGAATCAAACATCCACAAGCATCAGACATCCACAAGCATCAGACATCCACAAGCATCAGACATCAGGAATCAAACATCCACAAGCATCAGACATCATGCATCAGACATCAGGCAACACACATCCACAAGCATCAGACATCGGGCATCAGACATCAGGCATCAGACTTCCACAAGCATCACACATCAGGCATCAGACATCCACAAGCATCAGACATCAGGTATCAGACATCAGGCAACACACATCCACAAGCATCAGACATCCACAGGCATCAGACATTAGGCATCAGACATCCACAAGCATCAGACATCAGGAATCAGACATCAGGCATCAGACATCAGGCACCAGACATCCACAAGCATCAGGCATTAGACATTCACAAGCATCAGACATCAGGCATCAGACATCCACAAGCATCAGACATCAAGCATCAGACATCCACAAGCATCAGGCATCAGACATCAAGCATCAGACATCATGCATGAGACATCCACAAGCATCAGACATCAGGCATCAAACATCCACAAGCATCAGACATCATGCATCAGACATCAGGCAACACACATCCACAAGCATCAGACATCAGACATCAGACATTCACAAACATCAGGCATCAGACATCCACAAACATCAGGCATCAGGCATCAGACATCCACAAACATCAGGCATCAGACATCCTGCATCAGACATCATGCGTCAGACATCAGGTGTCAGACATCATGCATTAGACATCCACAAGCATCAGACATCAGGCATCAGACAGCCACAAGCATCAGACATCCACAAGCATCAGACATCCACAAGCATCAGACATCCACAAGCATCAGACATCAGGCACCAGACATCACCCATCAGGCATAAGACATCCACAAGCATCAGGCATCAGACATCCACAAGCAACAGACATCATGCATCAGACATCAGGCAACATACATCCACAAACATCAGGCATCAGACATCAAACATCAGGCATCAGACATCCACAAGCATCAGACATCAGGCATCCACAAGCATCAGACATCTGACATCAGGCATCAGACATCAGGCATCAGACATCCACAAGCATCAGGCATCAGACATCAGGCACCAGACATCAGCCATCAGGCATAAGACATCCACAAGCATCAGACATCAGGCATCAGACATCCACAAGCAACAGACATCATGCATCAGGCATCAGACATCCACAAGCATCAGGCATCAGACATCCACAAGCATCAGACATCAGGCATCAGACATCAGGTTCCAGACATCCACAAGCATCAGACATCAGGCACCAGACATCCACAAGCATCAGACATCCACAAGCATCAGACATAAGGCATCAAACATCCACAAGCATCAGACATAAGAAATCAGACATCAGGCATCAGGCACCAGACATCCACAAGCATCAGACATCCACAAGCATCAGACATCAGGCATTAGACATCCGGCACCAGACATGCACAAGCATCAGGCATCAGACATGCACAAGCATCAGGCATCAGACATCATGCATCAGACATCATGCATCAGACATCAGGTGTCAGACATGCATCAGACATCCACAAGAATCAGACATCAGGCATCAGACAGCCACAAGCATCAGACATCAGGCATCAGACATCCACAAGCATCAAACATAAGGCATTAGACATCCACAAGCATCAGACATCAGGAATCAGACATCAGGTATCAGACATCAGGCCTCAGATATCAGACATCCACAAGTATCAGACATCTACAAACATCAGGCATCAGACATCATGCATCAGACATCAGGTATCAGACATCCACAAACATCAGACATCAAGCATCAGACATCCACAAGCATCAGGCATCAGGCATCAGACATCAGGCATCAGACATCCACAAACATCAGACATCAAGCATCCGACATCCACAAGCATCAGACATCATGCATCAGACATCATGCATGAGACATTCACAAGCATCAGACATCAGGCATCAAACATCCACAAGCATCAGACATCCACAAGCATCATGCATGAGGCATCAGACATCCACACGCATCAGACATCATGCATCAGACATCAGGTGTCAGACATCATGTGTCAGACATCCACAAGCATCAGACATCAGGCATCAGACAGCCACAAGCATCAGACATCAGGCATCAGACATCCACAAGCATCAAACATCAGGAATCAGACATCAGGTATCACACATCAGACATCAGGCCTCAGACATCAGACATCCACAAGTATCAGACATTAAGACATCAGGCATCAGACATCATGCATCAGACATCAGACATCCACAAACATCAGACATCAAGCATCAGACATCCACAAGCATCAGGCATCAGACATCATGCATCAGACATCATGCATGAGACATCCACAAGCATCAGACATCAGGCATCAAACATCCACAAGCATCAGACATCATGCATCAGACATCAGGCAACACACATCCACAAGCATCAGGCATCAGACATCCACAAGCATCAGACATTAGGTATCAGACATCCACAAGCATCAGACATCAGGAATCAGACATCAGGCATCAGACATCAGGCACCATACATCCACAAGCATCAGGCATTAGACATTCACAAGCATCAGACATCAGGCATCAGACATCCACAAGCATCAGACATCATGCATCAGACATCAGGTGTCAGACATCAGGTGTCAGACATCCACAAGCATCAGACATCAGGCACCAGACATCCTCAAGCATCAGGCATCATACATTGACAAGTATCAGGCATCAGGCACCAGACATCCACAAGCATCAGGCATCAGATATTCACAAGCATCAGACATCAGGCACCAGACATCCACAAGCATCAGACATCCACAAGTATCAGACATCATGCATCAGATATCATGCATCAGACATCAGGTGTCAGACATCATGCATCAGACATCCACAAGCATTAGACATCAGGCATCAGACAGCCACAAGCATCAGACATCAGGCATCAGACATCCACAAGCATCAGACATCAGGAATCAGACATGCCTGATGCCTGATGTGTGATACCTGATGTCTGATTCCTGATGTCTGATGTTTGTGGATGTCTAATGCCTGATGTTTGATGCTTGTGGATGTCTGATGCCTGATGTCTGATGTTTGTGGCTGTCTGATGCCTGATGTCTGATGTGTGATACCTGATAAGACATCAGTCCTCAGACATCAGACATCCGCAAGTATCAGACATCTACAAGCATCAGACATTAAGACATCAGGCATCAGACATCATGCATCAGACATCAGGCAACACACATCCACAAGCATCAGGCATCAGACATCCACAAGCATCAAGCATCGGACATCAGGCATCAGACATCCACAAGCAACAGACATCATTCATCAGACATCAGGCAACATACATCCACAAGCATCAGGCATCAGACATCAAACATCAGGCATCAGACATCCACAAGCATCAGGCATCAGACATCCACAAGCGTCTGGCATCAGACATCAGGCATCCATAAGCATCAGACATCCACAAGCATCAGGCATTCGACATCAGGCATCAGACATCAGGCACCAGACATCCACAAGCATCAGACATCCACAAGCATCAGACATCTGGCATCAGACATCCACAGGCATCAGACATCAGGCACCAGACATCCACAAGCATCAGACATCCACAAGCATCAGACATCAGGCATCAGACATCCAAAAACATCAGACATCAAGCATCAGACATCCACAAGCATCAGACATCAGGCATCAGACATCATGCATCAGACATCATGCATGAGACATCCACAAGCATCAGACATCAGGCATCATACATCCACAAGCATCAGACATCCACAAGCATCATGCATGAGGCATCAGACATCCACAAGCATCAGACATCATGCATCAGACATCATGCATCAGACATCATGCATCAGACATCATGCATCAGACATCCACAAGCATCAACATCAGGCATCAGACAGCCACAAGCATCAGACATCAGGCATCAGACATCCACAAGCATGAGACATCAGGAATCAGACATCAGATATCACACATCAGACATCAGGCCTCAGACATCAGACATCCACAAGTATCAGACATCTACAAGCATCAGACATTAAGACATCAGGCATCAGACATCATGCATCAGACATCAGACATCCACAAACATCAGACTTCAAGCATCAGACATCCACAGGCATCAGACATCATGCATGAGACATCCACAAGCATCAGACATCATGCATCAGACATCATGCATGAGACATCAGGCATCAAACATCCACAAGCATCAGACATCATGCATCAGACATCAGGCAACACACATCCACAAGCATCAGGCATCAGACATCCACAAGCATCATGCATCAGACATCATGCATCAGACATCAGGTGTCAGACATCCACAAGCATCATATATCAGGTATCAGACAGCCACAAGCATCAGACATCCACAAGCATCAGACATCAGGAATCAAACATCCACAAGCATCAGACATCCACAAGCATCAGACATCATGCATCAGACATCAGGCAACACACATCCACAAGCATAAGGCATCAGACATCAAACATCAGGCATCAGACATCAGGCATCAGACTTCCACAAGCATCAGACATCAGGTGTCAGACATCATGCATCAGACATCAGGCAACACACATCCACAAGCATCAGACATCAGACATCCACAAGCATCAGACATCAGGAATCAGACATCAGGCATCAGACATCAGGCACCAGACATCCACAAGCATCAGGCATCAGACATTCACAAGCATCAGACATCAGGCATCAGACATCCACAAGCATCAGACATCCACAATCATCAAACATCATGCATCAGACATCATGCATCAGACATCAGGTGTCAGACATCATGCATCAGACATCCACAAGCATCAGACATCAGGCATCAGACAGCCACAAGCATCAGACATCAGGCATCAGAAATCCACAAGCATCAAACATCAGGCATTAGACATCCACAAGCATCAGACATCAGGAATCAGACATCAGGTATCAGGCATAAGACATCAGGCATCAGACATTGACAAACATCAGACATCAAGCATCAGACATCCACAAGCATCAGGCATCAGACATCAAGCATCAGACATCATGCATGAGACATCCACAAGCATCAGACATCAGGCATCAAACATCCACAAGCATCAGACATCATGCATCAGACATCAGGCAACACACATCCACAAGCATCAGACATCAGACATTCACAAACATCAGGCATCAGACATCCACAAACATCAGGCATCAGGCATCAGACATCCACAAACATCAGGCATCAGACATCCTGCATCAGACATCATGCGTCAGACATCAGGTGTCAGACATCATGCATTAGACATCCACAAGCATCAGACATCAGGCATCAGACAGCCACAAGCATCAGACATCCACAAGCATCAGACATCCACAAGCATCAGACATCCACAAGCATCAGACATCCACAAGCATCAGACATCATGCATCAGACATCAGGCAACACACATCCACAAGCATCAGACATCGGGCATCAGACATCAGGCATCAGACTTCCACAAGCATCAAGCATCAGACATCAGGCATCAGACATCCACAAGCATCAGACATCAGGTATCAGACATCAGGCAACACACATCCACAAGCATCAGGCATCAGACATCCACAGGCATCAGACATCAGGAATCAGACATCAGACATCAGGCACCAGACATCCACAAGCATCAGGCATCAGACATCCACAAGCATCAGACATCATGCATCAGACATCAGGTGTCAGACATCATGCATCAGACATCCACAAGCATCAGACATCAGGCATCAGACAGCCACAAGCATCAGACATCCACAAGCATCAAACATCAGGCATTAGACATCCACAAGCATCAGACATCAGGAATCAGACATCAGGTATCAGACATCAGGCATAAGACATCAGGCCTCCGACATCAGACATCCACAAGTATCAGACATCTACAAGCATCAGACATCAGGCATCAGACATCATGCATCAGACATCAGGCATCAGACATCCACAAGCATCAGACTTCAAGCATCAGACATCCACAAGCATCAGACATCATGCATCAGACATCATGCATGAGACATCCACAAGCATCAGACATCAGGCATCAAACATCCACAAGCATCAGGCATGCATCAAACATCAGGCAACACACATCCACAAGCATCAGGCATCAGACATCCACAAGCATCAGACATCATGCATCAGACATCAGGCAACACATCCACAAGCATCAGACATCAAACATTGGGCATCAGACATCAGGCATCAGACATCCACAAGCATCGGACATCAGACATCCACAAGCATCAGACATCAGGCACCAGACATCAGCCATCAGGCATAAGACATCCACAAGCATCAGGCATCAGACATCCACAAGCAACAGACATCATGCATCAGACATCAGGCAACATACATCCACAAGCATCAGGCATCAGACATCAAACATCAGGCATCAGACATCCACAAGCATCAGGCATCAGACATCCACAAGCGTCTGGCATCAGACATCAGGCATCCATAAGCATCAGACATCCACAAGCATCAGGCATTCGACATCAGGCATCAGACATCAGGCACCAGACATCCACAAGCATCAGACATCCACAAGCATCAGACATCTGGCATCAGACATCCACAGGCATCAGACATCAGGCACCAGACATCCACAAGCATCAGACATCCACAAGCATCAGACATCAGGCATCAGACATCCAAAAACATCAGACATCAAGCATCAGACATCCACAAGCATCAGACATCAGGCATCAGACATCATGCATCAGACATCATGCATGAGACATCCACAAGCATCAGACATCAGGCATCATACATCCACAAGCATCAGACATCCACAAGCATCATGCATGAGGCATCAGACATCCACAAGCATCAGACATCATGCATCAGACATCATGCATCAGACATCAGGTGTCAGACATCATGCATCAGACATCCACAAGCATCAACATCAGGCATCAGACAGCCACAAGCATCAGACATCAGACATCAGACATCCACAAGCATGAGACATCAGGAATCAGACATCAGATATCACACATCAGACATCAGGCCTCAGACATCAGACATCCACAAGTATCAGACATCTACAAGCATCAGACATTAAGACATCAGGCATCAGACATCATGCATCAGACATCAGACATCCACAAACATCAGACTTCAAGCATCAGACATCCACAGGCATCAGACATCATGCATGAGACATCCACAAGCATCAGACATCATGCATCAGACATCATGCATGAGACATCAGGCATCAAACATCCACAAGCATCAGACATCATGCATCAGACATCAGGCAACACACATCCACAAGCATCAGGCATCAGACATCCACAAGCATCATGCATCAGACATCATGCATCAGACATCAGGTGTCAGACATCCACAAGCATCATATATCAGGTATCAGACAGCCACAAGCATCAGACATCCACAAGCATCAGACATCAGGAATCAAACATCCACAAGCATCAGACATCCACAAGCATCAGACATCATGCATCAGACATCAGGCAACACACATCCACAAGCATAAGGCATCAGACATCAAACATCAGGCATCAGACATCAGGCATCAGACTTCCACAAGCATCAGACATCAGGTGTCAGACATCATGCATCAGACATCAGGCAACACACATCCACAAGCATCAGACATCAGACATCCACAAGCATCAGACATCAGGAATCAGACATCAGGCATCAGACATCAGGCACCAGACATCCACAAGCATCAGGCATCAGACATTCACAAGCATCAGGCATCAGACATCCACAAGCATCAGACATCCACAAGCATCAAACATCATGCATCAGACATCATGCATCAGACATCAGGTGTCAGACATCATGCATCAGACATCCACAAGCATCAGACATCAGGCATCAGACAGCCACAAGCATCAGACATCAGGCATCAGACATCCACAAGCATCAAACATCAGGCATTAGACATCCACAAGCATCAGACATCAGGAATCAGACATCAGGTATCAGGCATAAGACATCAGGCATCAGACATTGA
Source organism: Triturus cristatus (assembly GCF_964204655.1). Classification (NCBI taxonomy): domain Eukaryota; kingdom Metazoa; phylum Chordata; class Amphibia; order Caudata; family Salamandridae; genus Triturus; species Triturus cristatus. Next base: position 714,576,236 of record NC_140579.1, read on the forward strand.
CAAACATCAGACATCAAGCATCAGACATCCACAAGCATCAGGCATCAGACATCAAGCATCAGACATCATGCATCAGACATCATGCATGAGACATCCACAAGCATCAGACATCAGGCATCAAACATCCACAAGCATCAGACATCATGCATCAGACATCAGGCAACACACATCCACAAGCATCAGACATCAGACATCAGACATTCACAAACATCAGGCATCAGGCATCAGACATCCACAAACATCAGGCATCAGGCATCAGACATCCACAAACATCAGGCATCAGACATCCTGCATCAGACATCATGCGTCAGACATCAGGTGTCAGACATCATGCATTAGACATCCACAAGCATCAGACATCAGGCATCAGACAGCCACAAGCATCAGACATCCACACGCATCAGACATCCACAAGCATCAGACATCCACAAGCATCAGACATCCACAAGCATCAGACATCATGCATCAGACATCAGGCAACACACATCCACAAGCATCAGACATCGGGCATCAGACATCAGGCATCAGACTTCCACAAGCATCAAGCATCAGACATCAGGCATCAGACATTCACAAGCATCAGACATCAGGTATCAGACATCAGGCAACACACATCCACAAGCATCAGGCATCAGACATCCACAGGCATCAGACATCAGGAATCAGACATCAGACATCAGGCACCAGACATCCACAAGCATCAGGCATCAGACATCCACAAGCATCAGACATCATGCATCAGACATCAGGTGTCAGACATCATGCATCAGACATCCACAAGCATCAGACATCAGGCATCAGACAGCCACAAGCATCAGACATCCACAAGCATCAAACATCAGGCATTAGACATCCACAAGCATCAGACATCAGGAATCAGACATCAGGTATCAGACATCAGGCATAAGACATCAGGCCTCTGACATCAGACATCCACAAGTATCAGACATCTACAAGCATCAGACATCAGGCATCAGACATCATGCATCAGACATCAGGCATCAGACATCCACAAACATCAGACTTCAAGCATCAGACATCCACAAGCATCAGACATCATGCATCAGACATCATGCATGAGACATCCACAAGCATCAGACATCAGGCATCAAACATCCACAAGCATCAGGCATGCATCAAACATCAGGCAACACACATCCACAAGCATCAGGCATCAGACATCCACAAGCATCAGACATCATGCATCAGACATCAGGCAACACATCCACAAGCATCAGACATCAAACATCGGGCATCAGACATCAGGCATCAGACATCCACAAGCATCGGACATCAGACATCCACAAGCATCAGACATCAGGCACCAGACATCAGCCATCAGGCATAAGACATCCACAAGCATCAGGCATCAGACATCCACAAGCAACAGACATCATGCATCAGACATCAGGCAACATACATCCACAAACATCAGGCATCAGACATCAAACATCAGGCATCAGACATCCACAAGCATCAGACATCAGGCATCCACAAGCATCAGACAACCGACATCAGGCATCGGACATCAGGCATCAGACATCCACAAGCATCAGGCATCAGACATCAGGCACCAGACATCAGCCATCAGGCATAAGACATCCACAAGCATCAGACATCAGGCATCAGACATCCACAAGCAACAGACATCATGCATCAGGCATCAGACATCCACAAGCATCAGGCATCAGACATTCACAAGCATCAGACATCAGGCATCAGACATCAGGTTCCAGACATCCACAAGCATCAGACATCAGGCACCAGACATCCACAAGCATCAGACATCCACAAGCATCAGCCATAACGCATCAGACATCCACAAGCATCAGACATTAGAAATCAGACATCAGGCATCAGGCACCAGACATCCACAAGCATCAGACATCCACAAGCATCAGACATCAGGCATTAGACATCCGGCACCAGACATGCACAAGCATCAGGCATCAGACATGCACAAGCATCAGGCATCATACATCATGCATCAGACATCATGCATCAGACATCAGGTGTCAGACATGCATCAGACATCCACAAGCATCAGACATCAGGCATCAGACAGCCACAAGCATCAGACATCAGGCATCAGACATCCACAAGCATCAAACATAAGGCATTAGACATCCACAAGCATCAGACATCAGGAATCAGACATCAGGTATCAGACATCAGGCCTCAGATATCAGACATCCACAAGTATCAGACATCTACAAACATCAGGCATCAGACATCATGCATCAGACATCAGGTATCAGACATCCACAAACATCAGACATCAAGCATCAGACATCCACAAGCATCAGGCATCAGACATCAGGCATCAGACATCCACAAACATCAGACATCAAGCATCCGACATCCACAAGCATCAGACATCATGCATCAGACATCATGCATGAGACATCCACAAGCATCAGACATCAGGCATCAAACATCCACAAGCATCAGACATCCACAAGCATCATGCATGAGGCATCAGACATCCACACGCATCAGACATCATGCATCAGACATCAGGTGTCAGACATCATGCATCAGACATCCACAAGCATCAGACATCAGGCATCAGACAGCCACAAGCATCAGACATCAGGCATCAGACATCCACAAGCATCAAACATCAGGAATCAGACATCAGGTATCACACATCAGACATCAGGCCTCAGACATCAGACATCCACAAGTATCAGACATTAAGACATCAGGCATCAGACATCATGCATCAGACATCAGACATCCACAAACATCAGACATCAAGCATCAGACATCCACAAACATCAGACATCAAGCATCAGACATCCACAAGCATCAGGCATCAGACATCATGCATCAGACATCATGCATGAGACATCCACAAGCATCAGACATCAGGCATCAAACGTCCACAAGCATCAGACATCATGCATCAGACATCAGGCAACACACATCCACAAGCATCAGGCATCAGACATCCACAAGCATCAGACATCAGGCATCAGACATCCACAAGCATCGGACATCAGGCATCAGACATCATGCGTCAGACATCATACATCAGACATCAGGCATCAGACATTCACAAACATCAGGCATCAGACATCAGGCATCAGACACCCACAAACATCATGCGTCAGACATCCACAAGCATCAGACATCCTGCATCAGACATGCGTCAGACATCAGGTGTCAGACATCATGCATCAGACATCCACAAGCACCAGACATCAGGCATCAGACAGCCACAAGCATCAGACATCCACAAGCATCAGACATCAGGAATCAAACATCCACAAGCATCAGACATCCACAAGCATCAGACATCCACAAGCATCAGACATCAGGAATCAAACATCCACAAGCATCAGACATCATGCATCAGACATCAGGCAACACACATCCACAAGCATCAGACATCGGGCATCAGACATCAGGCATCAGACTTCCACAAGCATCAGACATCAGGCATCAGACATCCACAAGCATCAGACATCAGGTATCAGACATCAGGCAACACACATCCACAAGCATCAGACATCCACAGGCATCAGACATTAGGCATCAGACATCCACAAGCATCAGACATCAGGAATCAGACATCAGGCATCAGACATCAGGCACCAGACATCCACAAGCATCAGGCATTAGACATTCACAAGCATCAGACATCAGGCATCAGACATCCACAAGCATCAGACATCATGCATCAGACATCAGGCAACACACATCCACAAGCATCAGACATCGGGCATCAGATATCAGGCATCAGACTTCCACAAGCATCAGACATCAGGCATCAGACATCCACAAGCATCAGACATCATGCATCAGACATCAGGCAACACACATCCACAAGCATCAGACATCAGACATTCACAAAAATCAGGCATCAGGCATCAGACATCCACAAACATCAGGCATCAGACATCCACAAACATCAGGCATCAGACATCCTGCATCAGACATCATGCGTCAGACATCAGGTGTCAGACATCATGCATCAGACATCCACAAGCATCAGACATCAGGAATCAAACATCCACAAGCATCAGACATCCACAAGCATCAGACATCATGCATCAGACATCAGGCAACACACATCCACAAGCATCAGACATCGGGCATCAGACATCAGGCATCATACTTCCACAAGCATCAAGCATCAGACATCAGGCATCAGACATCCACAAACATCAGACATCAAGCATCAGACAACCACAAGCATCAGGCATCAGACATCAGGCATCAGACATCATGCATCAGACATCATGCATGAGACATCCACAAGCATCAGACATCAGGCATCAAACATCCACAAGCATCAGACATCATGCATCAGACATCAGGCAACACACATCCACAAGCATCAGACATCAGACATTCACAAACATCAGGCATCAGGCATCAGACATCCACAAACATCAGGCATCAGGCATCAGACATCCACAAACATCAGGCATCAGACATCCTGCATCAGACATCATGCGTCAGACATCAGGTGTCAGACATCATGCATCAGACATCCACAAGCATCAGACATCAGGCATCAGACAGCCACAAGCATCAGACATCCACAAGCATCAGACATCAGGAATCAAACATCCACAAGCATCAGACATCCACAAGCATCAGACATCATGCATCAGACATCAGGCAACACACATCCACAAGCATCAGACATCGGGCATCAGACATCAGGCATCAGACTTCCACAAGCATCAAGCATCAGACATCAGGCATCAGACATCCACAAGCATCAGACATCAGGTATCAGACATCAGGCAACACACATCCACAAGCATCAGGCATCAGACATCCACAGGCATCAGACATCAGGAATCAGACATCAGACATCAGGCACCAGACATCCACAAGCATCAGGCATCAGACATCCACAAGCATCAGACATCATGCATCAGACATCAGGTGTCAGACATCATGCATCAGACATCCACAAGCATCAGACATCAGGCATCAGACAGCCACAAGCATCAGACATCCACAAGCATCAAACATCAGGCATTAGACATCCACAAGCATCAGACATCAGGAATCAGACATCAGGTATCAGACATCAGGCATAAGACATCAGGCCTCCGACATCAGACATCCACAAGTATCAGACATCTACAAGCATCAGACATCAGGCATCAGACATCATGCATCAGACATCAGGCATCAGACATCCACAAACATCAGACTTCAAGCATCAGACATCCACAAGCATCAGACATCATGCATCAGACATCATGCATGAGACATCCACAAGCATCAGACATCAGGCATCAAACATCCACAAGCATCAGGCATGCATCAAACATCAGGCAACACACATCCACAAGCATCAGGCATCAGACATCCACAAGCATCAGACATCATGCATCAGACATCAGGCAACACATCCACAAGCATCAGACATCAAACATTGGGCATCAGACATCAGGCATCAGACATCCACAAGCATCGGACATCAGACATCCACAAGCATCAGACATCAGGCACCAGACATCAGCCATCAGGCATAAGACATCCACAAGCATCAGGCATCAGACATCCACAAGCAACAGACATCATGCATCAGACATCAGGCAACATACATCCACAAACATCAGGCATCAGACATCAAACATCAGGCATCAGACATCCACAAGCATCAGACATCAGGCATCCACAAGCATCAGACATCCGACATCAGGCATCGGACATCAGGCATCAGACATCCACAAGCATCAGGCATCAGACATCAGGCACCAGACATCAGCCATCAGGCATAAGACATCCACAAGCATCAGACATCAGGCATCAGACATCCACAAGCAACAGACATCATGCATCAGGCATCAGACATCCACAAGCATCAGGCATCAGACATCCACAAGCATCAGACATCAGGCATCAGACATCAGGCACCAGACATCCACAAGCATCAGACATCCACAAACATCAGACATAAGGCATCAGACATCCACAAGCATCAGACATCAGAAATCAGACATCAGGCATCAGGCACCAGACATCCACAAGCATCAGACATCTACAAGCATCAGACATCAGGCATTAGACATCCGGCACCAGACATGCACAAGCATCAGGCATCAGACATGCACAAGCATCAGGCATCAGACATCATGCATCAGACAACATGCATCAGACATCAGGTGTCAGACATGCATCAGACATTTTCAAGCATCAGACATCAGGCATCAGACAGCCACAAGCATCAGACATCAGGCATCAGACAGCCACAAGCATCAAACATAAGGCATTAGACATCCACAAGCATCAGCCATCAGGAATCAGACATCAGGTATCAGACATCAGGCCTCAGATATCAGACATCCACAAGTATCAGACATCTACAAACATCAGGCATCAGACATCATGCATCAGACATCAGGTATCAGACATCCACAAACATCAGACATCAAGCATCAGACATCCACAAGCATCAGGCATCAGACATCAGGCATCAGACATCCACAAACATCAGACATCAAGCATCAGACATCCACAAGCATCAGACATCCACAAGCATCATGCATGAGGCATCAGACATCCACACGCATCAGACATCATGCATCAGACATCAGGTGTCAGACATCATGCGTCAGACATCCACAAGCATCAGACATCAGGCATCAGACAGCCACAAGCATCAGACATCAGGCATCAGACATCCACAAGCATCAGACATCAGGAATCAGACATCAGGTATCACACATCAGACATCAGGCCTCAGACATCAGACATCCACAAGTATCAGACATTAAGACATCAGGCATCAGACATCATGCATCAGACATCAGACATCCACAAACATCGGACATCAAGCATCAGACATCCACAAGCATCAGACATCATGCATCAGACATCATGCATGAGACATCCACAAGCATCAGACATCAGGCATCAAACGTCCACAAGCATCAGACATCATGCATCAGACATCAGGCAACACACATCCACAAGCATCAGGCATCAGACATCCACAAGCATCAGACATCAGGCATCAGACATCCACAAGCATCAGACATCAGGCATCAGACATCATGCGTCAGACATCATACATCAGACATCAGGCATCAGACATTCACAAACATCAGGCATCAGACATCAGGCATCAGACACCCACAAACATCATGCGTCAGACATCCACAAGCATCAGACATCCTGCATCAGACATGCGTCAGACATCAGGTGTCAGACATCATGCATCAGACATCCACAAGCATCAGACATCAGGCATCAGACAGCCACAAGCATCAGACATCCACAAGCATCAGACATCAGGAATCAAACATCCACAAGCATCAGACATCCACAAGCATCAGACATCCACAAGCATCAGACATCAGGAATCAAACATCCACAAGCATCAGACATCCACAAGCATCAGACATCAGGCATCAGACATCAGGCAACACACATCCACAAGCATCAGACATCGGGCATCAGACATCAGGCATCAGACTTCCACAAGCATCAAGCATCAGACATCAGGCATCAGACATCCACAAGCATCAGACATCAGGTATCAGACATCAGGCAACACACATCCACAAGCATCAGGCATCAGACATCCACAGGCATCAGACATCAGGAATCAGACATCAGGCATCAGACATCAGGCACCAGACATCCACAAGCATCAGGCATCAGACATCCACAAGCATCAGGCATCAGACATCCACAAGCATCAGACATCATGCATCAGACATCAGGTGTCAGACATCATGCATCAGACATCCACAAGCATCAGACATCAGGCATCAGACAGCCACAAGCATCAGACATCCACAAGCATCAAACATCAGGCATTAGACATCCACAAGCATCAGACATCAGGAATCAGACATCAGGTATCAGACATCAGGCATAAGACATCAGGCCTCCGACATCAGACATCCACAAGTATCAGACATCTACAAGCATCAGACATTGGACATCAGGCATCAGACATCATGCATCAGACATCAGGCATCAGACATCCACAAACATCAGACTTCAAGCATCAGACATCCACAAGCATCAGACATCATGCATGAGACATCATGCATGAGACATCCACAAGCATCAGACATCAGGCATCAAACATCCACAAGCATCAGGCATGCATCAGACATCAGGCAACACACATCCACAAGCATCAGGCATCAGACATCCACAAGCATCTGACATCATGCATCAGACATCAGGCAACACATCCACAAGCATCAGACATCAAACATCGGGCATCAGACATCAGGCATCAGACATCCACAAGCATCGGACATCAGACATCCACAAGCATCAGACATCAGGCACCAGACATCAGCCATCAGGCATAAGACATCCACAAGCATCAGGCATCAGACATCCACAAGCAACAGACATCATGCATCAGACAGCAGGCAACATACATCGACAAACATCAGGCATCAGACATCAAACATCAGGCATCAGACATCCACAAGCATCAGGCATCAGACATCAGGCATCCACAAGCATCAGACATCCGACATCAGGCATCGGACATCAGGCATCAGACATCCACAAGCATCAGGCATCAGACATCAGGCACCAGACATCAGCCATCAGGCATAAGACATCCACAAGCATCAGACATCAGGCATCAGACATCCACAAGCAACAGACATCATGCATCAGGCATCAGACATCCACAAGCATCAGGCATCAGACATCCACAAGCATCAGACATAAGGCATCAGACATCAGGCACCAGACATCCACAAGCATCAGACATCAGGCACCAGACATCCACAAGCATCAGACATCCACAAGCATCAGACATAAGGCATCAGACATCCACAAGCATCAGACATCAGAAATCAGACATCAGGCATCAGGCACCAGACATCCACAAGCATCAGACATCCACAAGCATCAGACATCAGGCATTAGACATCCGGCACCAGACATGCACAAGCATCAGGCATCAGACATGCAAAAGCATCAGGCATCAGACATCATGCATCAGACATCAGGTGTCAGACATGCATCAGACATCCACAAGCTTCAGACATCAGGCATCAGACAGCCACAAGCATCAGACATCAGGCATCAGACATCCACAAGCATCAAACATAAGGCATTAGACATCCACAAGCATCAGACATCAGGAATCAGACATCAGGTATCAGACATCCGGCCTCAGATATCAGACATCCACAAGTATCAGACATCATGCATCAGACATCCACAAGCATCAAACATAAGGCATTAGACATCCACAAGCATCAGACATCAGGAATCAGACATCAGGTATCACACATCAGACATCAGGCCTCAGACATCAGACATCCACAAGTATCAGACATTAAGACATCAGGCATCAGACATCATGCATCAGACATCAGACATCCACAAACATCAGACATCAAGCATCAGACATCAGACATCCACAAACATCAGACATCAAGCATCAGACATCCACAAGCATCAGGCATCAGATATCATGCATCAGACATCATGCATGAGACATCCACAAGCATCAGACATCAGGCATCAAACATCCACAAGCATCAGACATCATGCATCAGACATCAGGCAACACACATCCACAAGCATCAGGCATCAGACATCCACAAGCATCAGACATCAGCCATCAGACATCCACAAGCATCGGACATCAGGCGTCAGACATCATACATCAGACATCAGGCATCAGACATTCACAAACATCAGGCATCAGACATCAGACACCCACAAACATCATGCATCAGACATCCACAAGCATCAGACATCTTGCATCAGACATGCGTCAGACATCAGGTGTCAGACATCATGCATCAGACATCCACAAGCATCAGACATCAGGCATCAGACATCCACAAGCATCAGACATCCACAAGCATCAGACATCATTAATCAAACATCCACAAGCATCAGACATCCACAAGCATCAGACATCCACAAGCATCAGACATCAGGAATCAAACATCCACAAGCATCAGACATCATGCATCAGACATCAGGCAACACACATCCACAAGCATCAGACATCGGGCATCAGACATCAGGCATCAGACTTCCACAAGCATCAGACATCAGGCATCAGACATCCACAAGCATCAGACATCAGGTATCAGACATCAGGCAACACACATCCACAAGCATCAGGCATCAGACATCCACAGGCATCAGACATTAGGTATCAGACATCCACAAGCATCAGACATCAGGAATCAGACATCAGGCGTCAGACATCAGGCACCAGACATCCACAAGCATCAGGCATTAGACATTCACAAGCATCAGACATCAGGCATCAGACATCCACAAGCATCAGACATCATGCATCAGACATCAGGTGTCAGACATCAGGTGTCAGACATCCACAAGCATCAGACATCAGACATCCTCAAGCATCAGGCATCAGACATTCACAAGCATCAGGCATCAGGCACCAGACATCCACAAGCATCAGGCATCAGACATTCACAAGCATCAGACATCAGGCACCAGACATCCACAAGCATCAGACATCCACAAGCATCAGACATCATGCATCAGATATCATGCTTCAGACATCAGGTGTCAGACATCATGCATCAGACATCCACAAGCATCAGACATCAGGCATCAGACAGCCACAAGCATCAGGCATCAGGCATCAGACATCCACAAGCATCAGACATCAGGAATCAGACATGCCTGATGCCTGATGTGTGATACCTGATGTCTGATTCCTGATGTCTGATGTTTGTGGATGTCTAATGCCTGATGTTTGATGCTTGTGGATGTCTGATGCCTGATGTCTGATGCTTGTGGCTGTCTGATGCCTGATGTCTGATGTGTGATACCTGATAAGACATCAGGCCTCAGACATCAGACATCCGCAAGTATCAGACATCTACAAGCATCAGACATTAAGACATCAGGCATCAGATATCATGCATCAGACATCAGGCAACACACATCCACAAGCATCAGGCATCAGACATCCACAAGCATCAAGCATCGGACATCAGGCATCAGACATCCACAAGCAACAGACATCATTCATCAGACATCAGGCAACATACATCCACAAGCATCAGGCATCAGACATCAAACATCAGGCATCAGACATCCACAAGCATCAGGCATCAGACATCCACAAGCGTCTGGCATCAGACATCAGGCATCCACAAGCATCAGACATCCACAAGCATCAGGCATTCGACATCAGGCATCAGACATCAGGCACCAGACATCCACAAGCATCAGACATCCACAAGCATCAGACATCTGGCATCAGACATCCACAGGCATCAGACATCAGGCACCAGACATCCACAAGCATCAGACATCCACAAGCATCAGACATCAGGCATCAGACATCCAAAAACATCAGACATCAAGCATCAGACATCCACAAGCATCAGGCATCAGACATCAGGCATCAGACATCATGCATCAGACATCATGCATGAGACATCCACAAGCATCTGACATCAGGCATCATACATCCACAAGCATCAGACATCCACAAGCATCATGCATGAGGCATCAGACATCCACAAGCATCAGACATCATGCATCAGACATCATGCATCAGACATCAGGTGTCAGACATCATGCATCAGACATCCACAAGCATCAACATCAGGCATCAGACAGCCACAAGTATCAGACATCAGGCATCAGACATCCACAAGCATCAGACATCAGGAATCAGACATCAGATATCACACATCAGACATCAGGCCTCAGACATCAGACATCCACAAGCATCAGACATCTACAAGCATCAGACATTAAGACATCAGGCATCAGACATCATGCATCAGACATCAGACATCCACAAACATCAGACATCAAGCATCAGACATCCACAAGCATCAGACATCATGCATCAGACATCATGCATGAGACATCAGGCATCAAACATCCACAAGCATCAGACATTATGCATCAGACATCAGGCAACACACATCCACAAGCATCAGGCATCAGACATCCACAAGCATCATGCATCAGACATCATGCATCAGACATCAGGTGTCAGACATCCACAAGCATCATATATCAGGCATCAGACAGCCACAAGCATCAGACATCCACAAGCATCAGACATCAGGAATCAAACATCCACAAGCATCAGACATCCACAAGCATCAGACATCATGCATCAGACATCAGGCAACACACATCCACAAGCATAAGGCATCAGACATCAAACATCAGGCATCAGACATCAGGCATCAGACTTCCACAAGCATCAGACATCAGGTGTCAGACTTCAGGCATCAGACATCAGGCACCAGACATCCACAAGCATCAGGCATCAGACATTCACAAGCCTCAGACATCAGGCATCAGACATCCACAAGCATCAGACATCCACAAGCATCAAACATCATGCATCAGACATCATGCATCAGACATCAGGTGTCAGGCATCATGCATCAGACATCCACAAGCATCAGACATCAGGCATCAGACAGCCACAAGCATTAGACATCAGGCATCAGACATCCAAAAGCATCAAACATCAGGCATCAGACATCCACAAGCATCAGACATCAGGAATCAAACATCCACAAGCATCAGACATCATGCATCAGACATCAGGCAACACACATCCACAAGCATCAGGCATCAGACATCCACAAGCATCTGACATCATGCATCAGACATCAGGCAACACATCCACAAGCATCAGACATCAAACATCGGGCATCAGACATCAGGCATCAGACATCCACAAGCATCGGACATCAGACATCCACAAGCATCAGACATCAGGCACCAGACGTCAGCCATCAGGCATAAGACATCCACAAGCATCAGGCATCAGACATCCACAAGCAACAGACATCATGCATCAGACAGCAGGCAACATACATCGACAAACATCAGGCATCAGACATCAAACATCAGGCATCAGACATCCACAAGCATCAGGCATCAGACATCAGGCATCCACAAGCATCAGACATCCGACATCAGGCATCGGACATCAGGCATCAGACATCCACAAGCATCAGGCATCAGACATCAGGCACCAGACATCAGCCATCAGGCATAAGACATCCACAAGCATCAGACATCAGGCACCAGACATCCACAAGCATCAGACATCCACAAGCATCAGACATCATGCATCAGATATCATGCTTCAGACATCAGGTGTCAGACATCATGCATCAGACATCCACAAGCATCAGACATCAGGCATCAGACAGCCACAAGCATCAGGCATCAGGCATCAGACATCCACAAGCATCAGACATCAGGAATCAGACATGCCTGATGCCTGATGTGTGATACCTGATGTCTGATTCCTGATGTCTGATGTTTGTGGATGTCTAATGCCTGATGTTTGATGCTTGTGGATGTCTGATGCCTGATGTCTGATGCTTGTGGCTGTCTGATGCCTGATGTCTGATGTGTGATACCTGATAAGACATCAGGCCTCAGACATCAGACATCCGCAAGTATCAGACATCTACAAGCATCAGACATTAAGACATCAGGCATCAGATATCATGCATCAGACATCAGGCAACACACATCCACAAGCATCAGGCATCAGACATCCACAAGCATCAAGCATCGGACATCAGGCATCAGACATCCACAAGCAACAGACATCATTCATCAGACATCAGGCAACATACATCCACAAGCATCAGGCATCAGACATCAAACATCAGGCATCAGACATCCACAAGCATCAGGCATCAGACATCCACAAGCGTCTGGCATCAGACATCAGGCATCCACAAGCATCAGACATCCACAAGCATCAGGCATTCGACATCAGGCATCAGACATCAGGCACCAGACATCCACAAGCATCAGACATCCACAAGCATCAGACATCTGGCATCAGACATCCACAGGCATCAGACATCAGGCACCAGACATCCACAAGCATCAGACATCCACAAGCATCAGACATCAGGCATCAGACATCCAAAAACATCAGACATCAAGCATCAGACATCCACAAGCATCAGGCATCAGACATCAGGCATCAGACATCATGCATCAGACATCATGCATGAGACATCCACAAGCATCTGACATCAGGCATCATACATCCACAAGCATCAGACATCCACAAGCATCATGCATGAGGCATCAGACATCCACAAGCATCAGACATCATGCATCAGACATCATGCATCAGACATCAGGTGTCAGACATCATGCATCAGACATCCACAAGCATCAACATCAGGCATCAGACAGCCACAAGTATCAGACATCAGGCATCAGACATCCACAAGCATCAGACATCAGGAATCAGACATCAGATATCACACATCAGACATCAGGCCTCAGACATCAGACATCCACAAGCATCAGACATCTACAAGCATCAGACATTAAGACATCAGGCATCAGACATCATGCATCAGACATCAGACATCCACAAACATCAGACATCAAGCATCAGACATCCACAAGCATCAGACATCATGCATCAGACATCATGCATGAGACATCAGGCATCAAACATCCACAAGCATCAGACATTATGCATCAGACATCAGGCAACACACATCCACAAGCATCAGGCATCAGACATCCACAAGCATCATGCATCAGACATCATGCATCAGACATCAGGTGTCAGACATCCACAAGCATCATATATCAGGCATCAGACAGCCACAAGCATCAGACATCCACAAGCATCAGACATCAGGAATCAAACATCCACAAGCATCAGACATCCACAAGCATCAGACATCATGCATCAGACATCAGGCAACACACATCCACAAGCATAAGGCATCAGACATCAAACATCAGGCATCAGACATCAGGCATCAGACTTCCACAAGCATCAGACATCAGGTGTCAGACTTCAGGCATCAGACATCAGGCACCAGACATCCACAAGCATCAGGCATCAGACATTCACAAGCATCAGACATCAGGCATCAGACATCCACAAGCATCAGACATCCACAAGCATCAAACATCATGCATCAGACATCATGCATCAGACATCAGGTGTCAGGCATCATGCATCAGACATCCACAAGCATCAGACATCAGGCATCAGACAGCCACAAGCATTAGACATCAGGCATCAGACATCCAAAAGCATCAAACATCAGGCATCAGACATCCACAAGCATCAGACATCAGGAATCAAACATCCACAAGCATCAGACATCATGCATCAGACATCAGGCAACACACATCCACAAGCATCAGGCATCAGACATCCACAAGCATCTGACATCATGCATCAGACATCAGGCAACACATCCACAAGCATCAGACATCAAACATCGGGCATCAGACATCAGGCATCAGACATCCACAAGCATCGGACATCAGACATCCACAAGCATCAGACATCAGGCACCAGACATCAGCCATCAGGCATAAGACATCCACAAGCATCAGGCATCAGACATCCACAAGCAACAGACATCATGCATCAGACAGCAGGCAACATACATCGACAAACATCAGGCATCAGACATCAAACATCAGGCATCAGACATCCACAAGCATCAGGCATCAGACATCAGGCATCCACAAGCATCAGACATCCGACATCAGGCATCGGACATCAGGCATCAGACATCCACAAGCATCAGGCATCAGACATCAGGCACCAGACATCAGCCATCAGGCATAAGACATCCACAAGCATCAGACATCAGGCATCAGACATCCACAAGCAACAGACATCATGCATCAGGCATCAGACATCCACAAGCATCAGGCATCAGACATCCACAAGCATCAGACATAAGGCATCAGACATCAGGCACCAGACATCCACAAGCATCAGACATCAGGCACCAGACATCCACAAGCATCAGACATCCACAAGCATCAGACATAAGGCATCAGACATCCACAAGCATCAGACATCAGAAATCAGACATCAGGCATCAGGCACCAGACATCCACAAGCATCAGACATCCACAAGCATCAGACATCAGGCATTAGACATCCGGCAGCAGACATGCACAAGCATCAGGCATCAGACATGCACAAGCATCAGGCATCAGACATCATGCATCAGACATCATGCATCAGACATCAGGTGTCAGACATGCATCAGACATCCACAAGCTTCAGACATCAGGCATCAGACAGCCACAAGCATCAGACATCAGGCATCAGACATCCACAAGCATCAAACATAAGGCATTAGACATCCACAAGCATCAGACATCAGGAATCAGACATCAGGTATCAGACATCCGGCCTCAGATATCAGACATCCACAAGTATCAGACATCATGCATCAGACATCCACAAGCATCAAACATAAGGCATTAGACATCCACAAGCATCAGACATCAGGAATCAGACATCAGGTATCACACATCAGACATCAGGCCTCAGACATCAGACATCCACAAGTATCAGACATTAAGACATCAGGCATCAGACATCATGCATCAGACATCAGACATCCACAAACATCAGACATCAAGCATCAGACATCAGACATCCACAAACATCAGACATCAAGCATCAGACATCCACAAGCATCAGGCATCAGATATCATGCATCAGACATCATGCATGAGACATCATGCATGAGACATCCACAAGCATCAGACATCAGGCATCAAACATCCACAAGC
The DNA here is from genome assembly GCF_964204655.1 of Triturus cristatus. Taxonomy (NCBI): domain Eukaryota; kingdom Metazoa; phylum Chordata; class Amphibia; order Caudata; family Salamandridae; genus Triturus; species Triturus cristatus. Next base: position 714,592,772 of record NC_140579.1, read on the forward strand.
ATCAGACATCAGACATCAGACATCAGGCAACACACATCCACAAGCATCAGGCATCAGACATCCACAAGCATCAGACATCAGCCATCAGACATCCACAAGCATCGGACATCAGGCGTCAGACATCATACATCAGACATCAGGCATCAGACATTCACAAACATCAGGCATCAGACATCAGACACCCACAAACATCATGCATCAGACATCCACAAGCATCAGACATCTTGCATCAGACATGCGTCAGACATCAGGTGTCAGACATCATGCATCAGACATCCACAAGCATCAGACATCAGGCATCAGACATCCACAAGCATCAGACATCCACAAGCATCAGACATCATTAATCAAACATCCACAAGCATCAGACATCCACAAGCATCAGACATCCACAAGCATCAGACATCAGGAATCAAACATCCACAAGCATCAGACATCATGCATCAGACATCAGGCAACACACATCCACAAGCATCAGACATCGGGCATCAGACATCAGGCATCAGACTTCCACAAGCATCAGACATCAGGCATCAGACATCCACAAGCATCAGACATCAGGTATCAGACATCAGGCAACACACATCCACAAGCATCAGGCATCAGACATCCACAGGCATCAGACATTAGGTATCAGACATCCACAAGCATCAGACATCAGGAATCAGACATCAGGCGTCAGACATCAGGCACCAGACATCCACAAGCATCAGGCATTAGACATTCACAAGCATCAGACATCAGGCATCAGACATCCACAAGCATCAGACATCATGCATCAGACATCAGGTGTCAGACATCAGGTGTCAGACATCCACAAGCATCAGACATCAGGCACCAGACATCCTCAAGCATCAGGCATCAGACATTCACAAGCATCAGGCATCAGGCACCAGACATCCACAAGCATCAGGCATCAGACATTCACAAGCATCAGACATCAGGCACCAGACATCCACAAGCATCAGACATCCACAAGCATCAGACATCATGCATCAGATATCATGCTTCAGACATCAGGTGTCAGACATGCATCAGACATCCACAAGCATCAGACATCAGGCATCAGACAGCCACAAGCATCAGGCATCAGGCATCAGACATCCACAAGCATCAGACATCAGGAATCAGACATGCCTGATGCCTGATGTGTGATACCTGATGTCTGATTCCTGATGTCTGATGTTTGTGGATGTCTAATGCCTGATGTTTGATGCTTGTGGATGTCTGATGCCTGATGTCTGATGCTTGTGGCTGTCTGATGCCTGATGTCTGATGTGTGATACCTGATAAGACATCAGGCCTCAGACATCAGACATCCGCAAGTATCAGACATCTACAAGCATCAGACATTAAGACATCAGGCATCAGATATCATGCATCAGACATCAGGCAACACACATCCACAAGCATCAGGCATCAGACATCCACAAGCATCAAGCATCGGACATCAGGCATCAGACATCCACAAGCAACAGACATCATTCATCAGACATCAGGCAACATACATCCACAAGCATCAGGCATCAGACATCAAACATCAGGCATCAGACATCCACAAGCATCAGGCATCAGACATCCACAAGCGTCTGGCATCAGACATCAGGCATCCACAAGCATCAGACATCCACAAGCATCAGGCATTCGACATCAGGCATCAGACATCAGGCACCAGACATCCACAAGCATCAGACATCCACAAGCATCAGACATCTGGCATCAGACATCCACAGGCATCAGACATCAGGCACCAGACATCCACAAGCATCAGACATCCACAAGCATCAGACATCAGGCATCAGACATCCAAAAACATCAGACATCAAGCATCAGACATCCACAAGCATCAGGCATCAGGCATCAGACATCATGCATCAGACATCATGCATGAGACATCCACAAGCATCAGACATCAGGCATCATACATCCACAAGCATCAGACATCCACAAGCATCATGCATGAGGCATCAGACATCCACAAGCATCAGACATCATGCATCAGACATCATGCATCAGACATCAGGTGTCAGACATCATGCATCAGACATCCACAAGCATCAACATCAGGCATCAGACAGCCACAAGTATCAGACATCAGGCATCAGACATCCACAAGCATCAGACATCAGGAATCAGACAACAGATATCACACATCAGACATCAGGCCTCAGACATCAGACATCCACAAGTATCAGACATCTACAAGCATCAGACATTAAGACATCAGGCATCAGACATCATGCATCAGACATCAGACATCCACAAACATCAGACATCAAGCATCAGACATCCACAAGCATCAGACATCATGCATCAGACATCATGCATGAGACATCAGGCATCAAACATCCACAAGCATCAGACATCATGCATCAGACATCAGGCAACACACATCCACAAGCATCAGGCATCAGACATCCACAAGCATCATGCATCAGACATCATGCATCAGACATCAGGTGTCAGACATCCACAAGCATCATATATCAGGCATCAGACAGCCACAAGCATCAGACATCCACAAGCATCAGACATCAGGAATCAAACATCCACAAGCATCAGACATCCACAAGCATCAGACATCATGCATCAGACATCAGGCAACACACATCCACAAGCATAAGGCATCAGACATCAAACATCAGGCATCAGACATCAGGCATCAGACTTCCACAAGCATCAGACATCAGGTGTCAGACTTCAGGCATCAGACATCAGGCACCAGACATCCACAAGCATCAGGCATCAGACATTCACAAGCATCAGACATCAGGCATCAGACATCCACAAGCATCAGACATCCACAAGCATCAAACATCATGCATCAGACATCATGCATCAGACATCAGGTGTCAGGCATCATGCATCAGACATCCACAAGCATCAGACATCAGGCATCAGACAGCCACAAGCATTAGACATCAGGCATCAGACATCCAAAAGCATCAAACATCAGGCATCAGACATCCACAAGCATCAGACATCAGGAATCAAACATCCACAAGCATCAGACATCATGCATCAGACATCAGGCAACACACATCCACAAGCATCAGACATCGGGCATCAGACATCAGGCATCAGACTTCCACAAGCATCAGACATCAGGCATCAGACATCCACAAGCATCAGACATCAGGTATCAGACATCAGGCAACACACATCCACAAGCATCAGGCATCAGACATCCACAGGCATCAGACATTAGGTATCAGACATCCACAAGCATCAGACATCAGGAATCAGACATCAGGCATCAGACATCAGGCACCAGACATCCACAAGCATCAGGCATTAGACATTCACAAGCATCAGACATCAGGCATCAGACATCCACAAGCATCAGACATCATGCATCAGACATCAGGTGTCAGACATCAGGTGTCAGACATCCACAAGCATCAGACATCAGGCACCAGACATCCTCAAGCATCAGGCATCAGACATTCACAAGCATCAGGCATCAGGCACCAGACATCCACAAGCATCAGGCATCAGACATTCACAAGCATCAGACATCAGGCACCAGACATCCACAAGCATCAGACATCCACAAGCATCAGACATCATGCATCAGATATCATGCATCAGACATCAGGTGTCAGACATCATGCATCAGACATCCACAAGCATCAGACATCAGGCATCAGACAGCCACAAGCATCAGACATCAGGCATCAGACATCCACAAGCATCAGACATCAGGATTCAGACATGCCTGATGCCTGATGTGTGATACCTGATGTCTGATTCCTGATGTCTGATGTTTGTGGATGTCTAATGCCTGATGTTTGATGCTTGTGGATGTCTGATGCCTGATGTCTGATGCTTGTGGCTGTCTGATGCCTGATGTCTGATTTGTGATACCTGATAAGACATCAGGCCTCAGACATCAGACATCCGCAAGTATCAGACATCTACAAGCATCAGACATTAAGACATCAGGCATCAGACATCATGCATCAGACATCAGGCAACACACATCCACAAGCATCAGGCATCAGACATCCACAAGCATCAAGCATCGGACATCAGGCATCAGACATCCACAAGCAACAGACATCATTCATCAGACATCAGGCAACATACATCCACAAGCATCAGGCATCAGACATCAAACATCAGGCATCAGACATCCACAAGCAACAGGCATCAGACATCCACAAGCGTCTGGCATCAGACATCAGGCATCCACAAGCATCAGACATCCACAAGCATCAGGCATTCGACATCAGGCATCAGACATCAGGCACCAGACATCCACAAGCATCAGACATTCACAAGCATCAGACATCTGGCATCAGACATCCACAGGCATCAGACATCAGGCACCAGACATCCACAAGCATCAGACATCCACAAGCATCAGACATCAGGCATCAGACATCCAAAAACATCAGACATCAAGCATCAGACATCCACAAGCATCAGGCATCAGACATCAGGCATCAGACATCATGCATCAGACATCATGCATGAGACATCCACAAGCATCAGACATCAGGCATCATACATCCACGAGCATCAGACATCCACAAGCATCATGCATGAGGCATCAGACATCCACAAGCATCAGACATCATGCATCAGACATCATGCATCAGACATCAGGTGTCAGACATCATGCATCAGACATTCACAAGCATCAACATCAGGCATCAGACAGCCACAAGTATCAGACATCAGGCATCAGACATCCACAAGCATCAGACATCAGGAATCAGACATCAGATATCACACATCAGACATCAGACATCAGGCCTCAGACATCAGACATCCACAAGTATCAGACATCTACAAGCATCAGACATTAAGACATCAGGCATCAGACATCATGCATCAGACATCAGACATCCACAAACATCAGACATCAAGCATCAGACATCCACAAGCATCAGACATCATGCATCAGACATCATGCATGAGACATCAGGCATCAAACATCCACAAGCATCAGACATCATGCATCAGACATCAGGCAACACACATCCACAAGCATCAGGCATCAGACATCCACAAGCATCATGCATCAGACATCATGCATCAGACATCAGGTGTCAGACATCCACAAGCATCATATATCAGGCATCCGACAGCCACAAGCATCAGACATCCACAAGCATCAGACATCAGGAATCAAACATCCACAAGCATCAGACATCCACAAGCATCAGACATCATGCATCAGACATCAGGCAACACACATCCACAAGCATAAGGCATCAGACATCAAACATCAGGCATCAGACATCAGGCATCAGACTTCCACAAGCATTAGACATCAGGTGTCAGACTTCAGGCATCAGACATCAGGCACCAGACATCCACAAGCATCAGGCATCAGACATTCACAAGCATCAGACATCAGGCATCAGACATCCACAAGCATCAGACATCAGGCATCAGACAGCCACAAGTATCAGACATCAGGCATCAGACATCCACAAGCATCAGACATCAGGAATCAGACATCAGATATCACACATCAGACATCAGGCCTCAGACATCAGACATCCACAAGTATCAGACATCTACAAGCATCAGACATTAAGACATCAGGCATCAGACATCATGCATCAGACATCAGACATCCACAAACATCAGACATCAAGCATCAGACATCCACAAGCATCAGACATCATGCATCAGACATCATGCATGAGACATCAGGCATCAAACATCCACAAGCATCAGACATCATGCATCAGACATCAGGCAACACACATCCACAAGCATCAGGCATCAGACATCCACAAGCATCATGCATCAGACATCATGCATCAGACATCAGGTGTCAGACATCCACAAGCATCATATATCAGGCATCCAACAGCCACAAGCATCAGACATCCACAAGCATCAGACATCAGGAATCAAACATCCACAAGCATCAGACATCCACAAGCATCAGACATCATGCATCAGACATCAGGCAACACACATCCACAAGCATAAGGCATCAGACATCAAACATCAGGCATCAGACATCAGGCATCAGACTTCCACAAGCATCAGACATCAGGTGTCAGACTTCAGGCATCAGACATCAGGCACCAGACATCCACAAGCATCAGGCATCAGACATTCACAAGCATCAGACATCAGGCATCAGACATCCACAAGCATCAGACATCCACAAGCATCAAACATCATGCATCAGACATCATGCATCAGACATCAGGTGTCAGACATCATGCATCAGACATCCACAAGCATCAGACATCAGGCATCAGACAGCCACAAGCATCAGACATCAGGCATCAGACATCCAAAAGCATCAAACATCAGGCATTAGACATCCACAAGCATCAGACATCAGGAATCAGACATCAGGTATCAGGCATAAGACATCAGGCATCAGACATCCACAAACATCAGACATCAAGCATCAGACATCCACAAGCATCAGGCATCAGACATCAGGCATCAGACATCATGCATCAGACATCATGCATGAGACATCCACAAGCATCAGACATCAGGCATCAAACATCCACAAGCATCAGACATCATGCATCAGACATCAGGCAACACACATCCACAAGCATCAGACATCAGACATCAGACATTCACAAACATCAGGCATCAGGCATCAGACATCCACAAACATCAGGCATCAGGCATCAGACATCCACAAACATCAGGCATCAGACATCCTGCATCAGACATCATGCGTCAGACATCAGGTGTCAGACATCATGCATCAGACATCCACAAGCATCAGACATCAGGCATCAGACAGCCACAAGCATCAGACATCCACAAGCATCAGACATCAGGAATCAAACATCCACAAGCATCAGACATCCACAAGCATCAGACATCATGCATCAGACATCAGGCAACACACATCCACAAGCATCAGACATCGGGCATCAGACATCAGGCATCAGACTTCCACAAGCATCAAGCATCAGACATCAGGCATCAGACATCCACAAGCATCAGACATCAGGTATCAGACATCAGGCAACACACATCCACAAGCATCAGGCATCAGACATCCACAGGCATCAGACATCAGGAATCAGACATCAGACATCAGGCACCAGACATCCACAAGCATCAGGCATCAGACATCCACAAGCATCAGACATCATGCATCAGACATCAGGTGTCAGACATCATGCGTCAGACATCCACAAGCATCAGACATCAGGCATCAGACAGCCACAAGCATCAGACATCCACAAGCATCAAACATCAGGCATTAGACATCCACAAGCATCAGACATCAGGAATCAGACATCAGGTATCAGACATCAGGCATAAGACATCAGGCCTCCGACATCAGACATCCACAAGTATCAGACATCTACAAGCATCAGACATCAGGCATCAGACATCATGCATCAGACATCAGGCATCAGACATCCACAAACATCAGACTTCAAGCATCAGACATCCACAAGCATCAGACATCATGCATCAGACATCATGCATGAGACATCCACAAGCATCAGACATCAGGCAACAGACATCCACAAGCATCAGACATCCACAAGCATCAGACATCATGCATCAGATATCATGCATCAGACATCAGGTGTCAGACATCATGCATCAGACATCCACAAGCATCAGACATCAGGCATCAGACAGCCACAAGCATCAGACATCAGACATCAGACATCCACAAGCATCAGACATCAGGAATCAGACATGCCTGATGCCTGATGTGTGATACCTGATGTCTGATTCCTGATGTCTGATGTTTGTGGATGTCTAATGCCTGATGTTTGATGCTTGTGGATGTCTGATGCCTGATGTCTGATGCTTGTGGCTGTCTGATGCCTGATGTCTGATTTGTGATACCTGATAAGACATCAGGCCTCAGACATCAGACATCCGCAAGTATCAGACATCTACAAGCATCAGACATTAAGACATCAGGCATCAGACATCATGCATCAGACATCAGGCAACACACATCCACAAGCATCAGGCATCAGACATCCACAAGCATCAAGCATCGGACATCAGGCATCAGACATCCACAAGCAACAGACATCATTCATCAGACATCAGGCAACATACATCCACAAGCATCAGGCATCAGACATCAAACATCAGGCATCAGACATCCACAAGCAACAGGCATCAGACATCCACAAGCGTCTGGCATCAGACATCAGGCATCCACAAGCATCAGACATCCACAAGCATCAGGCATTCGACATCAGGCATCAGACATCAGGCACCAGACATCCACAAGCATCAGACATTCACAAGCATCAGACATCTGGCATCAGACATCCACAGGCATCAGACATCAGGCACCAGACATCCACAAGCATCAGACATCCACAAGCATCAGACATCAGGCATCAGACATCCAAAAACATCAGACATCAAGCATCAGACATCCACAAGCATCAGGCATCAGACATCAGGCATCAGACATCATGCATCAGACATCATGCATGAGACATCCACAAGCATCAGACATCAGGCATCATACATCCACGAGCATCAGACATCCACAAGCATCATGCATGAGGCATCAGACATCCACAAGCATCAGACATCATGCATCAGACATCATGCATCAGACATCAGGTGTCAGACATCATGCATCAGACATTCACAAGCATCAACATCAGGCATCAGACAGCCACAAGTATCAGACATCAGGCATCAGACATCCACAAGCATCAGACATCAGGAATCAGACATCAGATATCACACATCAGACATCAGACATCAGGCCTCAGACATCAGACATCCACAAGTATCAGACATCTACAAGCATCAGACATTAAGACATCAGGCATCAGACATCATGCATCAGACATCAGACATCCACAAACATCAGACATCAAGCATCAGACATCCACAAGCATCAGACATCATGCATCAGACATCATGCATGAGACATCAGGCATCAAACATCCACAAGCATCAGACATCATGCATCAGACATCAGGCAACACACATCCACAAGCATCAGGCATCAGACATCCACAAGCATCATGCATCAGACATCATGCATCAGACATCAGGTGTCAGACATCCACAAGCATCATATATCAGGCATCCGACAGCCACAAGCATCAGACATCCACAAGCATCAGACATCAGGAATCAAACATCCACAAGCATCAGACATCCACAAGCATCAGACATCATGCATCAGACATCAGGCAACACACATCCACAAGCATAAGGCATCAGACATCAAACATCAGGCATCAGATATCAGGCATCAGACTTCCACAAGCATCAGACATCAGGTGTCAGACTTCAGGCATCAGACATCAGGCACCAGACATCCACAAGCATCAGGCATCAGACATTCACAAGCATCAGACATCAGGCATCAGACATCCACAAGCATCAGACATCAGGCATCAGACAGCCACAAGTATCAGACATCAGGCATCAGACATCCACAAGCATCAGACATCAGGAATCAGACATCAGATATCACACATCAGACGTCAGGCCTCAGACATCAGACATCCACAAGTATCAGACATCTACAAGCATCAGACATTAAGACATCAGGCATCAGACATCATGCATCAGACATCAGACATCCACAAACATCAGACATCAAGCATCAGACATCCACAAGCATCAGACATCATGCATCAGACATCATGCATGAGACATCAGGCATCAAACATCCACAAGCATCAGACATCATGCATCAGACATCAGGCAACACACATCCACAAGCATCAGGCATCAGACATCCACAAGCATCATGCATCAGACATCATGCATCAGACATCAGGTGTCAGACATCCACAAGCATCATATATCAGGCATCCAACAGCCACAAGCATCAGACATCCACAAGCAACAGACATCAGGAATCAAACATCCACAAGCATCAGACATCCACAAGCATCAGACATCATGCATCAGACATCAGGCAACACACATCCACAAGCATAAGGCATCAGACATCAAACATCAAACATCAGGCATCAGACATCAGGCATCAGACTTCCACAAGCATCAGACATCAGGTGTCAGACTTCAGGCATCAGACATCAGGCACCAGACATCCACAAGCATCAGGCATCAGACATTCACAAGCATCAGACATCAGGCATCAGACATCCACAAGCATCAGACATCCACAAGCATCAAACATCATGCATCAGACATCATGCATCAGACATCAGGTGTCAGACATCATGCATCAGACATCCACAAGCATCAGACATCAGGCATCAGACAGCCACAAGCATCAGACATCAGGCATCAGACATCGAAAAGCATCAAACATCAGGCATTAGACATCCACAAGCATCAGACATCAGGAATCAGACATCAGGTATCAGGCATAAGACATCAGGCATCAGACATCCACAAACATCAGACATCAAGCATCAGACATCCACAAGCATCAGGCATCAGACATCAGGCATCAGACATCATGCATCAGACATCATGCATGAGACATCCACAAGCATCAGACATCAGGCATCAAACATCCACAAGCATCAGACATCATGCATTCGACATCAGGCAACACACATCCACAAGCATCAGACATCAGACATCAGACATTCACAAACATCAGGCATCAGGCATCAGACATCCACAAACATCAGGCATCAGGCATCAGACATCCACAAACATCAGGCATCAGACATCCTGCATCAGACATCATGCGTCAGACATCAGGTGTCAGACATCATGCATCAGACATCCACAAGCATCAGACATCAGGCATCAGACAGCCACAAGCATCAGACATCCACAAGCATCAGACATCAGGAATCAAACATCCACAAGCATCAGACATCCACAAGCATCAGACATCATGCATCAGACATCAGGCAACACACATCCACAAGCATCAGACATCGGGCATCAGACATCAGGCATCAGACTTCCACAAGCATCAAGCATCGGACATCAGGCATCAGACATCCACAAGCATCAGACATCAGGTATCAGACATCAGGCAACACACATCCACAAGCATCAGGCATCAGACATCCACAGGCATCAGACATCAGGAATCAGACATCAGACATCAGGCACCAGACATCCACAAGCATCAGGCATCAGACATCCACAAGCATCAGACATCATGCATCAGACATCAGGTGTCAGACATCATGCATCAGACATCCACAAGCATCAGACATCAGGCATCAGACAGCCACAAGCATCAGACATCCACAAGCATCAAACATCAGGCATTAGACATCCACAAGCATCAGACATCAGGAATCAGACATCAGGTATCAGACATCAGGCATAAGACATCAGGCCTCCGACATCAGACATCCACAAGTATCAGACATCTACAAGCATCAGACATCAGGCATCAGACATCATGCATCAGACATCAGGCATCAGACATCCACAAACATCAGACTTCAAGCATCAGACATCCACAAGCATCAGACATCATGCATCAGACATCATGCATGAGACATCCACAAGCATCAGACATCAGGCATCAAACATCCACAAGCATCAGGCATGCATCAGACATCAGGCAACACACATCCACAAGCATCAGGCATCAGACATCCACAAGCATCAGACATCATGCATCAGACATCAGGCAACACATCCACAAGCATCAGACATCAAACATCGGGGATCAGACATCAGGCATCAGACATCCACAAGCATCGGACATCAGACATCCACAAGCATCAGACATCAGGCACCAGACATCAGCCATCAGGCATAAGACATCCACAAGCATCAGGCATCAGACATCCACAAGCAACAGACATCATGCATCAGACATCAGACAACATACATCCACAAACATCAGGCATCAGACATCAAACATCAGGCATCAGACATCCACAAGCATCAGACATCAGGCATCCACAAGCATCAGACATCTGACATCAGGCATCGGACATCAGGCATCAGACATCCACAAGCATCAGGCATCAGACATCAGGCACCAGACATCAGCCATCAGGCATAAGACATCCACAAGCATCAGGCATCAGACATCCACAAGCAACAGACATCATGCATCAGGCATCAGACATCCACAAGCATCAGGCATCAGACATCCACAAGCATCAGACATCAGGCATCAGACATCAGGCATCAGACATCAGGCACCAGACATCCACAAGCATCAGACATCAGGCATCAGACATCCACAAGCATCAGACATCAGAAATCAGACATCAGGCATCAGGCACCAGACATCCACAAGCATCAGACATCCACAAGCATCAGACATCAGGCATTAGACATCCGGCACCAGACATGCACAAGCATCAGGCATCAGACATGCACAAGCATCAGGCATCAGACATCATGCATCAGACATCATGCATCAGACATCAGGTGTCAGACATACATCAGACATCCACAAGCATCAGACATCAGGCATCAGACAGCCACAAGCATCAGACATCAGGCATCAGACATCCACAAGCATCAAACATAAGGCGTTAGACATCCACAAGCATCAGACATCAGGAATCAGACATCAGGTATCAGACATCAGGCCTCATATATCAGACATCCACAAGTATCAGACATCTACAAACATCAGGCATCAGACATCATGCATCAGACATCAGGTATCAGACATCCACAAACATCAGACATCAAGCATCAGACATCCACAAGCATCAGGCATCAGGCATCAGACATCCACAAACATCAGACATCAAGCATCAGACATCATGCATCAGACATCATGCATGAGACATCCACAAGCATCAGACATCAGGCATCAAACATCCACAAGCATCAGACATCCACAAGCATCATGCATGAGGCATCAGACATCCACACGCATCAGACATCATGCATCAGACATCAGGTGTCAGACATCATGCGTCAGACATCCACAAGCATCAGACATCAGGCATCAGACAGCCACAAGCATCAGACATCAGGCATCAGACATCCACAAGCATCAGACATCAGGAATCAGACATCAGGTATCACTCATCAGACATCAGGCCTCAGATATCAGACATCCACAAGTATCAGACATTAAGACATCAGGCATCAGACATCATGCATCAGACATCAGACATCCACAAACATCAGACATCAAGCATCAGACATCCACAAGCGTCAGGCATCAGACATCATGCATCAGACATCATTCATGAGACATCCACAAGCATCAGACATCAGGCATCAAACGTCCACAAGCATCAGACATCATGCATCAGACATCAGGCAACACACATCCACAAGCATCAGGCATCAGACATCCACAAGCATCAGACATCAGGCATCAGACATCCACAAGCATCGGACATCAGGCATCAGACATCATGCGTCAGACATCATACATCAGACATCAGGCATCAGACATTCACAAACATCAGGCATCAGGCATCAGACACCCACAAACATCATGCATCAGACATCCACAAGCATCAGACATCCTGCATCAGACATGCGTCAGACATCAGGTGTCAGACATCATGCATCAGACATCCACAAGCATCAGACATCAGGCATCAGACAGCCACAAGCATCAGACATCCACAAGCATCAGACATCAGGAATCAAACATCCACAAGCATCAGACATCCACAAGCATCAGACATCCACAAGCATCAGACATCAGGAATCAAGAATCCACAAGCATCAGACATCATGCATCAGACATCAGGCAACACACATCCACAAGCATCAGACATTGGGCATCAGACATCAGGCATCAGACTTCCACAAGCATCAGACATCAGGTATCAGACATCAGGCAACACACATCCACAAGCATCAGACATCCACAGGCATCAGACATTAGGCACCAGACATCCACAAGCATCAGACATCAGGAATCAGACATCAGGCATCAGACATCAGGCACCAGACATCCACAAGCATCAGGCATTAGACATTCACAAGCATCAGACATCAGGCATCAGACATCCACAAGCATCAGACATCATGCATCAGACATCAGGCAACACACATCCACAAGCATCAGATATCGGGCATCAGACATCAGGCATCAGACTTCCACAAGCATCAGACATCAGGCATCAGACATCCACAAGCATCAGACATCATGCATCAGACATCAGGCAACACACATCCACAAGCATCAGACATCAGACATTCACAAACATCAGGCATCAGGCATCAGACATCCACAAACATCAGGCATCAGGCATCAGACATCCACAAACATCAGGCATCAGACATCATGTGTCAGACATCAGGTGTCAGACATCATGCATCAGACATCCACAAGCATCAGACATCAGGCATCAGACAGCCACAAGCATCAGACATCCACAAGCATCAGACATCAGGAATCAAACATCCACAAGCATCAGACATCCACAAGCATCAGACATCATGCATCAGACATCAGGCAACACACATCCACAAGCATCAGACATCGGGCATCAGACATCAGGCATCAGACTTCCACAAGCATCAAGCATCAGACATCAGGCATCAGACATCCACAAGCATCAGACATCAGGTATCAGACATCAGGCAACACACATCCACAAGCATCAGGCATCAGACATCCACAGGCATCAGACATCAGGAATCAGACATCAGGCATCAGACATCAGGCACCAGACATCCACAAGCATCAGGCATCAGACATCCACAAGCATCAGGCATCAGACATCCACAAGCATCAGACATCATGCATCAGACATCAGGTGTCAGACATCATGCATCAGACATCCACAAGCATCAGACATCAGGCATCAGACAGCCACAAGCATCAGACATCCACAAGCATCAAACATCAGGCATTAGACATCCACAAGCATCAGACATCAGGAATCAGACATCAGGTATCAGACATCAGGCATAAGACATCAGGCCTCCGACATCAGACATCCACAAGTATCAGACATCTACAAGCATCAGACATTAGACATCAGGCATCAGACATCATGCATCAGACATCAGGCATCAGACATCCACAAACATCAGACTTCAAGCATCAGACATCCACAAGCATCAGACATCATGCATCAGACATCATGCATGAGACATCCACAAGCATCAGACATCAGGCATCAAACATCCACAAGCATCAGGCATGCATCAGACATCAGGCAACACACATCCACAAGCATCAGGCATCAGACATCCACAAGCATCAGACATCAGACATCAGGCAACACATCCACAAGCATCAGACATCAAACATCGGGCATCAGACATCAGGCATCAGACATCCACAAGCATCGGACATCAGACATCCACAAGCATCAGACATCAGGCACCAGACATCAGCCATCAGGCATAAGACATCCACAAGCATCAGGCATCAGACATCCACAAGCAACAGACATCATGCATCAGACATCAGGCAACATACATCCACAAACATCAGGCATCAGACATCAAACATCAGGCATCAGACATCCACAAGCATCAGGCATCAGACATCAGGCATCCACAAGCATCAGACATCCGACATCAGGCATCGGATATCAGGCATCAGACATCCACAAGCATCAGGCATCAGACATCATGCACCAGACATCAGCCATCAGGCATAAGACATCCACAAGCATCAGACATCAGGCATCAGACATCCACAAGCAACAGACATCATGCATCAGGCATCAGACATCCACAAGCATCAGGCATCAGACATCCACAAGCATCAGACATCAGACATCAGGCATCAGACATCAGGCACCAGACATCCACAAGCATCAGACATCAGGCACCAGACATCCACAAGCATCAGACATCCACAAGCATCAGACATAAGGCATCAGACATCCACAAGCAACAGACATCAGAAATCAGACATCAGGCATCAGGCACCAGACATCCACAAGCATCAGACATCCACAAGCATCAGAAATCAGGCATTAGACATCCGGCACCAGACATGCACAAGCATCAGGCATCAGACATGCAAAAGCATCAGGCATCAGACATCATGCATCAGACATCATGCATCAGACATCAGGTGTCAGACATGCATCAGACATCCACATGCATCAGACATCCACAAGCATCAGACATCAGGCATCAGACAGCCACAAGCATCAGACATCAGGCATCAGACATCCACAAGCATCAAACATAAGGCATTAGACATCCACAAGCATCAGACATCAGGAATCAGACATCAGGTATCAAACATCCGGCCTCAGATATCAGACATCCACAAGTATCAGACATCATGCATCAGACATCCACAAGCATCAAACATAAGGCATTAGACATCCACAAGCATCAGACATCAGGAATCAGACATCAGGTATCACACATCAGACATCAGGCCTCAGACATCAGACATCCACAAGTATCAGACATTAAGACATCAGGCATCAGACATCATGCATCAGACATCAGACATCCACAAACATCAGACATCAAGCATCAGACATCAGACATCCACAAACATCAGACATCAAGCATCAGACATCCACAAGCATCAGGCATCAGATATCATGCATCAGACATCATGCATGAGACATCCACAAGCATCAGACATCAGGCATCAAACATCCACAAGCATCAGACATCATGCATCAGACATCAGGCAACACACATCCACAAGCATCAGGCATCAGACATCCACAAGCATCAGACATCAGGCATCAGACATCCACAAGCATCGGACATCAGGCGTCAGACATCATACATCAGACATCAGGCATCAGACATTCACAAACATCAGGCATCAGACATCAGACACCCACAAACATCATGCATCAGACATCCACAAGCATCAGACATCTTGCATCAGACATGCGTCAGACATCAGATGTCAGACATCATGCATCAGACATCCACAAGCATCAGACATCAGGCATCAGACAGCCACAAGCATCAGACATCCACAAGCATCAGACATCAGGAATCAAACTTCCACAAGCATCAGACATCCACAAGCATCAGACATCCACAAGCATCAGACATCAGGAATCAAACATCCACAAGCATCAGACATCATGCATCAGACATCAGGCAACACACATCCACAAGCATCAGACATCGGGCATCAGGCATCAGACTTCCACAAGCATCAGACATCAGGCATCAGACATCCACAAGCATCAGACATCAGGTATCAGACATCAGGCAACACACATCCACAAGCATCAGGCATCAGACATCCACAGGCATCAGACATTAGGTATCAGACATCCACAAGCATCAGACATCAGGAATCAGACATCAGACATCAGGCACCAGACATCCACAAGCATCAGGCATTAGACATTCACAAGCATCAGACATCAGGCATCAGACATCCACAAGCATCAGACATCATGCATCAGACATCAGGTGTCAGACATCAGGTGTCAGACATCCACAAGCATCAGACATCAGGCACCAGACATCCTCAAGCATCAGGCATCAGACATTCACAAGCATCAGGCATCAGGCACCAGACATCCACAAGCATCAGGCATCAGACATTCACAAGCATCAGACATCAGGCACCAGACATCCACAAGCATCAGACATCCACAAGCATCAGACATCATGCATCAGATATCATGCATCAGACATCAGGTGTCAGACATCATGCATCAGACATCCACAAGCATCAGACATCAGGCACCAGACAGCCACAAGCATCAGACATCAGGCATCAGACATCCACAAGCATCAGACATCAGGAATCAGACATGCCTGATGCCTGATGTGTGATACCTGATGTCTGATTCCTGATGTCTGATGTTTGTGGATGTCTAATGCCTGATGTTTGATGCTTGTGGATGTCTGATGCCTGATGTCTGATGCTTGTGGCTGTCTGATGCCTGATGTCTGATGTGTGATACCTGATAAGACATCAGGCCTCAGACATCAGACATCCGCAAGTATCAGACATCTACAAGCATCAGACATTAAGACATCAGGCATCAGACATCATGCATCAGACATCAGGCAACACACATCCACAAGCATAGGGCATCAGACATCCACAAGCATCAAGCATCGGACATCAGGCATCAGACATCCACAAGCAACAGACATCATTCATCAGACATCAGGCAACATACATCCACAAGCATCAGGCATCAGACATCAAACATCAGGCATCAGACATCCACAAGCATCAGGCATCAGACATCCACAAGCGTCTGGCATCAGACATCAGGCATCCACAAGCATTAGACATCCACAAGCATCAGGCATTCGACATCAGGCATCAGACATCAGGCACCAGACATCCACAAGCATCAGACATCCACAAGCATCAGACATCTGGCATCAGACATCCACAGGCATCAGACATCAGGCACCAGACATCCACAAGCATCAGACATCCACAAGCATCAGACATCAGGCATCAGACATCCAAAAACATCAGACATCAAGCATCAGACATCCACAAGCATCAGGCATCAGACATCAGGCATCAGACATCATGCATCAGACATCATGCATGAGACATCCACAAGCATCAGACATCAGGCATCATACATCCACAAGCATCAGACATCCACAAGCATCATGCATGAGGCATCAGACATCCACAAGCATCAGACATCATGCATCAGACATCATGCATCAGACATCAGGTGTCAGACATCATGCATCAGACATCCACAAGCATCAACATCAGGCATCAGACAGCCACAAGCATCAGACATCAGGCATCAGACATCCACAAGCATCAGACATCAGGAATCAGACATCAGATATCACACATCAGACATCAGGCCTCAGACATCAGACATCCACAAGTATCAGACATCTACAAGCATCAGACATTAAGACATCAGGCATCAGACATCATGCATCAGACATCAGACATCCACAAACATCAGACATCAAGCATCAGACATCCACAAGCATCAGACATCATGCATCAGACATCATGCATGAGACATCAGGCATCAAACATCCACAAGCATCAGACATCATGCATCAGACATCAGGCAACACACATCCACAAGCATCAGGCATCAGACATCCACAAGCATCATGCATCAGACATCATGCATCAGACATCAGGTGTCAGACATCCACAAGCATCATATATCAGGCATCAGACAGCCACAAGCATCAGACATCCACAAGCATCAGACATCAGGAATCAAACATCCACAAGCATCAGACATCCACAAGCATCAGACATCATGCATCAGACATCAGGCAACACACATCCACAAGCATAAGGCATCAGACATCAAACATCAGGCATCAGACATCAGGCATCAGACTTCCACAAGCATCAGACATCAGGTGTCAGACATCAGGCATCAGACATCAGGCACCAGACATCCACAAGCATCAGGCATCAGACATTCACAAGCATCAGACATCAGGCATCAGACATCCACAAGCATCAGACATCCACAAGCATCAAACATCATGCATCAGACATCATGCATCAGACATCAGGTGTCAGACATCATGCATCAGACATCCACAAGCATCAGACATCAGGCATCAGACAGCCACAAGCATCAGACATCAGGCATCAGACATCCACAAGCATCAAACATCAGGCATTAGACATCCACAAGCATCAGACATCAGGAATCAGACATCAGGTATCAGGCATAAGACATCAGGCATCAGACATCCACAAACATCAGACATCAAGCATCAGACATCCACAAGCATCATGCATCAGACATCAGGCATCAGACATCATGCATCAGACATCATGCATGAGACATCCACAAGCATCAGACATCAGGCATCAAACATCCACAAGCATCAGACATCATGCATCAGACATCAGGCAACACACATCCACAAGCATCAGACATCAGACATCAGACATTCACAAACATCAGGCATCAGGCATCAGACATCCACAAACATCAGGCATTAGGCATCAGACATCCACAAACATCAGGCATCAGACATCCTGCATCAGACATCATGCATCAGACATCAGGTGTCAGACATCATGCATCAGACATCCACAAGCATCAGACATCAGGCATCAGACAGCCACAAGCATCAGACATCAGGCATCAGACAGCCACAAACATCAGACATCAGGAATCAAACATCCACAAGCATCAGACATCCACAAGCATCAGACATCATGCATCAGACATCAGGCAACACACATCCACAAGCATCAGACATCGGGCATCAGACATCAGGCATCAGACTTCCACAAGCATCAAGCATCAGACATCAGGCATCAGACATCCACAAGCATCAGACATCAGGTATCAGACATCAGGCAACACACATCCACAAGCATCAGGCATCAGACATCCACAGGCATCAGACATCAGGAATCAGACATCAGACATCAGGCACCAGACATCCACAAGCATCAGGCATCAGACATCCACAAGCATCAGACATCATGCATCAGACATCAGGTGTCAGACATCATGCATCAGACATCCACAAGCATCAGACATCAGGCATCAGACAGCCACAAGCATCAGACATCCACAAGCATCAAACATCAGGCATTAGACATCCATAAGCATCAGACATCAGGAATCAGACATCAGGTATCAGACATCAGGCATAAGACATCAGGCCTCCGACATCAGACATCCACAAGTATCAGACATCTACAAGCATCAGACATCAGGCATCCGACATCATGCATCAGACATCAGGCATCAGACATCCACAAGCATCAGACATCATGCATCAGACATCATGCATGAGACATCCACAAGCATCAGACATCAGGCATCAAACATCCACAAGCATCAGGCATGCATCAGACATCAGGCAACACACATCCACAAGCATCAGGCATCAGACATCCACAAGCATCAGACATCATGCATCAGACATCAGGCAACACATCCACAAGCATCAGACATCAAACATCGGGCATCAGACATCAGGCATCAGACATCCACAAGCATCGGACATCAGACATCCACAAGCATCAGACATCAGGCACCAGACATCAGCCATCAGGCATAAGACATCCACAAGCATCAGGCATCAGACATCCACAAGCAACAGACATCATGCATCAGACATCAGGCAACATACATCCACAAACATCAGGCATCAGACATCAAACATCAGGCATCAGACATCCACAAGCATCAGACATCAGGCATCCACAAGCATCAGACATCCGACATCAGGCATCGGACATCAGGCACCAGACATCCACAAGCATCAGGCATCAGACATCAGGCACCAGACATCAGCCATCAGGCATAGGACATCCACAAGCATCAGACATCAGGCATCAGACATCCACAAGCAACAGACATCATGCATCAGGCATCAGACATCCACAATCATCAGGCATCAGACATCCACAAGCATCAGACATCAGGCATCAGACATCAGGCACCAGACATCCACAAGCATCAGACATCAGGCACCAGACATCCACAAGCATCAGATATCCACAAGCATCAGACATAAGGCATCAGACATCCACAAGCATCAGACATCAGAAATCAGACATCAGGCATCAGGCACCAGACATCCACAAGCATCAGACATCCACAAGCATCAGACATCAGGCATTAGACATCCGGCACCAGACATGCACAAGCATCAGGCATCAGACATGCACAAGCATCAGGCATCAGACATCATGCATCAGACATCATGCATCAGACATCAGGTGTCAGACATGCATCAGACAGCCACAAGCATCAGACATCAGGCATCAGACAGCCACAAGCATCAGACATCAGGCATCAGACATCCACAAGCATCAAACATAAGGCATTAGACATCCACAAGCATCAGACATCAGGAATCAGACATCAGGTATAAGACATCAGGCCTCAGATATCAGACATCCACAAGTATCAGACATCTACAAACATCAGGCATCAGACATCATGCATCAGACATCAGGTATCAGACATCCACAAACATCAGACATCAAGCATCAGACATCCACAAGCATCAGGCATCAGACATCAGGCATCAGACATCCACAAACATCAGACATCAAGCATCCGACATCCACAAGCATCAGACATCATGCATCAGACATCATGCATGAGACATCCACAAGCATCAGACATCAGGCATCAAACATCCACAAGCATCAGACATCCACAAGCATCATGCATGAGGCATCAGACATCCACACGCATCAGACATCATGCATCAGACATCAGGTGTCAGACATCATGCGTCAGACATCCACAAGCATCAGACATCAGGCATCAGACAGCCACAAGCATCAGACATCAGGCATCAGACATCCACAAGCATCAGACATCAGGAATCAGACATCAGGTATCACACATCAGACATCAGGCCTCAGACATCAGACATCCACAAGTATCAGACATTAAGACATCAGGCATCAGACATCATGCATCAGACATCAGACATCCACAAACATCAGACATCAAGCATCAGACATCCACAAGCATCATGCATCAGACATCAGGTGTCAGACATCCACAAGCATCATATATCAGGCATCAGACAGCCACAAGCATCAGACATCCACAAGCATCAGACATCAGGAATCAAACATCCACAAGCATCAGACATCCACAAGCATCAGACATCATGCATCAGACATCAGGCAACACACATCCACAAGCATAAGGCATCAGACATCAAACATCAGGCATCAGACATCAGGCATCAGACTTCCACAAGCATCAGACATCAGGTGTCAGACTTCAGGCATCAGACATCAGGCACCAGACATCCACAAGCATCAGGCATCAGACATTCACAAGCATCAGACATCAGGCATCAGACATCCACAAGCATCAGACATCCACAAGCATCAAACATCATGCATCAGACATCATGCATCAGACATCAGGTGTCAGGCATCATGCATCAGACATCCACAAGCATCAGACATCAGGCATCAGACAGCCACAAGCATTAGACATCAGGCATCAGACATCCAAAAGCATCAAACATCAGGCATCAGACATCCACAAGCATCAGACATCAGGAATCAAACATCCACAAGCATCAGACATCATGCATCAGACATCAGGCAACACACATCCACAAGCATCAGACATCGGGCATCAGACATCAGGCATCAGACTTCCACAAGCATCAGACATCAGGCATCAGACATCCACAAGCGTCAGACATCAGGTATCAGACATCAGGCAACACACATCCACAAGCATCAGGCATCAGACATCCACAGGCATCAGACATTAGGTATCAGACATCCACAAGCATCAGACATCAGGAATCAGACATCAGGCATCAGACATCAGGCACCAGACATCCACAAGCATCAGGCATTAGACATTCACAAGCATCAGACATCAGGCATCAGACATCCACAAGCATCAGACATCATGCATCAGACATCAGGTGTCAGACATCAGGTGTCAGACATCCACAAGCATCAGACATCAGGCACCAGACATCCTCAAGCATCAGGCATCAGACATTCACAAGCATCAGGCATCAGGCACCAGACATCCACAAGCATCAGGCATCAGACATTCACAAGCATCAGACATCAGGCACCAGACATCCACAAGCATCAGACATCCACAAGCATCAGACATCATGCATCAGATATCATGCATCAGACATCAGGTGTCAGACATCATGCATCAGACATCCACAAGCATCAGACATCAGGCATCAGACAGCCACAAGCATCAGACATCAGGCATCAGACATCCACAAGCATCAGACATCAGGAATCAGACATGCCTGATGCCTGATGTGTGATACCTGATGTCTGATTCCTGATGTCTGATGTTTGTGGATGTCTAATGCCTGATGTTTGATGCTTGTGGATGTCTGATGCCTGATGTCTGATGCTTGTGGCTGTCTGATGCCTGATGTCTGATTTGTGATACCTGATAAGACATCAGGCCTCAGACATCAGACATCCGCAAGTATCAGACATCTACAAGCATCAGACATTAAGACATCAGGCATCAGACATCATGCATCAGACATCAGGCAACACACATCCACAAGCATCAGGCATCAGACATCCACAAGCATCAAGCATCGGACATCAGGCATCAGACATCCACAAGCAACAGACATCATTCATCAGACATCAGGCAACATACATCCACAAGCATCAGGCATCAGACATCAAACATCAGGCATCAGACATCCACAAGCAACAGGCATCAGACATCCACAAGCGTCTGGCATCAGACATCAGGCATCCACAAGCATCAGACATCCACAAGCATCAGGCATTCGACATCAGGCATCAGACATCAGGCACCAGACATCCACAAGCATCAGACATTCACAAGCATCAGACATCTGGCATCAGACATCCACAGGCATCAGACATCAGGCACCAGACATCCACAAGCATCAGACATCCACAAGCATCAGACATCAGGCATCAGACATCCAAAAACATCAGACATCAAGCATCAGACATCCACAAGCATCAGGCATCAGACATCAGGCATCAGACATCATGCATCAGACATCATGCATGAGACATCCACAAGCATCAGACATCAGGCATCATACATCCACGAGCATCAGACATCCACAAGCATCATGCATGAGGCATCAGACATCCACAAGCATCAGACATCATGCATCAGACATCATGCATCAGACATCAGGTGTCAGACATCATGCATCAGACATTCACAAGCATCAACATCAGGCATCAGACAGCCACAAGTATCAGACATCAGGCATCAGACATCCACAAGCATCAGACATCAGGAATCAGACATCAGATATCACACATCAGACATCAGACATCAGGCCTCAGACATCAGACATCCACAAGTATCAGACATCTACAAGCATCAGACATTAAGACATCAGGCATCAGACATCATGCATCAGACATCAGACATCCACAAACATCAGACATCAAGCATCAGACATCCACAAGCATCAGACATCATGCATCAGACATCATGCATGAGACATCAGGCATCAAACATCCACAAGCATCAGACATCATGCATCAGACATCAGGCAACACACATCCACAAGCATCAGGCATCAGACATCCACAAGCATCATGCATCAGACATCATGCATCAGACATCAGGTGTCAGACATCCACAAGCATCATATATCAGGCATCCGACAGCCACAAGCATCAGACATCCACAAGCATCAGACATCAGGAATCAAACATCCACAAGCATCAGACATCCACAAGCATCAGACATCATGCATCAGACATCAGGCAACACACATCCACAAGCATAAGGCATCAGACATCAAACATCAGGCATCAGACATCAGGCATCAGACTTCCACAAGCATCAGACATCAGGTGTCAGACTTCAGGCATCAGACATCAGGCACCAGACATCCACAAGCATCAGGCATCAGACATTCACAAGCATCAGACATCAGGCATCAGACATCCACAAGCATCAGACATCAGGCATCAGACAGCCACAAGTATCAGACATCAGGCATCAGACATCCACAAGCATCAGACATCAGGAATCAGACATCAGATATCACACATCAGACATCAGGCCTCAGACATCAGACATCCACAAGTATCAGACATCTACAAGCATCAGACATTAAGACATCAGGCATCAGACATCATGCATCAGACATCAGACATCCACAAACATCAGACATCAAGCATCAGACATCCACAAGCATCAGACATCATGCATCAGACATCATGCATGAGACATCAGGCATCAAACATCCACAAGCATCAGACATCATGCATCAGACATCAGGCAACACACATCCACAAGCATCAGGCATCAGACATCCACAAGCATCATGCATCAGACATCATGCATCAGACATCAGGTGTCAGACATCCACAAGCATCATATATCAGGCATCCAACAGCCACAAGCATCAGACATCCACAAGCATCAGACATCAGGAATCAAACATCCACAAGCATCAGACATCCACAAGCATCAGACATCATGCATCAGACATCAGGCAACACACATCCACAAGCATAAGGCATCAGACATCAAACATCAGGCATCAGACATCAGGCATCAGACTTCCACAAGCATCAGACATCAGGTGTCAGACTTCAGGCATCAGACATCAGGCACCAGACATCCACAAGCATCAGGCATCAGACATTCACAAGCATCAGACATCAGGCATCAGACATCCACAAGCATCAGACATCCACAAGCATCAAACATCATGCATCAGACATCATGCATCAGACATCAGGTGTCAGACATCATGCATCAGACATCCACAAGCATCAGACATCAGGCATCAGACAGCCACAAGCATCAGACATCAGGCATCAGACATCCAAAAGCATCAAACATCAGGCATTAGACATCCACAAGCATCAGACATCAGGAATCAGACATCAGGTATCAGGCATAAGACATCAGGCATCAGACATCCACAAACATCAGACATCAAGCATCAGACATCCACAAGCATCAGGCATCAGACATCAGGCATCAGACATCATGCATCAGACATCATGCATGAGACATCCACAAGCATCAGACATCAGGCATCAAACATCCACAAGCATCAGACATCATGCATCAGACATCAGGCAACACACATCCACAAGCATCAGACATCAGACATCAGACATTCACAAACATCAGGCATCAGGCATCAGACATCCACAAACATCAGGCATCAGGCATCAGACATCCACAAACATCAGGCATCAGACATCCTGCATCAGACATCATGCGTCAGACATCAGGTGTCAGACATCATGCATCAGACATCCACAAGCATCAGACATCAGGCATCAGACAGCCACAAGCATCAGTTATCCACAAGCATCAGACATCAGGAATCAAACATCCACAAGCATCAGACATCCACAAGCATCAGACATCATGCATCAGACATCAGGCAACACACATCCACAAGCATCAGACATCGGGCATCAGACATCAGGCATCAGACTTCCACAAGCATCAAGCATCAGACATCAGGCATCAGACATCCACAAGCATCAGACATCAGGTATCAGACATCAGGCAACACACATCCACAAGCATCAGGCATCAGACATCCACAGGCATCAGACATCAGGAATCAGACATCAGACATCAGGCACCAGACATCCACAAGCATCAGGCATCAGACATCCACAAGCATCAGACATCATGCATCAGACATCAGGTGTCAGACATCATGCGTCAGACATCCACAAGCATCAGACATCAGGCATCAGACAGCCACAAGCATCAGACATCCACAAGCATCAAACATCAGGCATTAGACATCCACAAGCATCAGACATCAGGAATCAGACATCAGGTATCAGACATCAGGCATAAGACATCAGGCCTCCGACATCAGACATCCACAAGTATCAGACATCTACAAGCATCAGACATCAGGCATCAGACATCATGCATCAGACATCAGGCATCAGACATCCACAAACATCAGACTTCAAGCATCAGACATCCACAAGCATCAGACATCATGCATCAGACATCATGCATGAGACATCCACAAGCATCAGACATCAGGCAACAGACATCCACAAGCATCAGACATCCACAAGCATCAGACATCATGCATCAGATATCATGCATCAGACATCAGGTGTCAGACATCATGCATCAGACATCCACAAGCATCAGACATCAGGCATCAGACAGCCACAAGCATCAGACATCAGGCATCAGACATCCACAAGCATCAGACATCAGGAATCAGACATGCCTGATGCCTGATGTGTGATACCTGATGTCTGATTCCTGATGTCTGATGTTTGTGGATGTCTAATGCCTGATGTTTGATGCTTGTGGATGTCTGATGCCTGATGTCTGATGCTTGTGGCTGTCTGATGCCTGATGTCTGATTTGTGATACCTGATAAGACATCAGGCCTCAGACATCAGACATCCGCAAGTATCAGACATCTACAAGCATCAGACATTAAGACATCAGGCATCAGACATCATGCATCAGACATCAGGCAACACACATCCACAAGCATCAGGCATCAGACATCCACAAGCATCAAGCATCGGACATCAGGCATCAGACATCCACAAGCAACAGACATCATTCATCAGACATCAGGCAACATACATCCACAAGCATCAGGCATCAGACATCAAACATCAGGCATCAGACATCCACAAGCAACAGGCATCAGACATCCACAAGCGTCTGGCATCAGACATCAGGCATCCACAAGCATCAGACATCCACAAGCATCAGGCATTCGACATCAGGCATCAGACATCAGGCACCAGACATCCACAAGCATCAGACATTCACAAGCATCAGACATCTGGCATCAGACATCCACAGGCATCAGACATCAGGCACCAGACATCCACAAGCATCAGACATCCACAAGCATCAGACATCAGGCATCAGACATCCAAAAACATCAGACATCAAGCATCAGACATCCACAAGCATCAGGCATCAGACATCAGGCATCAGACATCATGCATCAGACATCATGCATGAGACATCCACAAGCATCAGACATCAGGCATCATACATCCACGAGCATCAGACATCCACAAGCATCATGCATGAGGCATCAGACATCCACAAGCATCAGACATCATGCATCAGACATCATGCATCAGACATCAGGTGTCAGACATCATGCATCAGACATTCACAAGCATCAACATCAGGCATCAGACAGCCACAAGTATCAGACATCAGGCATCAGACATCCACAAGCATCAGACATCAGGAATCAGACATCAGATATCACACATCAGACATCAGACATCAGGCCTCAGACATCAGACATCCACAAGTATCAGACATCTACAAGCATCAGACATTAAGACATCAGGCATCAGACATCATGCATCAGACATCAGACATCCACAAACATCAGACATCAAGCATCAGACATCCACAAGCATCAGACATCATGCATCAGACATCATGCATGAGACATCAGGCATCAAACATCCACAAGCATCAGACATCATGCATCAGACATCAGGCAACACACATCCACAAGCATCAGGCATCAGACATCCACAAGCATCATGCATCAGACATCATGCATCAGACATCAGGTGTCAGACATCCACAAGCACCATATATCAGGCATCCGACAGCCACAAGCATCAGACATCCACAAGCATCAGACATCAGGAATCAAACATCCACAAGCATCAGACATCCACAAGCATCAGACATCATGCATCAGACATCAGGCAACACACATCCACAAGCATAAGGCATCAGACATCAAACATCAGGCATCAGACATCAGGCATCAGACTTCCACAAGCATCAGACATCAGGTGTCAGACTTCAGGCATCAGACATCAGGCACCAGACATCCACAAGCATCAGGCATCAGACATTCACAAGCATCAGACATCAGGCATCAGACATCCACAAGCATCAGACATCAGGCATCAGACAGCCACAAGTATCAGACATCAGGCATCAGACATCCACAAGCATCAGACATCAGGAATCAGACATCAGATATCACACATCAGACATCAGGCCTCAGACATCAGACATCCACAAGTATCAGACATCTACAAGCATCAGACATTAAGACATCAGGCATCAGACATCATGCATCAGACATCAGACATCCACAAACATCAGACATCAAGCATCAGACATCCACAAGCATCAGACATCATGCATCAGACATCATGCATGAGACATCAGGCATCAAACATCCACAAGCATCAGACATCATGCATCAGACATCAGGCAACACACATCCACAAGCATCAGGCATCAGACATCCACAAGCATCATGCATCAGAGATCATGCATCAGACATCAGGTGTCAGACATCCACAAGCATCATATATCAGGCATCCAACAGCCACAAGCATCAGACATCCACAAGCATCAGACATCAGGAATCAAACATCCACAAGCATCAGACATCCACAAGCATCAGACATCATGCATCAGACATCAGGCAACACACATCCACAAGCATAAGGCATCAGACATCAAACATCAGGCATCAGACATCAGGCATCAGACTTCCACAAGCATCAGACATCAGGTGTCAGACTTCAGGCATCAGACATCAGGCACCAGACATCCACAAGCATCAGGCATCAGACATTCACAAGCATCAGACATCAGGCATCAGACATCCACAAGCATCAGACATCCACAAGCATCAAACATCATGCATCAGACATCATGCATCAGACATCATGCATCAGACATCAGGTGTCAGACATCATGCATCAGACATCCACAAGCATCAGACATCAGGCATCAGACAGCCACAAGCATCAGACATCAGGCATCAGACATCCAAAAGCATCAAACATCAGGCATTAGACATCCACAAGCATCAGACATCAGGAATCAGACATCAGGTATCAGGCATAAGACATCAGGCATCAGACATCCACAAACATCAGACATCAAGCATCAGACATCCACAAGCATCAGGCATCAGACATCAGGCATCAGACATCATGCATCAGACATCATGCATGAGACATCCACAAGCATCAGACATCAGGCATCAAACATCCACAAGCATCAGACATCATGCATCAGACATCAGGCAACACACATCCACAAGCATCAGACATCAGACATCAGACATTCACAAACATCAGGCATCAGACATCCACAAACATCAGGCATCAGGCATCAGACATCCACAAACATCAGGCATCAGACATCCTGCATCAGACATCATGCGTCAGACATCAGGTGTCAGACATCATGCATCAGACATCCACAAGCATCAGACATCAGGCATCAGACAGCCACAAGCATCAGACATCCACAAGCATCAGACATCAGGAATCAAACATCCACAAGCATCAGACATCCACAAGCATCAGACATCATGCATCAGACATCAGGCAACACACATCCACAAGCATCAGACATCAGGCATCAGACATCAGGCATCAGACTTCCACAAGCATCAAGCATCAGACATCAGGCATCAGACATCCACAAGCATCAGACATCAGGTATCAGACATCAGGCAACACACATCCACAAGCATCAGGCATCAGACATCCACAGGCATCAGACATCAGGAATCAGACATCAGACATCAGGCACCAGACATCCACAAGCATCAGGCATCAGACATCCACAAGCATCAGACATCATGCATCAGACATCAGGTGTCAGACATCATGCATCAGACATCCACAAGCTTCAGACATCAGGCATCAGACAGCCAAAAGCATCAGACATCCACAAGCATCAAACATCAGGCATTAGACATCCACAAGCATCAGACATCAGGAATCAGACATCAGGTATCAGACATCAGGCATAAGACATCAGGCCTCCGACATCAGACATCCACAAGTATCAGACATCTACAAGCATCAGACATCAGGCATCAGACATCATGCATCAGACATCAGGCATCAGACATCCACAAACATCAGACTTCAAGCATCAGACATCCACAAGCATCAGACATCATGCATCAGACATCATGCATGAGACATCATGCATGAGACATCCACAAGCATCAGACATCAGGCAACAGACATCCACAAGCATCAGACATCCACAAGCATCAGACATCATGCATCAGATATCATGCATCAGACATCAGGTGTCAGACATCATGCATCAGACATCCACAAGCATCAGACATCAGGCATCAGACAGCCACAAGCATCAGACATCAGGCATCAGACATCCACAAGCATCAGACATCAGGAATCAGACATGCCTGATGCCTGATGTGTGATACCTGATGTCTGATTCCTGATGTCTGATGTTTGTGGATGTCTAATGCCTGATGTTTGATGCTTGTGGATGTCTGATGCCTGATGTCTGATGCTTGTGGCTGTCTGATGCCTGATGTCTGATTTGTGATACCTGATAAGACATCAGGCCTCAGACATCAGACATCCGCAAGTATCAGACATCTACAAGCATCAGACATTAAGACATCAGGCATCAGACATCATGCATCAGACATCAGGCAACACACATCCACAAGCATCAGGCATCAGACATCCACAAGCATCAAGCATCGGACATCAGGCATCAGACATCCACAAGCAACAGACATCATTCATCAGACATCAGGCAACATACATCCACAAGCATCAGGCATCAGACATCAAACATCAGGCATCAGACATCCACAAGCAACAGGCATCAGACATCCACAAGCGTCTGGCATCAGACATCAGGCATCCACAAGCATCAGACATCCACAAGCATCAGGCATTCAACATCAGGCATCAGACATCAGGCACCAGACATCCACAAGCATCAGACATTCACAAGCATCAGACATCTGGCATCAGACATCCACAGGCATCAGACATCAGGCACCAGACATCCACAAGCATCAGACATCCACAAGCATCAGACATCAGGCATCAGACATCCAAAAACATCAGACATCAAGCATCAGACATCCACAAGCATCAGGCATCAGACATCAGGCATCAGACATCATGCATCAGACATCATGCATGAGACATCCACAAGCATCAGACATCAGGCATCATACATCCACGAGCATCAGACATCCACAAGCATCATGCATGAGGCATCAGACATCCACAAGCATCAGACATCATGCATCAGACATCATGCATCAGACATCAGGTGTCAGACATCATGCATCAGACATTCACAAGCATCAACATCAGGCATCAGACAGCCACAAGTATCAGACATCAGGCATCAGACATCCACAAGCATCAGACATCAGGAATCAGACATCAGATATCACACATCAGACATCAGACATCAGGCCTCAGACATCAGACATCCACAAGTATCAGACATCTACAAGCATCAGACATTAAGACATCAGGCATCAGACATCATGCATCAGACATCAGACATCCACAAACATCAGACATCAAGCATCAGACATCCACAAGCATCAGACATCATGCATCAGACATCATGCATCAGACATCAGGCATCAAACATCCACAAGCATCAGACATCATGCATCAGACATCAGGCAACACACATCCACAAGCATCAGGCATCAGACATCCACAAGCATCATGCATCAGACATCATGCATCAGACATCAGGTGTCAGACATCCACAAGCATCATATATCAGGCATCCGACAGCCACAAGCATCAGACATCCACA
The DNA here is from genome assembly GCF_964204655.1 of Triturus cristatus. Lineage (NCBI taxonomy): Eukaryota > Metazoa > Chordata > Amphibia > Caudata > Salamandridae > Triturus > Triturus cristatus. Next base: position 714,625,588 of record NC_140579.1, read on the forward strand.
AGCATCAGACATCAGGAATCAAACATCCACAAGCATCAGACATCCACAAGCATCAGACATCATGCATCAGACATCAGGCAACACACATCCACAAGCATAAGGCATCAGACATCAAACATCAGGCATCAGACATCAGGCATCAGACTTCCACAAGCATCAGACATCAGGTGTCAGACTTCAGGCATCAGACATCAGGCACCAGACATCCACAAGCATCAGGCATCAGACATTCACAAGCATCAGACATCAGGCATCAGACATCCACAAGCATCAGACATCAGGCATCAGACAGCCACAAGTATCAGACATCAGGCATCAGACATCCACAAGCATCAGACATCAGGAATCAGACATCAGATATCACACATCAGACATCAGGCCTCAGACATCAGACATCCACAAGTATCAGACATCTACAAGCATCAGACATTAAGACATCAGGCATCAGACATCATGCATCAGACATCAGACATCCACAAACATCAGACATCAAGCATCAGACATCCACAAGCATCAGACATCATGCATCAGACATCATGCATGAGACATCAGGCATCAAACATCCACAAGCATCAGACATCATGCATCAGACATCAGGCAACACACATCCACAAGCATCAGGCATCAGACATCCACAAGCATCATGCATCAGACATCATGCATCAGACATCAGGTGTCAGACATCCACAAGCATCATATATCAGGCATCCAACAGCCACAAGCATCAGACATCCACAAGCATCAGACATCAGGAATCAAACATCCACAAGCATCAGACATCCACAAGCATCAGACATCATGCATCAGACATCAGGCAACACACATCCACAAGCATAAGGCATCAGACATCAAACATCAGGCATCAGACATCAGGCATCAGACTTCCACAAGCATCAGACATCAGGTGTCAGACTTCAGGCATCAGACATCAGGCACCAGACATCCACAAGCATCAGGCATCAGACATTCACAAGCATCAGACATCAGGCATCAGACATCCACAAGCATCAGACATCCACAAGCATCAAACATCATGCATCAGACATCATGCATCAGACATCAGGTGTCAGACATCATGCATCAGACATCCACAAGCATCAGACATCAGGCATCAGACAGCCACAAGCATCAGACATCAGGCATCAGACATCCAAAAGCATCAAACATCAGGCATTAGACATCCACAAGCATCAGACATCAGGAATCAGACATCAGGTATCAGGCATAAGACATCAGGCATCAGACATCCACAAACATCAGACATCAAGCATCAGACATCCACAAGCATCAGGCATCAGACATCAGGCATCAGACATCATGCATCAGACATCATGCATGAGACATCCACAAGCATCAGACATCAGGCATCAAACATCCACAAGCATCAGACATCATGCATCAGACATCAGGCAACACACATCCACAAGCATCAGACATCAGACATCAGACATTCACAAACATCAGGCATCAGGCATCAGACATCCACAAACATCAGGCATCAGGCATCAGACATCCACAAACATCAGGCATCAGACATCCTGCATCAGACATCATGCGTCAGACATCAGGTGTCAGACATCATGCATCAGACATCCACAAGCATCAGACATCAGGCATCAGACAGCCACAAGCATCAGACATCCACAAGCATCAGACATCAGGAATCAAACATCCACAAGCATCAGACATCCACAAGCATCAGACATCATGCATCAGACATCAGGCAACACACATCCACAAGCATCAGACATCGGGCATCAGACATCAGGCATCAGACTTCCACAAGCATCAAGCATCAGACATCAGGCATCAGACATCCACAAGCATCAGACATCAGGTATCAGACATCAGGCAACACACATCCACAAGCATCAGGCATCAGACATCCACAGGCATCAGACATCAGGAATCAGACATCAGACATCAGGCACCAGACATCCACAAGCATCAGGCATCAGACATCCACAAGCATCAGACATCATGCATCAGACATCAGGTGTCAGACATCATGCATCAGACATCCACAAGCATCAGACATCAGGCATCAGACAGCCACAAGCATCAGACATCCACAAGCATCAAACATCAGGCATTAGACATCCACAAGCATCAGACATCAGGAATCAGACATCAGGTATCAGACATCAGGCATAAGACATCAGGCCTCCGACATCAGACATCCACAAGTATCAGACATCTACAAGCATCAGACATCAGGCATCAGACATCATGCATCAGACATCAGGCATCAGACATCCACAAACATCAGACTTCAAGCATCAGACATCCACAAGCATCAGACATCATGCATCAGACATCATGCATGAGACATCCACAAGCATCAGACATCAGGCAACAGACATCCACAAGCATCAGACATCCACAAGCATCAGACATCATGCATCAGATATCATGCATCAGACATCAGGTGTCAGACATCATGCATCAGACATCCACAAGCATCAGACATCAGGCATCAGACAGCCACAAGCATCAGACATCAGACATCAGACATCCACAAGCATCAGACATCAGGAATCAGACATGCCTGATGCCTGATGTGTGATACCTGATGTCTGATTCCTGATGTCTGATGTTTGTGGATGTCTAATGCCTGATGTTTGATGCTTGTGGATGTCTGATGCCTGATGTCTGATGCTTGTGGCTGTCTGATGCCTGATGTCTGATTTGTGATACCTGATAAGACATCAGGCCTCAGACATCAGACATCCGCAAGTATCAGACATCTACAAGCATCAGACATTAAGACATCAGGCATCAGACATCATGCATCAGACATCAGGCAACACACATCCACAAGCATCAGGCATCAGACATCCACAAGCATCAAGCATCGGACATCAGGCATCAGACATCCACAAGCAACAGACATCATTCATCAGACATCAGGCAACATACATCCACAAGCATCAGGCATCAGACATCAAACATCAGGCATCAGACATCCACAAGCAACAGGCATCAGACATCCACAAGCGTCTGGCATCAGACATCAGGCATCCACAAGCATCAGACATCCACAAGCATCAGGCATTCGACATCAGGCATCAGACATCAGGCACCAGACATCCACAAGCATCAGACATTCACAAGCATCAGACATCTGGCATCAGACATCCACAGGCATCAGACATCAGGCACCAGACATCCACAAGCATCAGACATCCACAAGCATCAGACATCAGGCATCAGACATCCAAAAACATCAGACATCAAGCATCAGACATCCACAAGCATCAGGCATCAGACATCAGGCATCAGACATCATGCATCAGACATCATGCATGAGACATCCACAAGCATCAGACATCAGGCATCATACATCCACGAGCATCAGACATCCACAAGCATCATGCATGAGGCATCAGACATCCACAAGCATCAGACATCATGCATCAGACATCATGCATCAGACATCAGGTGTCAGACATCATGCATCAGACATTCACAAGCATCAACATCAGGCATCAGACAGCCACAAGTATCAGACATCAGGCATCAGACATCCACAAGCATCAGACATCAGGAATCAGACATCAGATATCACACATCAGACATCAGACATCAGGCCTCAGACATCAGACATCCACAAGTATCAGACATCTACAAGCATCAGACATTAAGACATCAGGCATCAGACATCATGCATCAGACATCAGACATCCACAAACATCAGACATCAAGCATCAGACATCCACAAGCATCAGACATCATGCATCAGACATCATGCATGAGACATCAGGCATCAAACATCCACAAGCATCAGACATCATGCATCAGACATCAGGCAACACACATCCACAAGCATCAGGCATCAGACATCCACAAGCATCATGCATCAGACATCATGCATCAGACATCAGGTGTCAGACATCCACAAGCATCATATATCAGGCATCCGACAGCCACAAGCATCAGACATCCACAAGCATCAGACATCAGGAATCAAACATCCACAAGCATCAGACATCCACAAGCATCAGACATCATGCATCAGACATCAGGCAACACACATCCACAAGCATAAGGCATCAGACATCAAACATCAGGCATCAGATATCAGGCATCAGACTTCCACAAGCATCAGACATCAGGTGTCAGACTTCAGGCATCAGACATCAGGCACCAGACATCCACAAGCATCAGGCATCAGACATTCACAAGCATCAGACATCAGGCATCAGACATCCACAAGCATCAGACATCAGGCATCAGACAGCCACAAGTATCAGACATCAGGCATCAGACATCCACAAGCATCAGACATCAGGAATCAGACATCAGATATCACACATCAGACGTCAGGCCTCAGACATCAGACATCCACAAGTATCAGACATCTACAAGCATCAGACATTAAGACATCAGGCATCAGTCATCATGCATCAGACATCAGACATCCACAAACATCAGACATCAAGCATCAGACATCCACAAGCATCAGACATCATGCATCAGACATCATGCATGAGACATCAGGCATCAAACATCCACAAGCATCAGACATCATGCATCAGACATTAGGCAACACACATCCACAAGCATCAGGCATCAGACATCCACAAGCATCATGCATCAGACATCATGCATCAGACATCAGGTGTCAGACATCCACAAGCATCATATATCAGGCATCCAACAGCCACAAGCATCAGACATCCACAAGCAACAGACATCAGGAATCAAACATCCACAAGCATCAGACATCCACAAGCATCAGACATCATGCATCAGACATCAGGCAACACACATCCACAAGCATAAGGCATCAGACATCAAACATCAAACATCAGGCATCAGACATCAGGCATCAGACTTCCACAAGCATCAGACATCAGGTGTCAGACTTCAGGCATCAGACATCAGGCACCAGACATCCACAAGCATCAGGCATCAGACATTCACAAGCATCAGACATCAGGCATCAGACATCCACAAGCATCAGACATCCACAAGCATCAAACATCATGCATCAGACATCATGCATCAGACATCAGGTGTCAGACATCATGCATCAGACATCCACAAGCATCAGACATCAGGCATCAGACAGCCACAAGCATCAGACATCAGGCATCAGACATCGAAAAGCATCAAACATCAGGCATTAGACATCCACAAGCATCAGACATCAGGAATCAGACATCAGGTATCAGGCATAAGACATCAGGCATCAGACATCCACAAACATCAGACATCAAGCATCAGACATCCACAAGCATCAGGCATCAGACATCAGGCATCAGACATCATGCATCAGACATCATGCATGAGACATCCACAAGCATCAGACATCAGGCATCAAACATCCACAAGCATCAGACATCATGCATTCGACATCAGGCAACACACATCCACAAGCATCAGACATCAGACATCAGACATTCACAAACATCAGGCATCAGGCATCAGACATCCACAAACATCAGGCATCAGGCATCAGACATCCACAAACATCAGGCATCAGACATCCTGCATCAGACATCATGCGTCAGACATCAGGTGTCAGACATCATGCATCAGACATCCACAAGCATCAGACATCAGGCATCAGACAGCCACAAGCATCAGACATCCACAAGCATCAGACATCAGGAATCAAACATCCACAAGCATCAGACATCCACAAGCATCAGACATCATGCATCAGACATCAGGCAACACACATCCACAAGCATCAGACATCGGGCATCAGACATCAGGCATCAGACTTCCACAAGCATCAAGCATCAGACATCAGGCATCAGACATCCACAAGCATCAGACATCAGGTATCAGACATCAGGCAACACACATCCACAAGCATCAGGCATCAGACATCCACAGGCATCAGACATCAGGAATCAGACATCAGACATCAGGCACCAGACATCCACAAGCATCAGGCATCAGACATCCACAAGCATCAGACATCATGCATCAGACATCAGGTGTCAGACATCATGCATCAGACATCCACAAGCATCAGACATCAGGCATCAGACAGCCACAAGCATCAGACATCCACAAGCATCAAACATCAGGCATTAGACATCCACAAGCATCAGACATCAGGAATCAGACATCAGGTATCAGACATCAGGCATAAGACATCAGGCCTCCGACATCAGACATCCACAAGTATCAGACATCTACAAGCATCAGACATCAGGCATCAGACATCATGCATCAGACATCAGGCATCAGACATCCACAAACATCAGACTTCAAGCATCAGACATCCACAAGCATCAGACATCATGCATCAGACATCATGCATGAGACATCCACAAGCATCAGACATCAGGCATCAAACATCCACAAGCATCAGGCATGCATCAGACATCAGGCAACACACATCCACAAGCATCAGGCATCAGACATCCACAAGCATCAGACATCATGCATCAGACATCAGGCAACACATCCACAAGCATCAGACATCAAACATCGGGGATCAGACATCAGGCATCAGACATCCACAAGCATCGGACATCAGACATCCACAAGCATCAGACATCAGGCACCAGACATCAGCCATCAGGCATAAGACATCCACAAGCATCAGGCATCAGACATCCACAAGCAACAGACATCATGCATCAGACATCAGACAACATACATCCACAAACATCAGGCATCAGACATCAAACATCAGGCATCAGACATCCACAAGCATCAGACATCAGGCATCCACAAGCATCAGACATCTGACATCAGGCATCGGACATCAGGCATCAGACATCCACAAGCATCAGGCATCAGACATCAGGCACCAGACATCAGCCATCAGGCATAAGACATCCACAAGCATCAGGCATCAGACATCCACAAGCAACAGACATCATGCATCAGGCATCAGACATCCACAAGCATCAGGCATCAGACATCCACAAGCATCAGACATCAGGCATCAGACATCAGGCATCAGACATCAGGCACCAGACATCCACAAGCATCAGACATCAGGCATCAGACATCCACAAGCATCAGACATCAGAAATCAGACATCAGGCATCAGGCACCAGACATCCACAAGCATCAGACATCCACAAGCATCAGACATCAGGCATTAGACATCCGGCACCAGACATGCACAAGCATCAGGCATCAGACATGCACAAGCATCAGGCATCAGACATCATGCATCAGACATCATGCATCAGACATCAGGTGTCAGACATCATGCGTCAGACATCCACAAGCATCAGACATCAGGCATCAGACAGCCGTGAGCATCAGACATCAGGCATCAGACATCCACAAGCATCAAACATAAGGCGTTAGACATCCACAAGCATCAGACATCAGGAATCAGACATCAGGTATCAGACATCAGGCCTCATATATCAGACATCCACAAGTATCAGACATCTACAAACATCAGGCATCAGACATCATGCATCAGACATCAGGTATCAGACATCCACAAACATCAGACATCAAGCATCAGACATCCACAAGCATCAGGCATCAGACATCAGGCATCAGACATCCACAAACATCAGACATCAAGCATCAGACATCATGCATCAGACATCATGCATGAGACATCCACAAGCATCAGACATCAGGCATCAAACATCCACAAGCATCAGACATCCACAAGCATCATGCATGAGGCATCAGACATCCACACGCATCAGACATCATGCATCAGACATCAGGTGTCAGACATCATGCGTCAGACATCCACAAGCATCAGACATCAGGCATCAGACAGCCACAAGCATCAGACATCAGGCATCAGACATCCACAAGCATCAGACATCAGGAATCAGACATCAGGTATCACTCATCAGACATCAGGCCTCAGATATCAGACATCCACAAGTATCAGACATTAAGACATCAGGCATCAGACATCATGCATCAGACATCAGACATCCACAAACATCAGACATCAAGCATCAGACATCCACAAGCGTCAGGCATCAGACATCATGCATCAGACATCATTCATGAGACATCCACAAGCATCAGACATCAGGCATCAAACGTCCACAAGCATCAGACATCATGCATCAGACATCAGGCAACACACATCCACAAGCATCAGGCATCAGACATCCACAAGCATCAGACATCAGGCATCAGACATCCACAAGCATCGGACATCAGGCATCAGACATCATGCGTCAGACATCATACATCAGACATCAGGCATCAGACATTCACAAACATCAGGCATCAGACATCAGGCATCAGACACCCACAAACATCATGCATCAGACATCCACAAGCATCAGACATCCTGCATCAGACATGCGTCAGACATCAGGTGTCAGACATCATGCATCAGACATCCACAAGCATCAGACATCAGGCATCAGACAGCCACAAGCATCAGACATCCACAAGCATCAGACATCAGGAATCAAACATCCACAAGCATCAGACATCCACAAGCATCAGACATCCACAAGCATCAGACATCAGGAATCAAGAATCCACAAGCATCAGACATCATGCATCAGACATCAGGCAACACACATCCACAAGCATCAGACATTGGGCATCAGACATCAGGCATCAGACTTCCACAAGCATCAGGCATCAGGCATCAGACATCCACAAGCATCAGACATCAGGTATCAGACATCAGGCAACACACATCCACAAGCATCAGACATCCACAGGCATCAGACATTAGGCACCAGACATCCACAAGCATCAGACATCAGGAATCAGACATCAGGCATCAGACATCAGGCACCAGACATCCACAAGCATCAGGCATTAGACATTCACAAGCATCAGACATCAGGCATCAGACATCCACAAGCATCAGACATCATGCATCAGACATCAGGCAACACACATCCACAAGCATCAGATATCGGGCATCAGACATCAGGCATCAGACTTCCACAAGCATCAGACATCAGGCATCAGACATCCACAAGCATCAGACATCATGCATCAGACATCAGGCAACACACATCCACAAGCATCAGACATCAGACATTCACAAACATCAGGCATCAGGCATCAGACATCCACAAACATCAGGCATCAGGCATCAGACATCCACAAACATCAGGCATCAGACATCATGTGTCAGACATCAGGTGTCAGACATCATGCATCAGACATCCACAAGCATCAGACATCAGGCATCAGACAGCCACAAGCATCAGACATCCACAAGCATCAGACATCAGGAATCAAACATCCACAAGCATCAGACATCCACAAGCATCAGACATCATGCATCAGACATCAGGCAACACACATCCACAAGCATCAGACATCGGGCATCAGACATCAGGCATCAGACTTCCACAAGCATCAAGCATCAGACATCAGGCATCAGACATCCACAAGCATCAGACATCAGGTATCAGACATCAGGCAACACACATCCACAAGCATCAGGCATCAGACATCCACAGGCATCAGACATCAGGAATCAGACATCAGGCATCAGACATCAGGCACCAGACATCCACAAGCATCAGGCATCAGACATCCACAAGCATCAGGCATCAGACATCCACAAGCATCAGACATCATGCATCAGACATCAGGTGTCAGACATCATGCATCAGACATCCACAAGCATCAGACATCAGGCATCAGACAGCCACAAGCATCAGACATCCACAAGCATCAAACATCAGGCATTAGACATCCACAAGCATCAGACATCAGGAATCAGACATCAGGTATCAGACATCAGGCATAAGACATCAGGCCTCCAACATCAGACATCCACAAGTATCAGACATCTACAAGCATCAGACATTAGACATCAGGCATCAGACATCATGCATCAGACATCAGGCATCAGACATCCACAAACATCAGACTTCAAGCATCAGACATCCACAAGCATCAGACATCATGCATCAGACATCATGCATGAGACATCCACAAGCATCAGACATCAGGCATCAAACATCCACAAGCATCAGGCATGCATCAGACATCAGGCAACACACATCCACAAGCATCAGGCATCAGACATCCACAAGCATCAGACATCAGACATCAGGCAACACATCCACAAGCATCAGACATCAAACATCGGGCATCAGACATCAGGCATCAGACATCCACAAGCATCGGACATCAGACATCCACAAGCATCAGACATCAGGCACCAGACATCAGCCATCAGGCATAAGACATCCACAAGCATCAGGCATCAGACATCCACAAGCAACAGACATCATGCATCAGACATCAGGCAACATACATCCACAAACATCAGGCATCAGACATCAAACATCAGGCATCAGACATCCACAAGCATCAGGCATCAGACATCAGGCATCCACAAGCATCAGACATCCGACATCAGGCATCGGATATCAGGCATCAGACATCCACAAGCATCAGGCATCAGACATCATGCACCAGACATCAGCCATCAGGCATAAGACATCCACAAGCATCAGACATCAGGCATCAGACATCCACAAGCAACAGACATCATGCATCAGGCATCAGACATCCACAAGCATCAGGCATCAGACATCCACAAGCATCAGACATCAGACATCAGGCATCAGACATCAGGCACCAGACATCCACAAGCATCAGACATCAGGCACCAGACATCCACAAGCATCAGACATCCACAAGCATCAGACATAAGGCATCAGACATCCACAAGCAACAGACATCAGAAATCAGACATCAGGCATCAGGCACCAGACATCCACAAGCATCAGACATCCACAAGCATCAGAAATCAGGCATTAGACATCCGGCACCAGACATGCACAAGCATCAGGCATCAGACATGCAAAAGCATCAGGCATCAGACATCATGCATCAGACATCATGCATCAGACATCAGGTGTCAGACATGCATCAGACATCCACATGCATCAGACATCCACAAGCATCAGACATCAGGCATCAGACAGCCACAAGCATCAGACATCAGGCATCAGACATCCACAAGCATCAAACATAAGGCATTAGACATCCACAAGCATCAGACATCAGGAATCAGACATCAGGTATCAGACATCCGGCCTCAGATATCAGACATCCACAAGTATCAGACATCATGCATCAGACATCCACAAGCATCAAACATAAGGCATTAGACATCCACAAGCATCAGACATCAGGAATCAGACATCAGGTATCACACATCAGACATCAGGCCTCAGACATCAGACATCCACAAGTATCAGACATTAAGACATCAGGCATCAGACATCATGCATCAGACATCAGACATCCACAAACATCAGACATCAAGCATCAGACATCAGACATCCACAAGCATCAGGCATCAGATATCATGCATCAGACATCATGCATGAGACATCCACAAGCATCAGACATCAGGCATCAAACATCCACAAGCATCAGACATCATGCATCAGACATCAGGCAACACACATCCACAAGCATCAGGCATCAGACATCCACAAGCATCAGACATCAGGCATCAGACATCCACAAGCATCGGACATCAGGCGTCAGACATCATACATCAGACATCAGGCGTCAGACATCATACATCAGACATCAGGCATCAGACATTCACAAACATCAGGCATCAGACATCAGACACCCACAAACATCATGCATCAGACATCCACAAGCATCAGACATCTTGCATCAGACATGCATCAGACATCAGATGTCAGACATCATGCATCAGACATCCACAAGCATCAGACATCAGGCATCAGACAGCCACAAGCATCAGACATCCACAAGCATCAGACATCAGGAATCAAACTTCCACAAGCATCAGACATCCACAAGCATCAGACATCCACAAGCATCAGACATCAGGAATCAAACATCCACAAGCATCAGACATCATGCATCAGACATCAGGCAACACACATCCACAAGCATCAGACATCGGGCATCAGGCATCAGACTTCCACAAGCATCAGACATCAGGCATCAGACATCCACAAGCATCAGACATCAGGTATCAGACATCAGGCAACACACATCCACAAGCATCAGGCATCAGACATCCACAGGCATCAGACATTAGGTATCAGACATCCACAAGCATCAGACATCAGGAATCAGACATCAGACATCAGGCACCAGACATCCACAAGCATCAGGCATTAGACATTCACAAGCATCAGACATCAGGCATCAGACATCCACAAGCATCAGACATCATGCATCAGACATCAGGTGTCAGACATCAGGTGTCAGACATCCACAAGCATCAGACATCAGGCACCAGACATCCTCAAGCATCAGGCATCAGACATTCACAAGCATCAGGCATCAGGCACCAGACATCCACAAGCATCAGGCATCAGACATTCACAAGCATCAGACATCAGGCACCAGACATCCACAAGCATCAGACATCCACAAGCATCAGACATCATGCATCAGATATCATGCATCAGACATCAGGTGTCAGACATCATGCATCAGACATCCACAAGCATCAGACATCAGGCACCAGACAGCCACAAGCATCAGACATCAGGCATCAGACATCCACAAGCATCAGACATCAGGAATCAGACATGCCTGATGCCTGATGTGTGATACCTGATGTCTGATTCCTGATGTCTGATGTTTGTGGATGTCTAATGCCTGATGTTTGATGCTTGTGGATGTCTGATGCCTGATGTCTGATGCTTGTGGCTGTCTGATGCCTGATGTCTGATGTGTGATACCTGATAAGACATCAGGCCTCAGACATCAGACATCCGCAAGTATCAGACATCTACAAGCATCAGACATTAAGACATCAGGCATCAGACATCATGCATCAGACATCAGGCAACACACATCCACAAGCATAGGGCATCAGACATCCACAAGCATCAAGCATCGGACATCAGGCATCAGACATCCACAAGCAACAGACATCATTCATCAGACATCAGGCAACATACATCCACAAGCATCAGGCATCAGACATCAAACATCAGGCATCAGACATCCACAAGCATCAGGCATCAGACATCCACAAGCGTCTGGCATCAGACATCAGGCATCCACAAGCATTAGACATCCACAAGCATCAGGCATTCGACATCAGGCATCAGACATCAGGCACCAGACATCCACAAGCATCAGACATCCACAAGCATCAGACATCTGGCATCAGACATCCACAGGCATCAGACATCAGGCACCAGACATCCACAAGCATCAGACATCCACAAGCATCAGACATCAGGCATCAGACATCCAAAAACATCAGACATCAAGCATCAGACATCCACAAGCATCAGGCATCAGACATCAGGCATCAGACATCATGCATCAGACATCATGCATGAGACATCCACAAGCATCAGACATCAGGCATCATACATCCACAAGCATCAGACATCCACAAGCATCATGCATGAGGCATCAGACATCCACAAGCATCAGACATCATGCATCAGACATCCACAAGCATCAGGCATCAGACATTCACAAGCATCAGACATCAGGCATCAGACATCCACAAGCATCAACATCAGGCATCAGACAGCCACAAGCATCAGACATCAGGCATCAGACATCCACAAGCATCAGACATCAGGAATCAGACATCAGATATCACACATCAGACATCAGGCCTCAGACATCAGACATCCACAAGTATCAGACATCTACAAGCATCAGACATTAAGACATCAGGCATCAGACATCATGCATCAGACATCAGACATCCACAAACATCAGACATCAAGCATCAGACATCCACAAGCATCAGACATCATGCATCAGACATCATGCATGAGACATCAGGCATCAAACATCCACAAGCATCAGACATCATGCATCAGACATCAGGCAACACACATCCACAAGCATCAGGCATCAGACATCCACAAGCATCATGCATCAGACATCATGCATCAGACATCAGGTGTCAGACATCCACAAGCATCATATATCAGGCATCAGACAGCCACAAGCATCAGACATCCACAAGCATCAGACATCAGGAATCAAACATCCACAAGCATCAGACATCCACAAGCATCAGACATCATGCATCAGACATCAGGCAACACACATCCACAAGCATAAGGCATCAGACATCAAACATCAGGCATCAGACATCAGGCATCAGACTTCCACAAGCATCAGACATCAGGTGTCAGACATCAGGCATCAGACATCAGGCACCAGACATCCACAAGCATCAGGCATCAGACATTCACAAGCATCAGACATCAGGCATCAGACATCCACAAGCATCAGACATCCACAAGCATCAAACATCATGCATCAGACATCATGCATCAGACATCAGGTGTCAGACATCATGCATCAGACATCCACAAGCATCAGACATCAGGCATCAGACAGCCACAAGCATCAGACATCAGGCATCAGACATCCACAAGCATCAAACATCAGGCATTAGACATCCACAAGCATCAGACATCAGGAATCAGACATCAGGTATCAGGCATAAGACATCAGGCATCAGACATCCACAAACATCAGACATCAAGCATCAGACATCCACAAGCATCATGCATCAGACATCAGGCATCAGACATCATGCATCAGACATCATGCATCAGACATCCACAAGCATCAGACATCAGGCATCAAACATCCACAAGCATCAGACATCATGCATCAGACATCAGGCAACACACATCCACAAGCATCAGACATCAGACATCAGACATTCACAAACATCAGGCATCAGGCATCAGACATCCACAAACATCAGGCATTAGGCATCAGACATCCACAAACATCAGGCATCAGACATCCTGCATCAGACATCATGCATCAGACATCAGGTGTCAGACATCATGCATCAGACATCCACAAGCATCAGACATCAGGCATCAGACAGCCACAAGCATCAGACATCAGGCATCAGACAGCCACAAACATCAGACATCAGGAATCAAACATCCACAAGCATCAGACATCCACAAGCATCAGACATCATGCATCAGACATCAGGCAACACACATCCACAAGCATCAGACATCGGGCATCAGACATCAGGCATCAGACTTCCACAAGCATCAAGCATCAGACATCAGGCATCAGACATCCACAAGCATCAGACATCAGGTATCAGACATCAGGCAACACACATCCACAAGCATCAGGCATCAGACATCCACAGGCATCAGACATCAGGAATCAGACATCAGACATCAGGCACCAGACATCCACAAGCATCAGGCATCAGACATCCACAAGCATCAGACATCATGCATCAGACATCAGGTGTCAGACATCATGCATCAGACATCCACAAGCATCAGACATCAGGCATCAGACAGCCACAAGCATCAGACATCCACAAGCATCAAACATCAGGCATTAGACATCCATAAGCATCAGACATCAGGAATCAGACATCAGGTATCAGACATCAGGCATAAGACATCAGGCCTCCGACATCAGACATCCACAAGTATCAGACATCTACAAGCATCAGACATCAGGCATCCGACATCATGCATCAGACATCAGGCATCAGACATCCACAAACATCAGACTTCAAGCATCAGACATCCACAAGCATCAGACATCATGCATCAGACATCAGGTGTCAGACATCCACAAGCATCATATATCAGGCATCAGACAGCCACAAGCATCAGACATCCACAAGCATCAGACATCAGGAATCAAACATCCACAAGCATCAGACATCCACAAGCATCAGACATCATGCATCAGACATCAGGCAACACACATCCACAAGCATAAGGCATCAGACATCAAACATCAGGCATCAGACATCAGGCATCAGACTTCCACAAGCATCAGACATCAGGTGTCAGACATCAGGCATCAGACATCAGGCACCAGACATCCACAAGCATCAGGCATCAGACATTCACAAGCATCAGACATCAGGCATCAGACATCCACAAGCATCAGACATCCACAAGCATCAAACATCATGCATCAGACATCATGCATCAGACATCAGGTGTCAGACATCATGCATCAGACATCCACAAGCATCAGACATCAGGCATCAGACAGCCACAAGCATCAGACATCAGGCATCAGACATCCACAAGCATCAAACATCAGGCATTAGACATCCACAAGCATCAGACATCAGGAATCAGACATCAGGTATCAGGCATAAGACATCAGGCATCAGACATCCACAAACATCAGACATCAAGCATCAGACATCCACAAGCATCATGCATCAGACATCAGGCATCAGACATCATGCATCAGACATCATGCATGAGACATCCACAAGCATCAGACATCAGGCATCAAACATCCACAAGCATCAGACATCATGCATCAGACATCAGGCAACACACATCCACAAGCATCAGACATCAGACATCAGACATTCACAAACATCAGGCATCAGGCATCAGACATCCACAAACATCAGGCATTAGGCATCAGACATCCACAAACATCAGGCATCAGACATCCTGCATCAGACATCATGCATCAGACATCAGGTGTCAGACATCATGCATCAGACATCCACAAGCATCAGACATCAGGCATCAGACAGCCACAAGCATCAGACATCAGGCATCAGACAGCCACAAACATCAGACATCAGGAATCAAACATCCACAAGCATCAGACATCCACAAGCATCAGACATCATGCATCAGACATCAGGCAACACACATCCACAAGCATCAGACATCGGGCATCAGACATCAGGCATCAGACTTCCACAAGCATCAAGCATCAGACATCAGGCATCAGACATCCACAAGCATCAGACATCAGGTATCAGACATCAGGCAACACACATCCACAAGCATCAGGCATCAGACATCCACAGGCATCAGACATCAGGAATCAGACATCAGACATCAGGCACCAGACATCCACAAGCATCAGGCATCAGACATCCACAAGCATCAGACATCATGCATCAGACATCAGGTGTCAGACATCATGCATCAGACATCCACAAGCATCAGACATCAGGCATCAGACAGCCACAAGCATCAGACATCCACAAGCATCAAACATCAGGCATTAGACATCCATAAGCATCAGACATCAGGAATCAGACATCAGGTATCAGACATCAGGCATAAGACATCAGGCCTCCGACATCAGACATCCACAAGTATCAGACATCTACAAGCATCAGACATCAGGCATCCGACATCATGCATCAGACATCAGGCATCAGACATCCACAAACATCAGACTTCAAGCATCAGACATCCACAAGCATCAGACATCATGCATCAGACATCATGCATGAGACATCCACAAGCATCAGACATCAGGCATCAAACATCCACAAGCATCAGGCATGCATCAGACATCAGGCAACACACATCCACAAGCATCAGGCATCAGACATCCACAAGCATCAGACATCATGCATCAGACATCAGGCAACACATCCACAAGCATCAGACATCAAACATCGGGCATCAGACATCAGGCATCAGACATCCACAAGCATCGGACATCAGACATCCACAAGCATCAGACATCAGGCACCAGACATCAGCCATCAGGCATAAGACATCCACAAGCATCAGGCATCAGACATCCACAAGCAACAGACATCATGCATCAGACATCAGGCAACATACATCCACAAACATCAGGCATCAGACATCAAACATCAGGCATCAGACATCCACAAGCATCAGACATCAGGCATCCACAAGCATCAGACATCCGACATCAGGCATCGGACATCAGGCACCAGACATCCACAAGCATCAGGCATCAGACATCAGGCACCAGACATCAGCCATCAGGCATAGGACATCCACAAGCATCAGACATCAGGCATCAGACATCCACAAGCAACAGACATCATGCATCAGGCATCAGACATCCACAATCATCAGGCATCAGACATCCACAAGCATCAGACATCAGGCATCAGACATCAGGCACCAGACATCCACAAGCATCAGACATCAGGCACCAGACATCCACAAGCATCAGATATCCACAAGCATCAGACATAAGGCATCAGACATCCACAAGCATCAGACATCAGAAATCAGACATCAGGCATCAGGCACCAGACATCCACAAGCATCAGACATCCACAAGCATCAGACATCAGGCATTAGACATCCGGCACCAGACATGCACAAGCATCAGGCATCAGACATGCACAAGCATCAGGCATCAGACATCATGCATCAGACATCATGCATCAGACATCAGGTGTCAGACATGCATCAGACAGCCACAAGCATCAGACATCAGGCATCAGACAGCCACAAGCATCAGACATCAGGCATCAGACATCCACAAGCATCAAACATAAGGCATTAGACATCCACAAGCATCAGACATCAGGAATCAGACATCAGGTATAAGACATCAGGCCTCAGATATCAGACATCCACAAGTATCAGACATCTACAAACATCAGGCATCAGACATCATGCATCAGACATCAGGTATCAGACATCCACAAACATCAGACATCAAGCATCAGACATCCACAAGCATCAGGCATCAGACATCAGGCATCAGACATCCACAAACATCAGACATCAAGCATCCGACATCCACAAGCATCAGACATCATGCATCAGACATCATGCATGAGACATCCACAAGCATCAGACATCAGGCATCAAACATCCACAAGCATCAGACATCCACAAGCATCATGCATGAGGCATCAGACATCCACACGCATCAGACATCATGCATCAGACATCAGGTGTCAGACATCATGCGTCAGACATCCACAAGCATCAGACATCAGGCATCAGACAGCCACAAGCATCAGACATCAGGCATCAGACATCCACAAGCATCAGACATCAGGAATCAGACATCCACAAGCATCAGGCATCAGACATCATGCATCAGACATCATGCATGAGACATCCACAAGCATCAGACATCAGGCATCAAACATCCACAAGCATCAGACATCATGCATCAGACATCTGGCAACACACGTCCACAAGCATCAGGCATCAGACATCCACAAGCATCAGACATCAGGCATCAGACATCCACAAGCATTGGACATCAGGCATCAGACATCATGCGTCAGACATCATACATCAGACATCGGGCATCAGACATTCACAAACATCAGGCATCAGACATCAGGCATCAGACACCCACAAACATCATGCGTCAGACATCCACAAGCATCAGACATCCTGCATCAGACATGCGTCAGACATCAGGTGTCAGACATCATGCATCAGACATCCACAAGCATCAGACATCAGGCATCAGACAGCCACAAGCATCAGACAGCCACAAGCATCAGACATCAGGAATCAAACATCCACAAGCATCAGACATCCACAAGCATCAGACATCCACAAGCATCAGACATCCACAAGCATCAGACATCAGGAATCAAACATCCACAAGCATCAGACATCATGCATCAGACATCAGGCAACACACATCCACAAGCATCAGACATCGGGCATCAGACATCAGGCATCAGACTTCCACAAGCATCAGACATCAGGCATCAGACATCCACAAGCATCAGACATCAGGTATCAGACATCAGGCAACACACATCCACAAGCATCAGACATCCACAGGCATCAGACATTAGGCATCAGACATCCACAAGCATCAGACATCAGGAATCAGACATCAGGCATCAGACATCAGGCACCAGACATCCACAAGCATCAGGCATTAGACATTCACAAGCATCAGACATCAGGCATCAGACATCCACAAGCATCAGACATCATGCATCAGATATCAGGTGTCAGACATCAGGTGTCAGACATCCACAAGCATCAGACATCAGGCACCAGACATCCACAAGCATCAGGCATCAGACATTCACAAGCATCAGACATCAGGCACCAGACATCCACAAGCATCAGGCATCAGACATTCACAAGCATCAGACATCAGGCACCAGAAATCCACAAGCATCAGACATCCACAAGCATCAGACATCATGCATCAGACATCATGCATCAGACATCAGGTGTCAGACATCATGCATCAGACATCCACAAGCATCAGACATCAGGCATCAGACAGCCACAAGCATCAGACATCAGGCATCAGACATCCACAAGCATCAGACATCAGGAATCAGACATGCCTGATGCCTGATGTGTGATACCTGATGTCTGATTCCTGATGTCTGATGTTTGTGGATGTCTAATGCCTGATGTTTGATTCTTGTGGATGTCTGATGCCTGATGTCTGATGCTTGTGGCTGTCTGATGCCTGATGTCTGATGTGTGATACCTGATAAGACATCAGGCCTCAGACATCAGACATCCGCAAGTATCAGACATCTACAAGCATCAGACATTAAGATATCAGGCATCAGACATCATGCATCAGACATCAAGCAACACACATCCACAAGCATCAGGCATCAGACATCCACAAGCATCAAGCATCGGACATAAGGCATCAGACATCCACAAGCAACAGACATCATTCATCAGGCATCAGACATCCACAAGCATCAGGCATCAGACATCCACAAGCGTCTGGCATCAGACATCAGGCATCCACAAGCATCAGACATCCACAAGCATCAGGCATTCGACATCAGGCATCAGACATCAGGCACCAGACATCCACAAGCATCAGACATCCACAAGCATCAGACATCTGGCATCAGACATCCACAGGCATCAGACATCAGGCACCAGACATCCACAAGCATCAGACATCCACAAGCATCAGACTTCAGGCATCAGACATCCACAAACATCAGACATCAAGCATCAGACATCCACAAGCATCAGGCATCAGACATCAGGCATCAGACATCATGCATCAGACATGCATGAGACATCCACAAGCATCAGACATCAGGCATCATACATCCACAAGCATCAGACATCCACAAGCATCATGCATGAGGCATCAGACATCCACAAGCATCAGATATCATGCATCAGACATCATGCATCAGACATCAGGTGTCAGACATCATGCATCAGACATCCACAAGCATCAACATCAGGCATCAGACAGCCACAAGCATCAGACATCAGGCATCAGACATCCACAAGCATCAGACATCAGGAATCAGACATCAGGTATCACACATCAGACATCAGGCCTCAGACATCAGACATCCACAAGTATCAGACATCTACAAGCATCAGACATTAAGACATCAGGCATCAGACATCATGTATCAGACATCAGACATCCACAAACATCAGACATCAAGCATCAGACATCCACAAGCATCAGACATCATGTATCACACATCAGGCAACACACATCCACAAGCATCAGGCATCAGACATCCACAAGCATCATGCATCAGACATCATGCATCAGACATCAGGTGTCAGACATCCACAAGCATCATATATCAGGCATCAGACAGCCACAAGCATCAGACATCGACAAGCATCAGACATCAGGAATCAAACATCCACAAGCATCAGACATCCAAAAGCATCAGACATCATGCATCAGACATCAGGCAACACACATCCACAAGCATAAGGCATCAGACATCAAACATCGGGCATCAGACATCAGGCATCAGACTTCCACAAGCATCAGACATCAGGTGTCAGACATCATGCATCAGACATCAGGCAACACACATCCACAAGCATCAGACATCAGACATCCACAAGCATCAGACATCAGGAATCAGTCATCAGGCATCAGACATCAGGCACCAGACATCCACAAGCATCAGGCATCAGACATTCACAAGCATCAGACATCAGACATCCACAAGCATCAGACATCCACAAGCATCAGACATCATGCATCAGACATCATGCATCAGACATCAGGTGTCAGACATCATGCATCAGACATCCACAAGCATCAGACATCAGGCATCAGACAGCCACAAGCATCAGACATCAGGCATCAGACATCCACAAGCATCATACATCAGGCATTAGACATCCACAAGCATCAGACATCAGGAATCAGACATCAGGTATCAGGCATAAGAAATCAGGCCTCAGACATCAGACATCCACAAGTATCAGACATCAGGCATCAGACATCCAAAAACATCAGACATCAAGCATCAGACATCCAAAAGCATCAGACATCAGACATCATGCATGAGACATCAGGCATCAAACATCCACAAGCATCAGACATCATGCCTCAGACATCAGGCAACACACATCCACAAGCATCAGACATCCACAAGCATCAGACATCATGCATCAGACATCAGGCAACACACATCCACAAGCATCAGGCATCAGACATCAAACATCGGGCATCAGACATCAGGCATCAGACTTCCACAAGCATCGGACATCAGGCATCAGACATCCACAAGCATCAGACATCAGGCACCAGACATCAGCCATCAGGCATAAGACATCCACAAGCAACAGACATCAGACATCAGGCATCAGACATCCACAAGCATCAGGCATCAGACATCCACAAGCGTCAGGCATCAGACATCAGGCATCCACAAGCATCAGACATCCACAAGCATCAGGCATCCGACATCAGGCATCCGACATCAGGCATCAGACATCAGGCATCAGACATCAGGCATCAGACATCCACAAGCATCAGGCATCAGACATCAGGCATCCACAAGCATCAGACATCCACAAGCATCAGGCATCCGACATCAGGCATCCGACATCAGGCACCAGACATCAGGCACCAGACATCCACAAGCATCAGACATCCACAAGCATCAGACATCCACAAGCATCAGACATCCACAAGCATCAGGCATCAGACATCTGGCATCAGACATCCACAAGCATCAGACATCAGGAATCAGACATCACGCATGAGACATCCACAAGCATCAGACATCAGGCATCAAACATCCACAAGCATCAGACATCATGCATCAGACATCAGGCAACACGCATCCACAAGCATCAGACATCAGGCATCAGGCATCAGACATTCACAAACATCAGGCATCAGACATCAGGCATCAGACATCCACAATCAGGCATTAGACATCCACAAGCATGAGACATCATGCATCAGACATCAGGTATCAGACATCATGCATCAGACATCATGCATCAGATATCAGGCATCAGACATCAGGAATCAAACATCCACAAGCATCAGACATCATGCATCAGACATCAGGCAACAAACATCCACAAGCATCAGGCATCAGAAATCAAACATCGGGCATCAGACATCAGGCATCAGACTTCCACAAGCATCAAGCATCAGACATCATGCATCAGACATCAGGTATCAGACATCAGGCAACACACATCCACAAGCATCAGGCATCAGACATCAGGCATCAGGCACCAGACATCCACAAGCATCAGGCATCAGACATTCACAAGCATCAGACATCAGACATCCACAAGCATCAGACATCCACAAGCATCAGACATCATGCATCAGACATCATGCATCAGACATCAGGTGTCAGACATCATGCATCAGACATCCACAAGCATCAGACAGCCACAAGCATCAGACATCAGGCATCAGACATCTACAAGCATCAGACATCAGGAATCAGACATCAGGTATCACACATCAGACATCAGGCATAAGACATCAGGCCTCAGACATCAGACATCCACAAGTATCAGACATCTACAAGCAGACATTAAGACATCAGGCATCAGACATCATGCATCAGACATCAGGCATCAGACATCCACAAACATCAGACATCAAGCATCAGACATCCACAAGCATCAGACATCAGGCATCAGACATCCACAAACATCAGACATCAAGCATCCGACATCCACAAGCATCAGACATCATGCATCAGACATCATGCATGAGACATCCACAAGCATCAGACATCAGGCATCAAACATCCACAAGCATCAGACATCAGGCAACACACATCCACAAGCATCAGACATCAGGCATCAGACATTCACAAACATCAGGCATCAGACATCAGGCAACACACATCCACAAGCATCAGGCATCGGACATCAAGCATCAGACATCAGGCATCAGACATTCACAAACATCAGGCATCAGACATCAGGCATCAGACATCCACAAACATCAGGCATCAGACATCCACAAACATCAGGCATCAGACATCCTGCATCAGACATCATGCGTCAGACATCAGGTGTCAGACATCATGCATTAGACATCCACAAGCATCAGACATCAGGTATCAGACAGCCACAAGCATCAGACATCCACAAGCATCAGACATCAGGAATCAAACATCCACAAGCATCAGACATCCACAAGCATCAGACATCATGCATCAGACATCAGGCAACACACATCCACAAGCATCAGGCATCAGGCATCAGACTTCCATAAGCATCAAGCATCAGACATCAGACATCAGACATCCACAAGCATCAGACATCAGGTATCAGACATCAGGCAACACACATCCACAAGCATCAGGCATCAGACATCCACAGGCATCAGACATCAGGAATCAGAAATCAGACATCAGGCACCAGACATCCACAAGCATCAGGCATCAGACATTCACAAGCATCAGACATCAGGCATCAGACATCCACAAGCATCAGACATCATGCATCAGACATCAGGTGTCAGACATCATGCATCAGACATCCACAAGCATCAGACATCAGGCATCAGACAGCCACAAGCATCAGACATCAGGCATCAGACATCAGGCATCAGACATCCACAAGCATCAAACATCAGGCATCAGACATCCACAAGCATCAGACATCAGGCATCAGACAGCCACAAGCATCAGACATCAGGCATCAGACATCCACAAGCATCAAACATCAGGCATTAGACATCCACAAGCATCAGACATCAGGCATCAAACATCCACAAGCATCAGGCATCATGCATCAGACATCAGGCAACACACATCCACAAGCATCAGGCATCAGACATCCACAAGCATCAGACATCATGCATCAGACATCAGGCAACACACATTCACAAGCATCAGACATCAAACATCGGGCATCAGACATCAGACATCCACAAGCATCGGACATCAGACATCCACAAGCATCAGGCATCAGACATCAGCCATCAGGCATAAGACATCCACAAGCATCAGACATCAGGCATCAGACATCCCCAAGCAACAGACATCATGCATCAGACATCAGGCAACATACATCCACAAGCATCAGGCATCAGACATCAAACATCAGGCATCAGACATCCACAAGCATCAGGCATCAGACATCAGGCATCCACAAGCATCAGACATCCGACATCAGGCATCAGACATCAGGCACCAGACATCCACAAGCATCAAACATCCACAAGCATCAGACATCTGGCATCAGACATCCACAAGCATCAGACATCAGGCATCAGACATCAGGCACCAGACATCCACAAGCATCAGACATCCACAAGCATCAGACATCAGGCACCAGACATCCACAAGCATCAGACATAAGGCATCAGACATCCACAAGCATCAGACATAAGAAATCAGACATCAGGCATCAGGCACCAGACATGCACAAGCATCAGACATCCACAAGCATCAGACATCTGGCATCAGACATCCGGCACCAGACATGCACAAGCATCAGGCATCAGACATGCACAAGCATCAGGCATCAGACATGCATCAGACATCCACAAGCATCAGACATCAGGCATCAGACAGCCACAAGCATCAGACATCAGGCATCAGACATCCACAAGCATCAAACATAAGGCATTAGACATCCACAAGCATCAGACATCAGGAATCAGACATCAGGTATCACACGTCAGACATCAGGCATAAGATATCAGGCCTCAGACATCAGACATCCACAAGTATCAGACATCTACAAACATCTAGCATCAGACATCATGCATCAGACATCAGGTATCAGACATCCACAAACATCAGACATCAAGCATCAGACATCCACAAGCATCAGACATCAGGCATCAGACATCCACAAACATCAGACATCAAGCATCCGACATCCACAAGCATCAGACATCATGCATCAGACATCATGCATGAGACATCCACAAGCATCAGACATCAGGCATCAAACATCCACAAGCATCAGACATCCACAAGCATCATGCATGAGGCATCAGACATCCACAAGCATCAGACATCATGCATCAGACATCATGCATCAGACATCAGGTGTCAGACATCATGCATCAGACATCCACAAGCATCAGACATCAGGCATCAGACAGCCACAAGCATCAGGCATCAGACATCCACAAGCATCAGACATCAGGAATCAGACATCAGGTATCACACATCAGACATCAGGCCTCAGACATCAGACATCCACAAGTATCAGACATCTACAAGCATCAGACATTAAGACATCAGACATCATGCATCAGACATCAGACATCCACAAACATCAGCCATCAAGCATCAGACATCCACAAGCATCAGGCATCATGCATCAGACATCATGCATCAGACATCCACAAGCATCAGACATCAGGCATCAAACATCCACAAGCATCAGACATCATGCATCAGACATCAGGCAACACACATCCACAAGCATCAGACATCCACAAGCATCAGACATCAGGCATCAGACATCCACAAGCATCGGACATCAGGCATCAGACATCATGCGTCAGACATCATGCATCAGACATCAGACATCAGGCATCAGACATTTACAAACATCAGGCATCAGACATCCACAAACATCATGCATCAGACATCCACAAGCATCAGACATCCTGCATCAGACACCATGCATCAGACATCAGGTGTCAGACATCATGCATCAGACATCCACAAGCACCAGACATCCTGCATCAGACATCATGCATCAGACATCAGGTGTCAGACATCATGCATCAGACATCCACAAGCATCAGCCATCAGGCATCAGACAGCCACAAGCAGCAGACATCAGGAATCAAACATCCACAAGCATCAGACATCCACAAGCATCAGACATGCATCAGACATCATGCATCAGACATCAGGCAACACCCATCCACAAGCATCAGACATCGGGCATCAGACATCAGGCATCAGACTTCCACAAGCATCAAGCATCAGACATCAGGCATCAGACATCCACAAGCATCAGGCATCAGACATCCACAAGCATCGGACATCAGGCATCAGACATCCACAAGCATCAGACATCAGGCACCAGACATCATGCATAAGACATCCACAAGCATCAGACATCAGGCATCAGACATCCACAAGCAACAGACATCATGCATCAGGCATCAGGCAACATACATCCACAATCATCAGGCATCAGCCATCAAACATCAGACATCCACAAGCATCAGACGTCAGACATCCACAAGCGTCAGGCATCAGACATCAGGCATCCACAAGCATCAGACATCCACAGGCATCCGACATCAGGCATCAGACATCCACAAGCATCAGACATCCACAAGCATCAGGCATCAGACAGCTGGCATCAGACATCCACAGGCATCAGACATCAGGCACCAGACATCCACAAGCATCAGACATCCACAAGCATCAGGCATCAGACATCCACAAGCATCAGACATCCACAAGCATCAAACATCATGCATCAGACATCATGCATCAGACATCAGGTATCAGACATCATGCATCAGACATCCACAAGCATCAGATATCAGGCATCAGACAGCCACAAGCATCAGACATCAGGAATCAAACATCCACAAGCATCAGACATCCACAAGCATCAGACATCATGCATAAGACATCAGGCAACACACATCCACAAGCATCAGGCATCAGAAATCAAACATCGGGCATCAGACATCAGACTTCCACAAGCATCAAGCATCAGACATCAGGCATCAGACATCCACAAGCATCAGACATCAGGTATCAGACATCAGGCAACACACATCCACAAGCATCAGGCATCAGACATCAGGAATCAGACTTCAGGCATCAGACATCAGGCACCAGACATCCACAAGCATCAGGCATCAGACATTCACAAGCATCAGACATCAGGCATCAGACATCCACAAGCATCAGACATCATGCATCAGACATCAGGTGTCAGACATCATGCATCAGACATTCACAAGCATCAGACAGCCACAAGCATCAGACATCAGGCATCAGACATCCACAAGCATCAGACATCAGGAACCAGACATCAGGTATCACACATCAGGCATAAGACATCAGACATCCACAGTATCAGACATCCACAAACATCAGACATCAAGCTTCAGACATCCACAAGCATCAGACATCATGCATCAGACGTCATGCATCAGACATCCACAAGCATCAGACATCAGGCAACACACATCCACAAGCATCAGACATCAAACATCCACAAGCATCAGACATCAGGCAACACACATCCACAAGCATCAGACATCAGGCATCAGACATTCACAAACATCAGGCATCAGACATCAGGCATCATACATCAGGTGTCAGACATCATGCGTCAGACATCCACAAGCATCAGATATCAGGCATCAGACAGCCACAAGCATCAGACATCCACAAGCATCAGACATCAGGCAACACACATCCACAAGCATCAGGCATCAAACATCGGGCATCAGACATCAGGCATCAGACATCAGGCATCAGACATCCACAAGCATCAGACATCAGGTATCAGACATCAGGCAACACACATCCACAAGCATCAGACATCAGGCATCAGACATCCACAAGCATCAGACATCAGGAATCAGACATCAGGCATCAAAAATCAGGCACCAGACATCCACAAGCATCAGGCATCAGACATTCACAAGCATCAGACATCAGGCATCAGACATCCACAAGCATCAGACATCATGCATCAGACATCATGCATCAGACATCAGGTGTCAGACATCAGGTGTCAGATATCAGGTGTCAGACATCCACAAGCATCAGACATCAGGCATCAGACATCAGGCATCAGACATCCACAAGCATCAGACATCAGGAATCAGACATGCCTGATGTCTGATGTGTGATACCTGATGTCTGATTCCTAATGTCTGATGCTTGTGGATGTCTAATGCCTGATGTTTGATGCTTGTGGATGTCTGATGCCTGATGTCTGATGCTTGTGGCTGTCTGATGCCTGATGTCTGATGTGTGATACCTGATAAGACATCAGACATCAGGCATCAGACATCAGGCATCAGACATCCACAAGCATCAGGCATCAGACATCATGCATCAGACATCAGGCATCAGACATCCACAAACATCATACATCAAGCATCAGACATCCACAAGCATCAGGCATCAGACATCATGCATGATACATCCACAAGCATCAGACATCAGGCATCAAACATCCACAAGCATCAGACATCATGCATCGGACATCAGGCATCAGACATCCACAAGCATCAGGCATCAGACATCAGACATCAGGCATAAGACATCCACAAGCATCAGACATCAGGCATCAGACATCCACAAGCAACAGACATCATGCATCAGGCAACATACATCCACAAGCATCAGGCATCAGCCATCAAACATCAGGCATCAGACATCCACAAGCATCAGACGTCAGACATCCACAAGCATCAGGCATCAGACATCAGGCATCCACAAGCATCAGACATCCACAGGCATCCGACATCAGGCATCAGACTTCCACAAGCATCAGACATCCACAAGCATCAGGCATCAGACATCTGGCATCAGACATCCACAGGCATCAGACATCAGGCACCAGACATCCACAAGCATCAGACATCCACAAGCAACAGGCATCAGACATCAGACATCATGCATCAGACATCATGCATGAGACATCCACAAGCATCAGACATCAGGCATCAAACATCCACAAGCATCAGACATCATGCATCAGACATCAGGCAACACACATCCACAAGCATCAGACATCAGACATTCACAAACATCAGGCATCAGGCATCAGACATCCATAAACATCAGGCATCAGGCATCAGACATCCACAAACATCAGGCATCAGACATCCTGCATCAGACATCATGTGTCAGACATCAGGTGTCAGACATCATGCATCAGACATCCACAAGCATCAGACATCAGGCATCAGACAGCCACAAGCATCAGACATCCACAAGCATCAGACATCAGGAATCAAACATCCACAAGCATCAGACATCCACAAGCATCAGACATCATGCATCAGGCATCAGGCAACACACATCCACAAGCATCAGACATCGGGCATCAGACATCAGGCATCAGACTTCCACAAGCATCAAGCATCAGACATCAGGCATCAGACATCCACAAGCATCAGACATCAGGTATCAGACATCAGGCAACACACATCCACAAGCATCAGGCATCAGACATCCACAGGCATCAGACATCAGGAATCAGACATCAGGCATCAGACATCAGGCACCAGACATCCACAAGCATCAGGCATCAGACATCCACAAGCATCAGGCATCAGACATCCACAAGCATCAGACATCATGCATCAGACATCAGGTGTCAGACATCATGCATCAGACATCCACAAGCATCAGACATCAGGCATCAGACAGCCACAAGCATCAGACATCCACAAGCATCAAACATCAGGCATTAGACATCAGGAATCAGACATCAGGTATCAGACATCAGGCATAAGACATCAGGCCTCTGACATCAGACATCCACAAGTATCAGACATCTACAAGCATCAGACATTAGACATCAGGCATCAGACATCATGCATCAGACATCAGGCATCAGACATCCACAAACATCAGACTTCAAGCATCAGACATCCACAAGCATCAGACATCATGCATCAGACATCATGCATGAGACATCCACAAGCATCAGACATCAGGCATCAAACATCCACAAGCATCAGGCATGCATCAGACATCAGGCAACACACATCCACAAGCATCAGGCATCATGCATCAGACATCCACAAGCATCAGACATCAGGCATCAGACATCAGGCATCAGACATCCACAAGCATCAGACATCAGGAATCAGACATGCCTGATGTCTGATGTTTGATACCTGATGTCTTATTCCTGATGTCTGATGCTTGTGGATGTCTAATGCCTGATGTTTGATGCTTGTGGATGTCTGATGCCTGATGTCTGATGCTTGTGGCTGTCTGATGCCTGATGTCTGATGTGTGATACCTGATCAGACATCAGGCATCAGACATCCACAATCATCAGACATCAGGCATCAGACATCATGCATCAGACATCAGGCATCAGACATCCACAAACATCATACATCAAGCATCAGACATCCACAAGCATCAGGCATCAGACATCATGCATGAGACATCCACAAGCATCAGACATCAGGCATCAAACATCCACAAGCATCAGACATCATGCATCAGACATCAGGCAACACACATCCACAAGCATCAGGCATCAGACATCCACAAGCATCGGACATCAGGCATCAGACATCCACAAGCATCAGACATCAGGCACCAGACATCAGGCATAAGACATCCACAAGCATCAGACATCAGGCATCAGACATCCACAAGCAACAGACATCATGCATCAGGCATCAGGCAACATACATCCACAAGCATCAGGCATCAGCCATCAAACATCAGGCATCAGACATCCACAAGCATCAGACGTCAGACGTCCACAAGCATCAGGCATCAGACATCAGACTTCCACAAGCATCAGACATCCACAAGCATCAGGCATCAGACATCTGGCATCAGACATCCACAGGCATCAGACATCAGGCACCAGACATCCACAAGCATCAGACATCCACAAGCATCAGACATCAGGCATCAGACATCCACAAACATCAGACATCAAGCATCAGACATCCACAAGCATCAGGCATCAGACATCAGGCATCAGACATCATGCATCAGACATCATGCATGAGACATCCACAAGCATCAGACATCAGGCATCAAACATCCACAAGCATCAGACATCATGCATCAGACATCAGGCAACACACATCCACAAGCATCAGACATCAGACATCAGACATTCACAAACATCAGGCATCAGGCATCAGACATCCACAAACATCAGGCATCAGGCATCAGACATCCACAAACATCAGGCATCAGACATCCTGCATCAGACATCATGCGTCAGACATCAGGTGTCAGACATCATGCATCAGACATCCACAAGCATCAGACATCAGGCATCAAACAGCCACAAGCATCAGACATCCACAAGCATCAGACATCAGGAATCAAACATCCACAAGCATCAGACATCCACAAGCATCAGACATCATGCATCAGACATCAGGCAACACACATCCACAAGCATCAGACATCGGGCATCAGACATCAGGCATCAGACTTCCACAAGCATCAAGCATCAGACATCAGGCATCAGACATCCACAAGCATCAGACATCAGGTATCAGACATCAGGCAACACACATCCACAAGCATCAGGCATCAGACATCCACAGGCATCAGACATCAGGAATCAGACATCAGGCATCAGACATCCACAAGCATCAGACATCAGGCAACAGACAGCCACAAGCATCAGACATCCACAAGCATCAAACATCAGGCATTAGACATCAGGAATCAGACATCAGGTATCAGACATCAGACATAAGACATCAGGCCTCCGACATCAGACATCCACAAGTATCAGACATCTACAAGCATCAGACATTAGACATCAGGCATCAGACATCATGCATCAGACATCAGGCATCAGACATCCACAAACATCAGACTTCAAGTATCAGACATCCACAAGCATCAGACATCATGCATCAGACATCATGCATGAGACATCCACAAGCATCAGACATCAGGCATCAAACATCCACAAGCATCAGGCATGCATCAGACATCAGGCAACACACATCCACAAGCATCAGGCATCAGACATCCACAAGCATCAGACATCATGCATCAGACATCAGGCAACACATCCACAAGCATCAGACATCAAACATCGGGCATCAGACATCAGGCATCAGACATCCACAAGCATCGGACATCAGACATCCACAAGCATCAGACATTAGGCACCAGACATCAGCCATCAGGCATAAGACATCCACAAGCATCAGGCATCAGACATCCACAAGCAACAGACATCATGCATCAAACATCAGGCAACATACATCCACAAACATCAGGCATCAGACATCAAACATCAGGCATCAGACATCCACAAGCATCAGGCATCAGACATCAGGCATCCACAAGCATCAGACATCCGAGTTCAGGCATCGGACATCAGGCATCAGACATCCACAAGCATCAGGCATCACGCTCCCAACCGGCATGTTACAGGCCTATCTCCCTTATTGATAACACTTTAAAGATTTTAGGGAGAGTATTGTACAATAAAATTTTATTATGGGCCGAGGATAACCAAATTTTAGAGAGCTGCCAGTTGGGTTTCCGCAACAAAGTCGGTACCGCGGAGCAGTGTCTTAACCTGAACCTCATTTTGGGCAAATACACCGTAGCACGTAATTGCCCAATCTATCTGGCCTTTATGGACCTATCCACTGCCTTTGACCTTGTCAATAGGTCGTTATTATGGAAGGCTTTACTGGATTACGGTCTGGATGAATCCTTGGTACATTTCCTGGCCTATTTGCACAGAGACTTGAAGGCCTGTGTTAGGATTGGTATTGGGGGCGAGGTCTCTGAGCTAGTTACAGTTAATAGAGGGGTTAGACAGGGCTGCGTCCTTGCCCCCCTCTTATTTATAATATATATTAACGGCCTTCACAAACACCTGGTTTCTTTAACTACCGATGTCCCGTCAATAAAAGGGAATTATCTCCCCGCTCTGCTCTACGCAGATGATGCGGTCCTTATGGGGCGCACCCCAAACGCTTTACGCATCTTAGTGAATGGCTTTGTTGCACATATGGATTCCCTAGATTTGAAGACTAATTTCAAGAAGTCTTTTGTAATGTCTTGTGGCCCGAAGAGGCGTCACATTGGCAGTATAGTTGTGGGGGCTGAAAGATTGGGCGCTACTAGCAGTTTCCCGTACTTGGGTGTGGTCTTTGCTGCGAACAACTCCTGGCATGGGCACATAGCCCACGCCAGGAGTAAGTTCTCAAAGTCCATTAACTGTATTTTGAGTCTCCCCCGTCCAAAATTAACCGGGGCATTGCCTGCTATTCTAAAAATATACAAAACCCAATGCGTCCCGGTTGCTACCTACGGTGCTGAAGTTTGGGGAACCGCTAGATGTTCCGATTTAATTATTGAGGAACACAGATTTTGTAGGAAACTTCTATGTGCTCCTATCACTTCCCCACATTTTATATGTCATAGGGAATTGGGGTTGCATTTTATAGGGGATTTTATTCGTGCACGCCCAGCCCTTTTTTGGTTGGCGATTTGGAAAAACCCTGCCGCCATTTTGACTAGGGATATCATCGAGGATTGTCTACGCTGCGACAGGGGCCTGGCTATCCCCTGGTTATCAGGGGTGTCTAGCGTATTCCGCAGCGTGAATCTTGAAAACATCTTCCTAGAACCAACTACCACTGTGCTCCCCACCAAATGCGAACTTAAAAAAGCACTTTATATGTTATTTGACGCCGAAAGGGTAGCTAGGGAGTCTCTGAAACCCAGTGTCCGTGGATACCTAGCCCATAATCTTACAATTTATCCGACACCTAGTTATTTAACTCTTCCGTTGAGCCATTGGGAGCGTGGCCTTATATTTCGCCTTAGGGCAGACACCATTAAATATGCACTTAGCTTTCCTTTATGGAATTTTAATGACCAATGTGCTGAGCCATGCCCTTGTGACTCTCAGAGTAGGCAAACAATTTTACATTTTTTATTTTTTTGTAAATTTTATATGAAGTATATTAAATGGTTTTTATCCCCGTATTTTAAAAAATTAAAACCCCTTAGCCTGGAACTTGCATTTTCAATGATTTTGTCCCTGGATGACGATGAACTTGTCTTTCGCGTGAGCTCTTTTCTAAAAACTGTGGTTCGTGCCCGGCTAACAATGTCCTAAAGTAATATGGTTTACCCCTTATGTGCAAAACAGCATTTTATTGTCTAATTGTATGATTTTATAAATGTTATGTTTTTTTTTTTTTTCTGTACTTTTATGGATTGTAATGATCCGAATAAAGTTTTCATTGATTGATTGATTGATTGACAAGCATCAGGCATCAGACATCAGGCACCAGACATCAGCCATCAGGCATAAGACATCCACAAGCATCAGACATCAGGCATCAGACATCCACAAGCAACAGACATCATGCATCAGGCATCAGACATCCACAAGCATCAGGCATCAGACATCCACAAGCATCAGACATCAGACATCAGGCATAAGACATCAGGCCTCCGACATCAGACATCCACAAGTATCAGACATCTACAAGCATCAGACATTAGACATCAGGCATCAGACATCATGCATCAGACATCCACAAGCATCAGACATCAGGCATCAGACAGCCACAAGCATCAGACATCAGGCATCAGACATCCACAAGCATCAAACATAAGGCATTAGACATCCACAAGCATCAGACATCAGGAATCAGACATCAGGTATCAAACATCCGGCCTCAGATATCAGACATCCACAAGTATCAGACATCATGCATCAGACATCCACAAGCATCAAACATAAGGCATTAGACATCCACAAGCATCAGACATCAGGAATCAGACATCAGGTATCACACATCAGACATCAGGCCTCAGACATCAGACATCCACAAGTATCAGACATTAAGACATCAGGCATCAGACATCATGCATCAGACATCAGACATCCACAAACATCAGACATCAAGCATCAGACATCAGACATCCACAAACATCAGACATCAAGCATCAGACATCCACAAGCATCAGGCATCAGATATCATGCATCAGACATCATGCATGAGACATCCACAAGCATCAGACATCAGGCATCAAACATCCACAAGCATCAGACATCATGCATCAGACATCAGGCAACACACATCCACAAGCATCAGGCATCAGACATCCACAAGCATCAGACATCAGGCATCAGACATCCACAAGCATCGGACATCAGGCGTCAGACATCATACATCAGACATCAGGCATCAGACATTCACAAACATCAGGCATCAGACATCAGACACCCACAAACATCATGCATCAGACATCCACAAGCATCAGACATCTTGCATCAGACATGCGTCAGACATCAGATGTCAGACATCATGCATCAGACATCCACAAGCATCAGACATCAGGCATCAGACAGCCACAAGCATCAGACATCCACAAGCATCAGACATCAGGAATCAAACTTCCACAAGCATCAGACATCCACAAGCATCAGACATCCACAAGCATCAGACATCAGGAATCAAACATCCACAAGCATCAGACATCATGCATCAGACATCAGGCAACACACATCCACAAGCATCAGACATCGGGCATCAGGCATCAGACTTCCACAAGCATCAGACATCAGGCATCAGACATCCACAAGCATCAGACATCAGGTATCAGACATCAGGCAACACACATCCACAAGCATCAGGCATCAGACATCCACAGGCATCAGACATTAGGTATCAGACATCCACAAGCATCAGACATCAGGAATCAGACATCAGACATCAGGCACCAGACATCCACAAGCATCAGGCATTAGACATTCACAAGCATCAGACATCAGGCATCAGACATCCACAAGCATCAGACATCATGCATCAGACATCAGGTGTCAGACATCAGGTGTCAGACATCCACAAGCATCAGACATCAGGCACCAGACATCCTCAAGCATCAGGCATCAGACATTCACAAGCATCAGGCATCAGGCACCAGACATCCACAAGCATCAGGCATCAGACATTCACAAGCATCAGACATCAGGCACCAGACATCCACAAGCATCAGACATCCACAAGCATCAGACATCATGCATCAGATATCATGCATCAGACATCAGGTGTCAGACATCATGCATCAGACATCCACAAGCATCAGACATCAGGCACCAGACAGCCACAAGCATCAGACATCAGGCATCAGACATCCACAAGCATCAGACATCAGGAATCAGACATGCCTGATGCCTGATGTGTGATACCTGATGTCTGATTCCTGATGTCTGATGTTTGTGGATGTCTAATGCCTGATGTTTGATGCTTGTGGATGTCTGATGCCTGATGTCTGATGCTTGTGGCTGTCTGATGCCTGATGTCTGATGTGTGATACCTGATAAGACATCAGGCCTCAGACATCAGACATCCGCAAGTATCAGACATCTACAAGCATCAGACATTAAGACATCAGGCATCAGACATCATGCATCAGACATCAGGCAACACACATCCACAAGCATAGGGCATCAGACATCCACAAGCATCAAGCATCGGACATCAGGCATCAGACATCCACAAGCAACAGACATCATTCATCAGACATCAGGCAACATACATCCACAAGCATCAGGCATCAGACATCAAACATCAGGCATCAGACATCCACAAGCATCAGGCATCAGACATCCACAAGCGTCTGGCATCAGACATCAGGCATCCACAAGCATTAGACATCCACAAGCATCAGGCATTCGACATCAGGCATCAGACATCAGGCACCAGACATCCACAAGCATCAGACATCCACAAGCATCAGACATCTGGCATCAGACATCCACAGGCATCAGACATCAGGCACCAGACATCCACAAGCATCAGACATCCACAAGCATCAGACATCAGGCATCAGACATCCAAAAACATCAGACATCAAGCATCAGACATCCACAAGCATCAGGCATCAGACATCAGGCATCAGACATCATGCATCAGACATCATGCATGAGACATCCACAAGCATCAGACATCAGGCATCATACATCCACAAGCATCAGACATCCACAAGCATCATGCATGAGGCATCAGACATCCACAAGCATCAGACATCATGCATCAGACATCATGCATCAGACATCAGGTGTCAGACATCATGCATCAGACATCCACAAGCATCAACATCAGGCATCAGACAGCCACAAGCATCAGACATCAGGCATCAGACATCCACAAGCATCAGACATCAGGAATCAGACATCAGATATCACACATCAGACATCAGGCCTCAGACATCAGACATCCACAAGTATCAGACATCTACAAGCATCAGACATTAAGACATCAGGCATCAGACATCATGCATCAGACATCAGACATCCACAAACATCAGACATCAAGCATCAGACATCCACAAGCATCAGACATCATGCATCAGACATCATGCATGAGACATCAGGCATCAAACATCCACAAGCATCAGACATCATGCATCAGACATCAGGCAACACACATCCACAAGCATCAGGCATCAGACATCCACAAGCATCATGCATCAGACATCATGCATCAGACATCAGGTGTCAGACATCCACAAGCATCATATATCAGGCATCAGACAGCCACAAGCATCAGACATCCACAAGCATCAGACATCAGGAATCAAACATCCACAAGCATCAGACATCCACAAGCATCAGACATCATGCATCAGACATCAGGCAACACACATCCACAAGCATAAGGCATCAGACATCAAACATCAGGCATCAGACATCAGGCATCAGACTTCCACAAGCATCAGACATCAGGTGTCAGACATCAGGCATCAGACATCAGGCACCAGACATCCACAAGCATCAGGCATCAGACATTCACAAGCATCAGACATCAGGCATCAGACATCCACAAGCATCAGACATCCACAAGCATCAAACATCATGCATCAGACATCATGCATCAGACATCAGGTGTCAGACATCATGCATCAGACATCCACAAGCATCAGACATCAGGCATCAGACAGCCACAAGCATCAGACATCAGGCATCAGACATCCACAAGCATCAAACATCAGGCATTAGACATCCACAAGCATCAGACATCAGGAATCAGACATCAGGTATCAGGCATAAGACATCAGGCATCAGACATCCACAAACATCAGACATCAAGCATCAGACATCCACAAGCATCATGCATCAGACATCAGGCATCAGACATCATGCATCAGACATCATGCATGAGACATCCACAAGCATCAGACATCAGGCATCAAACATCCACAAGCATCAGACATCATGCATCAGACATCAGGCAACACACATCCACAAGCATCAGACATCAGACATCAGACATTCACAAACATCAGGCATCAGGCATCAGACATCCACAAACATCAGGCATTAGGCATCAGACATCCACAAACATCAGGCATCAGACATCCTGCATCAGACATCATGCATCAGACATCAGGTGTCAGACATCATGCATCAGACATCCACAAGCATCAGACATCAGGCATCAGACAGCCACAAGCATCAGACATCAGGCATCAGACAGCCACAAACATCAGACATCAGGAATCAAACATCCACAAGCATCAGACATCCACAAGCATCAGACATCATGCATCAGACATCAGGCAACACACATCCACAAGCATCAGACATCGGGCATCAGACATCAGGCATCAGACTTCCACAAGCATCAAGCATCAGACATCAGGCATCAGACATCCACAAGCATCAGACATCAGGTATCAGACATCAGGCAACACACATCCACAAGCATCAGGCATCAGACATCCACAGGCATCAGACATCAGGAATCAGACATCAGACATCAGGCACCAGACATCCACAAGCATCAGGCATCAGACATCCACAAGCATCAGACATCATGCATCAGACATCAGGTGTCAGACATCATGCATCAGACATCCACAAGCATCAGACATCAGGCATCAGACAGCCACAAGCATCAGACATCCACAAGCATCAAACATCAGGCATTAGACATCCATAAGCATCAGACATCAGGAATCAGACATCAGGTATCAGACATCAGGCATAAGACATCAGGCCTCCGACATCAGACATCCACAAGTATCAGACATCTACAAGCATCAGACATCAGGCATCCGACATCATGCATCAGACATCAGGCATCAGACATCCACAAGCATCAGACATCATGCATCAGACATCATGCATGAGACATCCACAAGCATCAGACATCAGGCATCAAACATCCACAAGCATCAGGCATGCATCAGACATCAGGCAACACACATCCACAAGCATCAGGCATCAGACATCCACAAGCATCAGACATCATGCA
Source organism: Triturus cristatus (assembly GCF_964204655.1). Taxonomy (NCBI): domain Eukaryota; kingdom Metazoa; phylum Chordata; class Amphibia; order Caudata; family Salamandridae; genus Triturus; species Triturus cristatus. The sequence goes on from NC_140579.1 coordinate 714,665,428, forward strand.
TCAGACATCAGGCAACACATCCACAAGCATCAGACATCAAACATCGGGCATCAGACATCAGGCATCAGACATCCACAAGCATCGGACATCAGACATCCACAAGCATCAGACATCAGGCACCAGACATCAGCCATCAGGCATAAGACATCCACAAGCATCAGGCATCAGACATCCACAAGCAACAGACATCATGCATCAGACATCAGGCAACATACATCCACAAACATCAGGCATCAGACATCAAACATCAGGCATCAGACATCCACAAGCATCAGACATCAGGCATCCACAAGCATCAGACATCCGACATCAGGCATCGGACATCAGGCACCAGACATCCACAAGCATCAGGCATCAGACATCAGGCACCAGACATCAGCCATCAGGCATAGGACATCCACAAGCATCAGACATCAGGCATCAGACATCCACAAGCAACAGACATCATGCATCAGGCATCAGACATCCACAATCATCAGGCATCAGACATCCACAAGCATCAGACATCAGGCATCAGACATCAGGCACCAGACATCCACAAGCATCAGACATCAGGCACCAGACATCCACAAGCATCAGATATCCACAAGCATCAGACATAAGGCATCAGACATCCACAAGCATCAGACATCAGAAATCAGACATCAGGCATCAGGCACCAGACATCCACAAGCATCAGACATCCACAAGCATCAGACATCAGGCATTAGACATCCGGCACCAGACATGCACAAGCATCAGGCATCAGACATGCACAAGCATCAGGCATCAGACATCATGCATCAGACATCATGCATCAGACATCAGGTGTCAGACATGCATCAGACAGCCACAAGCATCAGACATCAGGCATCAGACAGCCACAAGCATCAGACATCAGGCATCAGACATCCACAAGCATCAAACATAAGGCATTAGACATCCACAAGCATCAGACATCAGGAATCAGACATCAGGTATAAGACATCAGGCCTCAGATATCAGACATCCACAAGTATCAGACATCTACAAACATCAGGCATCAGACATCATGCATCAGACATCAGGTATCAGACATCCACAAACATCAGACATCAAGCATCAGACATCCACAAGCATCAGGCATCAGACATCAGGCATCAGACATCCACAAACATCAGACATCAAGCATCCGACATCCACAAGCATCAGACATCATGCATCAGACATCATGCATGAGACATCCACAAGCATCAGACATCAGGCATCAAACATCCACAAGCATCAGACATCCACAAGCATCATGCATGAGGCATCAGACATCCACACGCATCAGACATCATGCATCAGACATCAGGTGTCAGACATCATGCGTCAGACATCCACAAGCATCAGACATCAGGCATCAGACAGCCACAAGCATCAGACATCAGGCATCAGACATCCACAAGCATCAGACATCAGGAATCAGACATCAGGTATCACACATCAGACATCAGGCCTCAGACATCAGACATCCACAAGTATCAGACATTAAGACATCAGGCATCAGACATCATGCATCAGACATCAGACATCCACAAACATCAGACATCAAGCATCAGACATCCACAAGCATCATGCATCAGACATCAGGTGTCAGACATCCACAAGCATCATATATCAGGCATCAGACAGCCACAAGCATCAGACATCCACAAGCATCAGACATCAGGAATCAAACATCCACAAGCATCAGACATCCACAAGCATCAGACATCATGCATCAGACATCAGGCAACACACATCCACAAGCATAAGGCATCAGACATCAAACATCAGGCATCAGACATCAGGCATCAGACTTCCACAAGCATCAGACATCAGGTGTCAGACTTCAGGCATCAGACATCAGGCACCAGACATCCACAAGCATCAGGCATCAGACATTCACAAGCATCAGACATCAGGCATCAGACATCCACAAGCATCAGACATCCACAAGCATCAAACATCATGCATCAGACATCATGCATCAGACATCAGGTGTCAGGCATCATGCATCAGACATCCACAAGCATCAGACATCAGGCATCAGACAGCCACAAGCATTAGACATCAGGCATCAGACATCCAAAAGCATCAAACATCAGGCATCAGACATCCACAAGCATCAGACATCAGGAATCAAACATCCACAAGCATCAGACATCATGCATCAGACATCAGGCAACACACATCCACAAGCATCAGACATCGGGCATCAGACATCAGGCATCAGACTTCCACAAGCATCAGACATCAGGCATCAGACATCCACAAGCGTCAGACATCAGGTATCAGACATCAGGCAACACACATCCACAAGCATCAGGCATCAGACATCCACAGGCATCAGACATTAGGTATCAGACATCCACAAGCATCAGACATCAGGAATCAGACATCAGGCATCAGACATCAGGCACCAGACATCCACAAGCATCAGGCATTAGACATTCACAAGCATCAGACATCAGGCATCAGACATCCACAAGCATCAGACATCATGCATCAGACATCAGGTGTCAGACATCAGGTGTCAGACATCCACAAGCATCAGACATCAGGCACCAGACATCCTCAAGCATCAGGCATCAGACATTCACAAGCATCAGGCATCAGGCACCAGACATCCACAAGCATCAGGCATCAGACATTCACAAGCATCAGACATCAGGCACCAGACATCCACAAGCATCAGACATCCACAAGCATCAGACATCATGCATCAGATATCATGCATCAGACATCAGGTGTCAGACATCATGCATCAGACATCCACAAGCATCAGACATCAGGCATCAGACAGCCACAAGCATCAGACATCAGGCATCAGACATCCACAAGCATCAGACATCAGGAATCAGACATGCCTGATGCCTGATGTGTGATACCTGATGTCTGATTCCTGATGTCTGATGTTTGTGGATGTCTAATGCCTGATGTTTGATGCTTGTGGATGTCTGATGCCTGATGTCTGATGCTTGTGGCTGTCTGATGCCTGATGTCTGATTTGTGATACCTGATAAGACATCAGGCCTCAGACATCAGACATCCGCAAGTATCAGACATCTACAAGCATCAGACATTAAGACATCAGGCATCAGACATCATGCATCAGACATCAGGCAACACACATCCACAAGCATCAGGCATCAGACATCCACAAGCATCAAGCATCGGACATCAGGCATCAGACATCCACAAGCAACAGACATCATTCATCAGACATCAGGCAACATACATCCACAAGCATCAGGCATCAGACATCAAACATCAGGCATCAGACATCCACAAGCAACAGGCATCAGACATCCACAAGCGTCTGGCATCAGACATCAGGCATCCACAAGCATCAGACATCCACAAGCATCAGGCATTCGACATCAGGCATCAGACATCAGGCACCAGACATCCACAAGCATCAGACATTCACAAGCATCAGACATCTGGCATCAGACATCCACAGGCATCAGACATCAGGCACCAGACATCCACAAGCATCAGACATCCACAAGCATCAGACATCAGGCATCAGACATCCAAAAACATCAGACATCAAGCATCAGACATCCACAAGCATCAGGCATCAGACATCAGGCATCAGACATCATGCATCAGACATCATGCATGAGACATCCACAAGCATCAGACATCAGGCATCATACATCCACGAGCATCAGACATCCACAAGCATCATGCATGAGGCATCAGACATCCACAAGCATCAGACATCATGCATCAGACATCATGCATCAGACATCAGGTGTCAGACATCATGCATCAGACATTCACAAGCATCAACATCAGGCATCAGACAGCCACAAGTATCAGACATCAGGCATCAGACATCCACAAGCATCAGACATCAGGAATCAGACATCAGATATCACACATCAGACATCAGACATCAGGCCTCAGACATCAGACATCCACAAGTATCAGACATCTACAAGCATCAGACATTAAGACATCAGGCATCAGACATCATGCATCAGACATCAGACATCCACAAACATCAGACATCAAGCATCAGACATCCACAAGCATCAGACATCATGCATCAGACATCATGCATGAGACATCAGGCATCAAACATCCACAAGCATCAGACATCATGCATCAGACATCAGGCAACACACATCCACAAGCATCAGGCATCAGACATCCACAAGCATCATGCATCAGACATCATGCATCAGACATCAGGTGTCAGACATCCACAAGCATCATATATCAGGCATCCGACAGCCACAAGCATCAGACATCCACAAGCATCAGACATCAGGAATCAAACATCCACAAGCATCAGACATCCACAAGCATCAGACATCATGCATCAGACATCAGGCAACACACATCCACAAGCATAAGGCATCAGACATCAAACATCAGGCATCAGACATCAGGCATCAGACTTCCACAAGCATCAGACATCAGGTGTCAGACTTCAGGCATCAGACATCAGGCACCAGACATCCACAAGCATCAGGCATCAGACATTCACAAGCATCAGACATCAGGCATCAGACATCCACAAGCATCAGACATCAGGCATCAGACAGCCACAAGTATCAGACATCAGGCATCAGACATCCACAAGCATCAGACATCAGGAATCAGACATCAGATATCACACATCAGACATCAGGCCTCAGACATCAGACATCCACAAGTATCAGACATCTACAAGCATCAGACATTAAGACATCAGGCATCAGACATCATGCATCAGACATCAGACATCCACAAACATCAGACATCAAGCATCAGACATCCACAAGCATCAGACATCATGCATCAGACATCATGCATGAGACATCAGGCATCAAACATCCACAAGCATCAGACATCATGCATCAGACATCAGGCAACACACATCCACAAGCATCAGGCATCAGACATCCACAAGCATCATGCATCAGACATCATGCATCAGACATCAGGTGTCAGACATCCACAAGCATCATATATCAGGCATCCAACAGCCACAAGCATCAGACATCCACAAGCATCAGACATCAGGAATCAAACATCCACAAGCATCAGACATCCACAAGCATCAGACATCATGCATCAGACATCAGGCAACACACATCCACAAGCATAAGGCATCAGACATCAAACATCAGGCATCAGACATCAGGCATCAGACTTCCACAAGCATCAGACATCAGGTGTCAGACTTCAGGCATCAGACATCAGGCACCAGACATCCACAAGCATCAGGCATCAGACATTCACAAGCATCAGACATCAGGCATCAGACATCCACAAGCATCAGACATCCACAAGCATCAAACATCATGCATCAGACATCATGCATCAGACATCAGGTGTCAGACATCATGCATCAGACATCCACAAGCATCAGACATCAGGCATCAGACAGCCACAAGCATCAGACATCAGGCATCAGACATCCAAAAGCATCAAACATCAGGCATTAGACATCCACAAGCATCAGACATCAGGAATCAGACATCAGGTATCAGGCATAAGACATCAGGCATCAGACATCCACAAACATCAGACATCAAGCATCAGACATCCACAAGCATCAGGCATCAGACATCAGGCATCAGACATCATGCATCAGACATCATGCATGAGACATCCACAAGCATCAGACATCAGGCATCAAACATCCACAAGCATCAGACATCATGCATCAGACATCAGGCAACACACATCCACAAGCATCAGACATCAGACATCAGACATTCACAAACATCAGGCATCAGGCATCAGACATCCACAAACATCAGGCATCAGGCATCAGACATCCACAAACATCAGGCATCAGACATCCTGCATCAGACATCATGCGTCAGACATCAGGTGTCAGACATCATGCATCAGACATCCACAAGCATCAGACATCAGGCATCAGACAGCCACAAGCATCAGTTATCCACAAGCATCAGACATCAGGAATCAAACATCCACAAGCATCAGACATCCACAAGCATCAGACATCATGCATCAGACATCAGGCAACACACATCCACAAGCATCAGACATCGGGCATCAGACATCAGGCATCAGACTTCCACAAGCATCAAGCATCAGACATCAGGCATCAGACATCCACAAGCATCAGACATCAGGTATCAGACATCAGGCAACACACATCCACAAGCATCAGGCATCAGACATCCACAGGCATCAGACATCAGGAATCAGACATCAGACATCAGGCACCAGACATCCACAAGCATCAGGCATCAGACATCCACAAGCATCAGACATCATGCATCAGACATCAGGTGTCAGACATCATGCGTCAGACATCCACAAGCATCAGACATCAGGCATCAGACAGCCACAAGCATCAGACATCCACAAGCATCAAACATCAGGCATTAGACATCCACAAGCATCAGACATCAGGAATCAGACATCAGGTATCAGACATCAGGCATAAGACATCAGGCCTCCGACATCAGACATCCACAAGTATCAGACATCTACAAGCATCAGACATCAGGCATCAGACATCATGCATCAGACATCAGGCATCAGACATCCACAAACATCAGACTTCAAGCATCAGACATCCACAAGCATCAGACATCATGCATCAGACATCATGCATGAGACATCCACAAGCATCAGACATCAGGCAACAGACATCCACAAGCATCAGACATCCACAAGCATCAGACATCATGCATCAGATATCATGCATCAGACATCAGGTGTCAGACATCATGCATCAGACATCCACAAGCATCAGACATCAGGCATCAGACAGCCACAAGCATCAGACATCAGGCATCAGACATCCACAAGCATCAGACATCAGGAATCAGACATGCCTGATGCCTGATGTGTGATACCTGATGTCTGATTCCTGATGTCTGATGTTTGTGGATGTCTAATGCCTGATGTTTGATGCTTGTGGATGTCTGATGCCTGATGTCTGATGCTTGTGGCTGTCTGATGCCTGATGTCTGATTTGTGATACCTGATAAGACATCAGGCCTCAGACATCAGACATCCGCAAGTATCAGACATCTACAAGCATCAGACATTAAGACATCAGGCATCAGACATCATGCATCAGACATCAGGCAACACACATCCACAAGCATCAGGCATCAGACATCCACAAGCATCAAGCATCGGACATCAGGCATCAGACATCCACAAGCAACAGACATCATTCATCAGACATCAGGCAACATACATCCACAAGCATCAGGCATCAGACATCAAACATCAGGCATCAGACATCCACAAGCAACAGGCATCAGACATCCACAAGCGTCTGGCATCAGACATCAGGCATCCACAAGCATCAGACATCCACAAGCATCAGGCATTCGACATCAGGCATCAGACATCAGGCACCAGACATCCACAAGCATCAGACATTCACAAGCATCAGACATCTGGCATCAGACATCCACAGGCATCAGACATCAGGCACCAGACATCCACAAGCATCAGACATCCACAAGCATCAGACATCAGGCATCAGACATCCAAAAACATCAGACATCAAGCATCAGACATCCACAAGCATCAGGCATCAGACATCAGGCATCAGACATCATGCATCAGACATCATGCATGAGACATCCACAAGCATCAGACATCAGGCATCATACATCCACGAGCATCAGACATCCACAAGCATCATGCATGAGGCATCAGACATCCACAAGCATCAGACATCATGCATCAGACATCATGCATCAGACATCAGGTGTCAGACATCATGCATCAGACATTCACAAGCATCAACATCAGGCATCAGACAGCCACAAGTATCAGACATCAGGCATCAGACATCCACAAGCATCAGACATCAGGAATCAGACATCAGATATCACACATCAGACATCAGACATCAGGCCTCAGACATCAGACATCCACAAGTATCAGACATCTACAAGCATCAGACATTAAGACATCAGGCATCAGACATCATGCATCAGACATCAGACATCCACAAACATCAGACATCAAGCATCAGACATCCACAAGCATCAGACATCATGCATCAGACATCATGCATGAGACATCAGGCATCAAACATCCACAAGCATCAGACATCATGCATCAGACATCAGGCAACACACATCCACAAGCATCAGGCATCAGACATCCACAAGCATCATGCATCAGACATCATGCATCAGACATCAGGTGTCAGACATCCACAAGCATCATATATCAGGCATCCGACAGCCACAAGCATCAGACATCCACAAGCATCAGACATCAGGAATCAAACATCCACAAGCATCAGACATCCACAAGCATCAGACATCATGCATCAGACATCAGGCAACACACATCCACAAGCATAAGGCATCAGACATCAAACATCAGGCATCAGACATCAGGCATCAGACTTCCACAAGCATCAGACATCAGGTGTCAGACTTCAGGCATCAGACATCAGGCACCAGACATCCACAAGCATCAGGCATCAGACATTCACAAGCATCAGACATCAGGCATCAGACATCCACAAGCATCAGACATCAGGCATCAGACAGCCACAAGTATCAGACATCAGGCATCAGACATCCACAAGCATCAGACATCAGGAATCAGACATCAGATATCACACATCAGACATCAGGCCTCAGACATCAGACATCCACAAGTATCAGACATCTACAAGCATCAGACATTAAGACATCAGGCATCAGACATCATGCATCAGACATCAGACATCCACAAACATCAGACATCAAGCATCAGACATCCACAAGCATCAGACATCATGCATCAGACATCATGCATGAGACATCAGGCATCAAACATCCACAAGCATCAGACATCATGCATCAGACATCAGGCAACACACATCCACAAGCATCAGGCATCAGACATCCACAAGCATCATGCATCAGAGATCATGCATCAGACATCAGGTGTCAGACATCCACAAGCATCATATATCAGGCATCCAACAGCCACAAGCATCAGACATCCACAAGCATCAGACATCAGGAATCAAACATCCACAAGCATCAGACATCCACAAGCATCAGACATCATGCATCAGACATCAGGCAACACACATCCACAAGCATAAGGCATCAGACATCAAACATCAGGCATCAGACATCAGGCATCAGACTTCCACAAGCATCAGACATCAGGTGTCAGACTTCAGGCATCAGACATCAGGCACCAGACATCCACAAGCATCAGGCATCAGACATTCACAAGCATCAGACATCAGGCATCAGACATCCACAAGCATCAGACATCCACAAGCATCAAACATCATGCATCAGACATCATGCATCAGACATCATGCATCAGACATCAGGTGTCAGACATCATGCATCAGACATCCACAAGCATCAGACATCAGGCATCAGACAGCCACAAGCATCAGACATCAGGCATCAGACATCCAAAAGCATCAAACATCAGGCATTAGACATCCACAAGCATCAGACATCAGGAATCAGACATCAGGTATCAGGCATAAGACATCAGGCATCAGACATCCACAAACATCAGACATCAAGCATCAGACATCCACAAGCATCAGGCATCAGACATCAGGCATCAGACATCATGCATCAGACATCATGCATGAGACATCCACAAGCATCAGACATCAGGCATCAAACATCCACAAGCATCAGACATCATGCATCAGACATCAGGCAACACACATCCACAAGCATCAGACATCAGACATCAGACATTCACAAACATCAGGCATCAGACATCCACAAACATCAGGCATCAGGCATCAGACATCCACAAACATCAGGCATCAGACATCCTGCATCAGACATCATGCGTCAGACATCAGGTGTCAGACATCATGCATCAGACATCCACAAGCATCAGACATCAGGCATCAGACAGCCACAAGCATCAGACATCCACAAGCATCAGACATCAGGAATCAAACATCCACAAGCATCAGACATCCACAAGCATCAGACATCATGCATCAGACATCAGGCAACACACATCCACAAGCATCAGACATCAGGCATCAGACATCAGGCATCAGACTTCCACAAGCATCAAGCATCAGACATCAGGCATCAGACATCCACAAGCATCAGACATCAGGTATCAGACATCAGGCAACACACATCCACAAGCATCAGGCATCAGACATCCACAGGCATCAGACATCAGGAATCAGACATCAGACATCAGGCACCAGACATCCACAAGCATCAGGCATCAGACATCCACAAGCATCAGACATCATGCATCAGACATCAGGTGTCAGACATCATGCATCAGACATCCACAAGCTTCAGACATCAGGCATCAGACAGCCAAAAGCATCAGACATCCACAAGCATCAAACATCAGGCATTAGACATCCACAAGCATCAGACATCAGGAATCAGACATCAGGTATCAGACATCAGGCATAAGACATCAGGCCTCCGACATCAGACATCCACAAGTATCAGACATCTACAAGCATCAGACATCAGGCATCAGACATCATGCATCAGACATCAGGCATCAGACATCCACAAACATCAGACTTCAAGCATCAGACATCCACAAGCATCAGACATCATGCATCAGACATCATGCATGAGACATCATGCATGAGACATCCACAAGCATCAGACATCAGGCAACAGACATCCACAAGCATCAGACATCCACAAGCATCAGACATCATGCATCAGATATCATGCATCAGACATCAGGTGTCAGACATCATGCATCAGACATCCACAAGCATCAGACATCAGGCATCAGACAGCCACAAGCATCAGACATCAGGCATCAGACATCCACAAGCATCAGACATCAGGAATCAGACATGCCTGATGCCTGATGTGTGATACCTGATGTCTGATTCCTGATGTCTGATGTTTGTGGATGTCTAATGCCTGATGTTTGATGCTTGTGGATGTCTGATGCCTGATGTCTGATGCTTGTGGCTGTCTGATGCCTGATGTCTGATTTGTGATACCTGATAAGACATCAGGCCTCAGACATCAGACATCCGCAAGTATCAGACATCTACAAGCATCAGACATTAAGACATCAGGCATCAGACATCATGCATCAGACATCAGGCAACACACATCCACAAGCATCAGGCATCAGACATCCACAAGCATCAAGCATCGGACATCAGGCATCAGACATCCACAAGCAACAGACATCATTCATCAGACATCAGGCAACATACATCCACAAGCATCAGGCATCAGACATCAAACATCAGGCATCAGACATCCACAAGCAACAGGCATCAGACATCCACAAGCGTCTGGCATCAGACATCAGGCATCCACAAGCATCAGACATCCACAAGCATCAGGCATTCAACATCAGGCATCAGACATCAGGCACCAGACATCCACAAGCATCAGACATTCACAAGCATCAGACATCTGGCATCAGACATCCACAGGCATCAGACATCAGGCACCAGACATCCACAAGCATCAGACATCCACAAGCATCAGACATCAGGCATCAGACATCCAAAAACATCAGACATCAAGCATCAGACATCCACAAGCATCAGGCATCAGACATCAGGCATCAGACATCATGCATCAGACATCATGCATGAGACATCCACAAGCATCAGACATCAGGCATCATACATCCACGAGCATCAGACATCCACAAGCATCATGCATGAGGCATCAGACATCCACAAGCATCAGACATCATGCATCAGACATCATGCATCAGACATCAGGTGTCAGACATCATGCATCAGACATTCACAAGCATCAACATCAGGCATCAGACAGCCACAAGTATCAGACATCAGGCATCAGACATCCACAAGCATCAGACATCAGGAATCAGACATCAGATATCACACATCAGACATCAGACATCAGGCCTCAGACATCAGACATCCACAAGTATCAGACATCTACAAGCATCAGACATTAAGACATCAGGCATCAGACATCATGCATCAGACATCAGACATCCACAAACATCAGACATCAAGCATCAGACATCCACAAGCATCAGACATCATGCATCAGACATCATGCATCAGACATCAGGCATCAAACATCCACAAGCATCAGACATCATGCATCAGACATCAGGCAACACACATCCACAAGCATCAGGCATCAGACATCCACAAGCATCATGCATCAGACATCATGCATCAGACATCAGGTGTCAGACATCCACAAGCATCATATATCAGGCATCCGACAGCCACAAGCATCAGACATCCACAAGCATCAGACATCAGGAATCAAACATCCACAAGCATCAGACATCCACAAGCATCAGACATCATGCATCAGACATCAGGCAACACACATCCACAAGCATAAGGCATCAGACATCAAACATCAGGCATCAGACATCAGGCATCAGACTTCCACAAGCATCAGACATCAGGTGTCAGACTTCAGGCATCAGACATCAGGCACCAGACATCCACAAGCATCAGGCATCAGACATTCACAAGCATCAGACATCAGGCATCAGACATCCACAAGCATCAGACATCAGGCATCAGACAGCCACAAGTATCAGACATCAGGCATCAGACATCCACAAGCATCAGACATCAGGAATCAGACATCAGATATCACACATCAGACATCAGGCCTCAGACATCAGACATCCACAAGTATCAGACATCTACAAGCATCAGACATTAAGACATCAGGCATCAGACATCATGCATCAGACATCAGACATCCACAAACATCAGACATCAAGCATCAGACATCCACAAGCATCAGACATCATGCATCAGACATCATGCATGAGACATCAGGCATCAAACATCCACAAGCATCAGACATCATGCATCAGACATCAGGCAACACACATCCACAAGCATCAGGCATCAGACATCCACAAGCATCATGCATCAGACATCATGCATCAGACATCAGGTGTCAGACATCCACAAGCATCATATATCAGGCATCCAACAGCCACAAGCATCAGACATCCACAAGCATCAGACATCAGGAATCAAACATCCACAAGCATCAGACATCCACAAGCATCAGACATCATGCATCAGACATCAGGCAACACACATCCACAAGCATAAGGCATCAGACATCAAACATCAGGCATCAGACATCAGGCATCAGACTTCCACAAGCATCAGACATCAGGTGTCAGACTTCAGGCATCAGACATCAGGCACCAGACATCCACAAGCATCAGGCATCAGACATTCACAAGCATCAGACATCAGGCATCAGACATCCACAAGCATCAGACATCCACAAGCATCAAACATCATGCATCAGACATCATGCATCAGACATCAGGTGTCAGACATCATGCATCAGACATCCACAAGCATCAGACATCAGGCATCAGACAGCCACAAGCATCAGACATCAGGCATCAGACATCCAAAAGCATCAAACATCAGGCATTAGACATCCACAAGCATCAGACATCAGGAATCAGACATCAGGTATCAGGCATAAGACATCAGGCATCAGACATCCACAAACATCAGACATCAAGCATCAGACATCCACAAGCATCAGGCATCAGACATCAGGCATCAGACATCATGCATCAGACATCATGCATGAGACATCCACAAGCATCAGACATCAGGCATCAAACATCCACAAGCATCAGACATCATGCATCAGACATCAGGCAACACACATCCACAAGCATCAGACATCAGACATCAGACATTCACAAACATCAGGCATCAGGCATCAGACATCCACAAACATCAGGCATCAGGCATCAGACATCCACAAACATCAGGCATCAGACATCCTGCATCAGACATCATGCGTCAGACATCAGGTGTCAGACATCATGCATCAGACATCCACAAGCATCAGACATCAGGCATCAGACAGCCACAAGCATCAGACATCCACAAGCATCAGACATCAGGAATCAAACATCCACAAGCATCAGACATCCACAAGCATCAGACATCATGCATCAGACATCAGGCAACACACATCCACAAGCATCAGACATCGGGCATCAGACATCAGGCATCAGACTTCCACAAGCATCAAGCATCAGACATCAGGCATCAGACATCCACAAGCATCAGACATCAGGTATCAGACATCAGGCAACACACATCCACAAGCATCAGGCATCAGACATCCACAGGCATCAGACATCAGGAATCAGACATCAGACATCAGGCACCAGACATCCACAAGCATCAGGCATCAGACATCCACAAGCATCAGACATCATGCATCAGACATCAGGTGTCAGACATCATGCATCAGACATCCACAAGCATCAGACATCAGGCATCAGACAGCCACAAGCATCAGACATCCACAAGCATCAAACATCAGGCATTAGACATCCACAAGCATCAGACATCAGGAATCAGACATCAGGTATCAGACATCAGGCATAAGACATCAGGCCTCCGACATCAGACATCCACAAGTATCAGACATCTACAAGCATCAGACATCAGGCATCAGACATCATGCATCAGACATCAGGCATCAGACATCCACAAACATCAGACTTCAAGCATCAGACATCCACAAGCATCAGACATCATGCATCAGACATCATGCATGAGACATCCACAAGCATCAGACATCAGGCAACAGACATCCACAAGCATCAGACATCCACAAGCATCAGACATCATGCATCAGATATCATGCATCAGACATCAGGTGTCAGACATCATGCATCAGACATCCACAAGCATCAGACATCAGGCATCAGACAGCCACAAGCATCAGACATCAGACATCAGACATCCACAAGCATCAGACATCAGGAATCAGACATGCCTGATGCCTGATGTGTGATACCTGATGTCTGATTCCTGATGTCTGATGTTTGTGGATGTCTAATGCCTGATGTTTGATGCTTGTGGATGTCTGATGCCTGATGTCTGATGCTTGTGGCTGTCTGATGCCTGATGTCTGATTTGTGATACCTGATAAGACATCAGGCCTCAGACATCAGACATCCGCAAGTATCAGACATCTACAAGCATCAGACATTAAGACATCAGGCATCAGACATCATGCATCAGACATCAGGCAACACACATCCACAAGCATCAGGCATCAGACATCCACAAGCATCAAGCATCGGACATCAGGCATCAGACATCCACAAGCAACAGACATCATTCATCAGACATCAGGCAACATACATCCACAAGCATCAGGCATCAGACATCAAACATCAGGCATCAGACATCCACAAGCAACAGGCATCAGACATCCACAAGCGTCTGGCATCAGACATCAGGCATCCACAAGCATCAGACATCCACAAGCATCAGGCATTCGACATCAGGCATCAGACATCAGGCACCAGACATCCACAAGCATCAGACATTCACAAGCATCAGACATCTGGCATCAGACATCCACAGGCATCAGACATCAGGCACCAGACATCCACAAGCATCAGACATCCACAAGCATCAGACATCAGGCATCAGACATCCAAAAACATCAGACATCAAGCATCAGACATCCACAAGCATCAGGCATCAGACATCAGGCATCAGACATCATGCATCAGACATCATGCATGAGACATCCACAAGCATCAGACATCAGGCATCATACATCCACGAGCATCAGACATCCACAAGCATCATGCATGAGGCATCAGACATCCACAAGCATCAGACATCATGCATCAGACATCATGCATCAGACATCAGGTGTCAGACATCATGCATCAGACATTCACAAGCATCAACATCAGGCATCAGACAGCCACAAGTATCAGACATCAGGCATCAGACATCCACAAGCATCAGACATCAGGAATCAGACATCAGATATCACACATCAGACATCAGACATCAGGCCTCAGACATCAGACATCCACAAGTATCAGACATCTACAAGCATCAGACATTAAGACATCAGGCATCAGACATCATGCATCAGACATCAGACATCCACAAACATCAGACATCAAGCATCAGACATCCACAAGCATCAGACATCATGCATCAGACATCATGCATGAGACATCAGGCATCAAACATCCACAAGCATCAGACATCATGCATCAGACATCAGGCAACACACATCCACAAGCATCAGGCATCAGACATCCACAAGCATCATGCATCAGACATCATGCATCAGACATCAGGTGTCAGACATCCACAAGCATCATATATCAGGCATCCGACAGCCACAAGCATCAGACATCCACAAGCATCAGACATCAGGAATCAAACATCCACAAGCATCAGACATCCACAAGCATCAGACATCATGCATCAGACATCAGGCAACACACATCCACAAGCATAAGGCATCAGACATCAAACATCAGGCATCAGATATCAGGCATCAGACTTCCACAAGCATCAGACATCAGGTGTCAGACTTCAGGCATCAGACATCAGGCACCAGACATCCACAAGCATCAGGCATCAGACATTCACAAGCATCAGACATCAGGCATCAGACATCCACAAGCATCAGACATCAGGCATCAGACAGCCACAAGTATCAGACATCAGGCATCAGACATCCACAAGCATCAGACATCAGGAATCAGACATCAGATATCACACATCAGACGTCAGGCCTCAGACATCAGACATCCACAAGTATCAGACATCTACAAGCATCAGACATTAAGACATCAGGCATCAGTCATCATGCATCAGACATCAGACATCCACAAACATCAGACATCAAGCATCAGACATCCACAAGCATCAGACATCATGCATCAGACATCATGCATGAGACATCAGGCATCAAACATCCACAAGCATCAGACATCATGCATCAGACATTAGGCAACACACATCCACAAGCATCAGGCATCAGACATCCACAAGCATCATGCATCAGACATCATGCATCAGACATCAGGTGTCAGACATCCACAAGCATCATATATCAGGCATCCAACAGCCACAAGCATCAGACATCCACAAGCAACAGACATCAGGAATCAAACATCCACAAGCATCAGACATCCACAAGCATCAGACATCATGCATCAGACATCAGGCAACACACATCCACAAGCATAAGGCATCAGACATCAAACATCAAACATCAGGCATCAGACATCAGGCATCAGACTTCCACAAGCATCAGACATCAGGTGTCAGACTTCAGGCATCAGACATCAGGCACCAGACATCCACAAGCATCAGGCATCAGACATTCACAAGCATCAGACATCAGGCATCAGACATCCACAAGCATCAGACATCCACAAGCATCAAACATCATGCATCAGACATCATGCATCAGACATCAGGTGTCAGACATCATGCATCAGACATCCACAAGCATCAGACATCAGGCATCAGACAGCCACAAGCATCAGACATCAGGCATCAGACATCGAAAAGCATCAAACATCAGGCATTAGACATCCACAAGCATCAGACATCAGGAATCAGACATCAGGTATCAGGCATAAGACATCAGGCATCAGACATCCACAAACATCAGACATCAAGCATCAGACATCCACAAGCATCAGGCATCAGACATCAGGCATCAGACATCATGCATCAGACATCATGCATGAGACATCCACAAGCATCAGACATCAGGCATCAAACATCCACAAGCATCAGACATCATGCATTCGACATCAGGCAACACACATCCACAAGCATCAGACATCAGACATCAGACATTCACAAACATCAGGCATCAGGCATCAGACATCCACAAACATCAGGCATCAGGCATCAGACATCCACAAACATCAGGCATCAGACATCCTGCATCAGACATCATGCGTCAGACATCAGGTGTCAGACATCATGCATCAGACATCCACAAGCATCAGACATCAGGCATCAGACAGCCACAAGCATCAGACATCCACAAGCATCAGACATCAGGAATCAAACATCCACAAGCATCAGACATCCACAAGCATCAGACATCATGCATCAGACATCAGGCAACACACATCCACAAGCATCAGACATCGGGCATCAGACATCAGGCATCAGACTTCCACAAGCATCAAGCATCAGACATCAGGCATCAGACATCCACAAGCATCAGACATCAGGTATCAGACATCAGGCAACACACATCCACAAGCATCAGGCATCAGACATCCACAGGCATCAGACATCAGGAATCAGACATCAGACATCAGGCACCAGACATCCACAAGCATCAGGCATCAGACATCCACAAGCATCAGACATCATGCATCAGACATCAGGTGTCAGACATCATGCATCAGACATCCACAAGCATCAGACATCAGGCATCAGACAGCCACAAGCATCAGACATCCACAAGCATCAAACATCAGGCATTAGACATCCACAAGCATCAGACATCAGGAATCAGACATCAGGTATCAGACATCAGGCATAAGACATCAGGCCTCCGACATCAGACATCCACAAGTATCAGACATCTACAAGCATCAGACATCAGGCATCAGACATCATGCATCAGACATCAGGCATCAGACATCCACAAACATCAGACTTCAAGCATCAGACATCCACAAGCATCAGACATCATGCATCAGACATCATGCATGAGACATCCACAAGCATCAGACATCAGGCATCAAACATCCACAAGCATCAGGCATGCATCAGACATCAGGCAACACACATCCACAAGCATCAGGCATCAGACATCCACAAGCATCAGACATCATGCATCAGACATCAGGCAACACATCCACAAGCATCAGACATCAAACATCGGGGATCAGACATCAGGCATCAGACATCCACAAGCATCGGACATCAGACATCCACAAGCATCAGACATCAGGCACCAGACATCAGCCATCAGGCATAAGACATCCACAAGCATCAGGCATCAGACATCCACAAGCAACAGACATCATGCATCAGACATCAGACAACATACATCCACAAACATCAGGCATCAGACATCAAACATCAGGCATCAGACATCCACAAGCATCAGACATCAGGCATCCACAAGCATCAGACATCTGACATCAGGCATCGGACATCAGGCATCAGACATCCACAAGCATCAGGCATCAGACATCAGGCACCAGACATCAGCCATCAGGCATAAGACATCCACAAGCATCAGGCATCAGACATCCACAAGCAACAGACATCATGCATCAGGCATCAGACATCCACAAGCATCAGGCATCAGACATCCACAAGCATCAGACATCAGGCATCAGACATCAGGCATCAGACATCAGGCACCAGACATCCACAAGCATCAGACATCAGGCATCAGACATCCACAAGCATCAGACATCAGAAATCAGACATCAGGCATCAGGCACCAGACATCCACAAGCATCAGACATCCACAAGCATCAGACATCAGGCATTAGACATCCGGCACCAGACATGCACAAGCATCAGGCATCAGACATGCACAAGCATCAGGCATCAGACATCATGCATCAGACATCATGCATCAGACATCAGGTGTCAGACATCATGCGTCAGACATCCACAAGCATCAGACATCAGGCATCAGACAGCCGTGAGCATCAGACATCAGGCATCAGACATCCACAAGCATCAAACATAAGGCGTTAGACATCCACAAGCATCAGACATCAGGAATCAGACATCAGGTATCAGACATCAGGCCTCATATATCAGACATCCACAAGTATCAGACATCTACAAACATCAGGCATCAGACATCATGCATCAGACATCAGGTATCAGACATCCACAAACATCAGACATCAAGCATCAGACATCCACAAGCATCAGGCATCAGACATCAGGCATCAGACATCCACAAACATCAGACATCAAGCATCAGACATCATGCATCAGACATCATGCATGAGACATCCACAAGCATCAGACATCAGGCATCAAACATCCACAAGCATCAGACATCCACAAGCATCATGCATGAGGCATCAGACATCCACACGCATCAGACATCATGCATCAGACATCAGGTGTCAGACATCATGCGTCAGACATCCACAAGCATCAGACATCAGGCATCAGACAGCCACAAGCATCAGACATCAGGCATCAGACATCCACAAGCATCAGACATCAGGAATCAGACATCAGGTATCACTCATCAGACATCAGGCCTCAGATATCAGACATCCACAAGTATCAGACATTAAGACATCAGGCATCAGACATCATGCATCAGACATCAGACATCCACAAACATCAGACATCAAGCATCAGACATCCACAAGCGTCAGGCATCAGACATCATGCATCAGACATCATTCATGAGACATCCACAAGCATCAGACATCAGGCATCAAACGTCCACAAGCATCAGACATCATGCATCAGACATCAGGCAACACACATCCACAAGCATCAGGCATCAGACATCCACAAGCATCAGACATCAGGCATCAGACATCCACAAGCATCGGACATCAGGCATCAGACATCATGCGTCAGACATCATACATCAGACATCAGGCATCAGACATTCACAAACATCAGGCATCAGACATCAGGCATCAGACACCCACAAACATCATGCATCAGACATCCACAAGCATCAGACATCCTGCATCAGACATGCGTCAGACATCAGGTGTCAGACATCATGCATCAGACATCCACAAGCATCAGACATCAGGCATCAGACAGCCACAAGCATCAGACATCCACAAGCATCAGACATCAGGAATCAAACATCCACAAGCATCAGACATCCACAAGCATCAGACATCCACAAGCATCAGACATCAGGAATCAAGAATCCACAAGCATCAGACATCATGCATCAGACATCAGGCAACACACATCCACAAGCATCAGACATTGGGCATCAGACATCAGGCATCAGACTTCCACAAGCATCAGGCATCAGGCATCAGACATCCACAAGCATCAGACATCAGGTATCAGACATCAGGCAACACACATCCACAAGCATCAGACATCCACAGGCATCAGACATTAGGCACCAGACATCCACAAGCATCAGACATCAGGAATCAGACATCAGGCATCAGACATCAGGCACCAGACATCCACAAGCATCAGGCATTAGACATTCACAAGCATCAGACATCAGGCATCAGACATCCACAAGCATCAGACATCATGCATCAGACATCAGGCAACACACATCCACAAGCATCAGATATCGGGCATCAGACATCAGGCATCAGACTTCCACAAGCATCAGACATCAGGCATCAGACATCCACAAGCATCAGACATCATGCATCAGACATCAGGCAACACACATCCACAAGCATCAGACATCAGACATTCACAAACATCAGGCATCAGGCATCAGACATCCACAAACATCAGGCATCAGGCATCAGACATCCACAAACATCAGGCATCAGACATCATGTGTCAGACATCAGGTGTCAGACATCATGCATCAGACATCCACAAGCATCAGACATCAGGCATCAGACAGCCACAAGCATCAGACATCCACAAGCATCAGACATCAGGAATCAAACATCCACAAGCATCAGACATCCACAAGCATCAGACATCATGCATCAGACATCAGGCAACACACATCCACAAGCATCAGACATCGGGCATCAGACATCAGGCATCAGACTTCCACAAGCATCAAGCATCAGACATCAGGCATCAGACATCCACAAGCATCAGACATCAGGTATCAGACATCAGGCAACACACATCCACAAGCATCAGGCATCAGACATCCACAGGCATCAGACATCAGGAATCAGACATCAGGCATCAGACATCAGGCACCAGACATCCACAAGCATCAGGCATCAGACATCCACAAGCATCAGGCATCAGACATCCACAAGCATCAGACATCATGCATCAGACATCAGGTGTCAGACATCATGCATCAGACATCCACAAGCATCAGACATCAGGCATCAGACAGCCACAAGCATCAGACATCCACAAGCATCAAACATCAGGCATTAGACATCCACAAGCATCAGACATCAGGAATCAGACATCAGGTATCAGACATCAGGCATAAGACATCAGGCCTCCAACATCAGACATCCACAAGTATCAGACATCTACAAGCATCAGACATTAGACATCAGGCATCAGACATCATGCATCAGACATCAGGCATCAGACATCCACAAACATCAGACTTCAAGCATCAGACATCCACAAGCATCAGACATCATGCATCAGACATCATGCATGAGACATCCACAAGCATCAGACATCAGGCATCAAACATCCACAAGCATCAGGCATGCATCAGACATCAGGCAACACACATCCACAAGCATCAGGCATCAGACATCCACAAGCATCAGACATCAGACATCAGGCAACACATCCACAAGCATCAGACATCAAACATCGGGCATCAGACATCAGGCATCAGACATCCACAAGCATCGGACATCAGACATCCACAAGCATCAGACATCAGGCACCAGACATCAGCCATCAGGCATAAGACATCCACAAGCATCAGGCATCAGACATCCACAAGCAACAGACATCATGCATCAGACATCAGGCAACATACATCCACAAACATCAGGCATCAGACATCAAACATCAGGCATCAGACATCCACAAGCATCAGGCATCAGACATCAGGCATCCACAAGCATCAGACATCCGACATCAGGCATCGGATATCAGGCATCAGACATCCACAAGCATCAGGCATCAGACATCATGCACCAGACATCAGCCATCAGGCATAAGACATCCACAAGCATCAGACATCAGGCATCAGACATCCACAAGCAACAGACATCATGCATCAGGCATCAGACATCCACAAGCATCAGGCATCAGACATCCACAAGCATCAGACATCAGACATCAGGCATCAGACATCAGGCACCAGACATCCACAAGCATCAGACATCAGGCACCAGACATCCACAAGCATCAGACATCCACAAGCATCAGACATAAGGCATCAGACATCCACAAGCAACAGACATCAGAAATCAGACATCAGGCATCAGGCACCAGACATCCACAAGCATCAGACATCCACAAGCATCAGAAATCAGGCATTAGACATCCGGCACCAGACATGCACAAGCATCAGGCATCAGACATGCAAAAGCATCAGGCATCAGACATCATGCATCAGACATCATGCATCAGACATCAGGTGTCAGACATGCATCAGACATCCACATGCATCAGACATCCACAAGCATCAGACATCAGGCATCAGACAGCCACAAGCATCAGACATCAGGCATCAGACATCCACAAGCATCAAACATAAGGCATTAGACATCCACAAGCATCAGACATCAGGAATCAGACATCAGGTATCAGACATCCGGCCTCAGATATCAGACATCCACAAGTATCAGACATCATGCATCAGACATCCACAAGCATCAAACATAAGGCATTAGACATCCACAAGCATCAGACATCAGGAATCAGACATCAGGTATCACACATCAGACATCAGGCCTCAGACATCAGACATCCACAAGTATCAGACATTAAGACATCAGGCATCAGACATCATGCATCAGACATCAGACATCCACAAACATCAGACATCAAGCATCAGACATCAGACATCCACAAGCATCAGGCATCAGATATCATGCATCAGACATCATGCATGAGACATCCACAAGCATCAGACATCAGGCATCAAACATCCACAAGCATCAGACATCATGCATCAGACATCAGGCAACACACATCCACAAGCATCAGGCATCAGACATCCACAAGCATCAGACATCAGGCATCAGACATCCACAAGCATCGGACATCAGGCGTCAGACATCATACATCAGACATCAGGCGTCAGACATCATACATCAGACATCAGGCATCAGACATTCACAAACATCAGGCATCAGACATCAGACACCCACAAACATCATGCATCAGACATCCACAAGCATCAGACATCTTGCATCAGACATGCATCAGACATCAGATGTCAGACATCATGCATCAGACATCCACAAGCATCAGACATCAGGCATCAGACAGCCACAAGCATCAGACATCCACAAGCATCAGACATCAGGAATCAAACTTCCACAAGCATCAGACATCCACAAGCATCAGACATCCACAAGCATCAGACATCAGGAATCAAACATCCACAAGCATCAGACATCATGCATCAGACATCAGGCAACACACATCCACAAGCATCAGACATCGGGCATCAGGCATCAGACTTCCACAAGCATCAGACATCAGGCATCAGACATCCACAAGCATCAGACATCAGGTATCAGACATCAGGCAACACACATCCACAAGCATCAGGCATCAGACATCCACAGGCATCAGACATTAGGTATCAGACATCCACAAGCATCAGACATCAGGAATCAGACATCAGACATCAGGCACCAGACATCCACAAGCATCAGGCATTAGACATTCACAAGCATCAGACATCAGGCATCAGACATCCACAAGCATCAGACATCATGCATCAGACATCAGGTGTCAGACATCAGGTGTCAGACATCCACAAGCATCAGACATCAGGCACCAGACATCCTCAAGCATCAGGCATCAGACATTCACAAGCATCAGGCATCAGGCACCAGACATCCACAAGCATCAGGCATCAGACATTCACAAGCATCAGACATCAGGCACCAGACATCCACAAGCATCAGACATCCACAAGCATCAGACATCATGCATCAGATATCATGCATCAGACATCAGGTGTCAGACATCATGCATCAGACATCCACAAGCATCAGACATCAGGCACCAGACAGCCACAAGCATCAGACATCAGGCATCAGACATCCACAAGCATCAGACATCAGGAATCAGACATGCCTGATGCCTGATGTGTGATACCTGATGTCTGATTCCTGATGTCTGATGTTTGTGGATGTCTAATGCCTGATGTTTGATGCTTGTGGATGTCTGATGCCTGATGTCTGATGCTTGTGGCTGTCTGATGCCTGATGTCTGATGTGTGATACCTGATAAGACATCAGGCCTCAGACATCAGACATCCGCAAGTATCAGACATCTACAAGCATCAGACATTAAGACATCAGGCATCAGACATCATGCATCAGACATCAGGCAACACACATCCACAAGCATAGGGCATCAGACATCCACAAGCATCAAGCATCGGACATCAGGCATCAGACATCCACAAGCAACAGACATCATTCATCAGACATCAGGCAACATACATCCACAAGCATCAGGCATCAGACATCAAACATCAGGCATCAGACATCCACAAGCATCAGGCATCAGACATCCACAAGCGTCTGGCATCAGACATCAGGCATCCACAAGCATTAGACATCCACAAGCATCAGGCATTCGACATCAGGCATCAGACATCAGGCACCAGACATCCACAAGCATCAGACATCCACAAGCATCAGACATCTGGCATCAGACATCCACAGGCATCAGACATCAGGCACCAGACATCCACAAGCATCAGACATCCACAAGCATCAGACATCAGGCATCAGACATCCAAAAACATCAGACATCAAGCATCAGACATCCACAAGCATCAGGCATCAGACATCAGGCATCAGACATCATGCATCAGACATCATGCATGAGACATCCACAAGCATCAGACATCAGGCATCATACATCCACAAGCATCAGACATCCACAAGCATCATGCATGAGGCATCAGACATCCACAAGCATCAGACATCATGCATCAGACATCCACAAGCATCAGGCATCAGACATTCACAAGCATCAGACATCAGGCATCAGACATCCACAAGCATCAACATCAGGCATCAGACAGCCACAAGCATCAGACATCAGGCATCAGACATCCACAAGCATCAGACATCAGGAATCAGACATCAGATATCACACATCAGACATCAGGCCTCAGACATCAGACATCCACAAGTATCAGACATCTACAAGCATCAGACATTAAGACATCAGGCATCAGACATCATGCATCAGACATCAGACATCCACAAACATCAGACATCAAGCATCAGACATCCACAAGCATCAGACATCATGCATCAGACATCATGCATGAGACATCAGGCATCAAACATCCACAAGCATCAGACATCATGCATCAGACATCAGGCAACACACATCCACAAGCATCAGGCATCAGACATCCACAAGCATCATGCATCAGACATCATGCATCAGACATCAGGTGTCAGACATCCACAAGCATCATATATCAGGCATCAGACAGCCACAAGCATCAGACATCCACAAGCATCAGACATCAGGAATCAAACATCCACAAGCATCAGACATCCACAAGCATCAGACATCATGCATCAGACATCAGGCAACACACATCCACAAGCATAAGGCATCAGACATCAAACATCAGGCATCAGACATCAGGCATCAGACTTCCACAAGCATCAGACATCAGGTGTCAGACATCAGGCATCAGACATCAGGCACCAGACATCCACAAGCATCAGGCATCAGACATTCACAAGCATCAGACATCAGGCATCAGACATCCACAAGCATCAGACATCCACAAGCATCAAACATCATGCATCAGACATCATGCATCAGACATCAGGTGTCAGACATCATGCATCAGACATCCACAAGCATCAGACATCAGGCATCAGACAGCCACAAGCATCAGACATCAGGCATCAGACATCCACAAGCATCAAACATCAGGCATTAGACATCCACAAGCATCAGACATCAGGAATCAGACATCAGGTATCAGGCATAAGACATCAGGCATCAGACATCCACAAACATCAGACATCAAGCATCAGACATCCACAAGCATCATGCATCAGACATCAGGCATCAGACATCATGCATCAGACATCATGCATCAGACATCCACAAGCATCAGACATCAGGCATCAAACATCCACAAGCATCAGACATCATGCATCAGACATCAGGCAACACACATCCACAAGCATCAGACATCAGACATCAGACATTCACAAACATCAGGCATCAGGCATCAGACATCCACAAACATCAGGCATTAGGCATCAGACATCCACAAACATCAGGCATCAGACATCCTGCATCAGACATCATGCATCAGACATCAGGTGTCAGACATCATGCATCAGACATCCACAAGCATCAGACATCAGGCATCAGACAGCCACAAGCATCAGACATCAGGCATCAGACAGCCACAAACATCAGACATCAGGAATCAAACATCCACAAGCATCAGACATCCACAAGCATCAGACATCATGCATCAGACATCAGGCAACACACATCCACAAGCATCAGACATCGGGCATCAGACATCAGGCATCAGACTTCCACAAGCATCAAGCATCAGACATCAGGCATCAGACATCCACAAGCATCAGACATCAGGTATCAGACATCAGGCAACACACATCCACAAGCATCAGGCATCAGACATCCACAGGCATCAGACATCAGGAATCAGACATCAGACATCAGGCACCAGACATCCACAAGCATCAGGCATCAGACATCCACAAGCATCAGACATCATGCATCAGACATCAGGTGTCAGACATCATGCATCAGACATCCACAAGCATCAGACATCAGGCATCAGACAGCCACAAGCATCAGACATCCACAAGCATCAAACATCAGGCATTAGACATCCATAAGCATCAGACATCAGGAATCAGACATCAGGTATCAGACATCAGGCATAAGACATCAGGCCTCCGACATCAGACATCCACAAGTATCAGACATCTACAAGCATCAGACATCAGGCATCCGACATCATGCATCAGACATCAGGCATCAGACATCCACAAACATCAGACTTCAAGCATCAGACATCCACAAGCATCAGACATCATGCATCAGACATCAGGTGTCAGACATCCACAAGCATCATATATCAGGCATCAGACAGCCACAAGCATCAGACATCCACAAGCATCAGACATCAGGAATCAAACATCCACAAGCATCAGACATCCACAAGCATCAGACATCATGCATCAGACATCAGGCAACACACATCCACAAGCATAAGGCATCAGACATCAAACATCAGGCATCAGACATCAGGCATCAGACTTCCACAAGCATCAGACATCAGGTGTCAGACATCAGGCATCAGACATCAGGCACCAGACATCCACAAGCATCAGGCATCAGACATTCACAAGCATCAGACATCAGGCATCAGACATCCACAAGCATCAGACATCCACAAGCATCAAACATCATGCATCAGACATCATGCATCAGACATCAGGTGTCAGACATCATGCATCAGACATCCACAAGCATCAGACATCAGGCATCAGACAGCCACAAGCATCAGACATCAGGCATCAGACATCCACAAGCATCAAACATCAGGCATTAGACATCCACAAGCATCAGACATCAGGAATCAGACATCAGGTATCAGGCATAAGACATCAGGCATCAGACATCCACAAACATCAGACATCAAGCATCAGACATCCACAAGCATCATGCATCAGACATCAGGCATCAGACATCATGCATCAGACATCATGCATGAGACATCCACAAGCATCAGACATCAGGCATCAAACATCCACAAGCATCAGACATCATGCATCAGACATCAGGCAACACACATCCACAAGCATCAGACATCAGACATCAGACATTCACAAACATCAGGCATCAGGCATCAGACATCCACAAACATCAGGCATTAGGCATCAGACATCCACAAACATCAGGCATCAGACATCCTGCATCAGACATCATGCATCAGACATCAGGTGTCAGACATCATGCATCAGACATCCACAAGCATCAGACATCAGGCATCAGACAGCCACAAGCATCAGACATCAGGCATCAGACAGCCACAAACATCAGACATCAGGAATCAAACATCCACAAGCATCAGACATCCACAAGCATCAGACATCATGCATCAGACATCAGGCAACACACATCCACAAGCATCAGACATCGGGCATCAGACATCAGGCATCAGACTTCCACAAGCATCAAGCATCAGACATCAGGCATCAGACATCCACAAGCATCAGACATCAGGTATCAGACATCAGGCAACACACATCCACAAGCATCAGGCATCAGACATCCACAGGCATCAGACATCAGGAATCAGACATCAGACATCAGGCACCAGACATCCACAAGCATCAGGCATCAGACATCCACAAGCATCAGACATCATGCATCAGACATCAGGTGTCAGACATCATGCATCAGACATCCACAAGCATCAGACATCAGGCATCAGACAGCCACAAGCATCAGACATCCACAAGCATCAAACATCAGGCATTAGACATCCATAAGCATCAGACATCAGGAATCAGACATCAGGTATCAGACATCAGGCATAAGACATCAGGCCTCCGACATCAGACATCCACAAGTATCAGACATCTACAAGCATCAGACATCAGGCATCCGACATCATGCATCAGACATCAGGCATCAGACATCCACAAACATCAGACTTCAAGCATCAGACATCCACAAGCATCAGACATCATGCATCAGACATCATGCATGAGACATCCACAAGCATCAGACATCAGGCATCAAACATCCACAAGCATCAGGCATGCATCAGACATCAGGCAACACACATCCACAAGCATCAGGCATCAGACATCCACAAGCATCAGACATCATGCATCAGACATCAGGCAACACATCCACAAGCATCAGACATCAAACATCGGGCATCAGACATCAGGCATCAGACATCCACAAGCATCGGACATCAGACATCCACAAGCATCAGACATCAGGCACCAGACATCAGCCATCAGGCATAAGACATCCACAAGCATCAGGCATCAGACATCCACAAGCAACAGACATCATGCATCAGACATCAGGCAACATACATCCACAAACATCAGGCATCAGACATCAAACATCAGGCATCAGACATCCACAAGCATCAGACATCAGGCATCCACAAGCATCAGACATCCGACATCAGGCATCGGACATCAGGCACCAGACATCCACAAGCATCAGGCATCAGACATCAGGCACCAGACATCAGCCATCAGGCATAGGACATCCACAAGCATCAGACATCAGGCATCAGACATCCACAAGCAACAGACATCATGCATCAGGCATCAGACATCCACAATCATCAGGCATCAGACATCCACAAGCATCAGACATCAGGCATCAGACATCAGGCACCAGACATCCACAAGCATCAGACATCAGGCACCAGACATCCACAAGCATCAGATATCCACAAGCATCAGACATAAGGCATCAGACATCCACAAGCATCAGACATCAGAAATCAGACATCAGGCATCAGGCACCAGACATCCACAAGCATCAGACATCCACAAGCATCAGACATCAGGCATTAGACATCCGGCACCAGACATGCACAAGCATCAGGCATCAGACATGCACAAGCATCAGGCATCAGACATCATGCATCAGACATCATGCATCAGACATCAGGTGTCAGACATGCATCAGACAGCCACAAGCATCAGACATCAGGCATCAGACAGCCACAAGCATCAGACATCAGGCATCAGACATCCACAAGCATCAAACATAAGGCATTAGACATCCACAAGCATCAGACATCAGGAATCAGACATCAGGTATAAGACATCAGGCCTCAGATATCAGACATCCACAAGTATCAGACATCTACAAACATCAGGCATCAGACATCATGCATCAGACATCAGGTATCAGACATCCACAAACATCAGACATCAAGCATCAGACATCCACAAGCATCAGGCATCAGACATCAGGCATCAGACATCCACAAACATCAGACATCAAGCATCCGACATCCACAAGCATCAGACATCATGCATCAGACATCATGCATGAGACATCCACAAGCATCAGACATCAGGCATCAAACATCCACAAGCATCAGACATCCACAAGCATCATGCATGAGGCATCAGACATCCACACGCATCAGACATCATGCATCAGACATCAGGTGTCAGACATCATGCGTCAGACATCCACAAGCATCAGACATCAGGCATCAGACAGCCACAAGCATCAGACATCAGGCATCAGACATCCACAAGCATCAGACATCAGGAATCAGACATCCACAAGCATCAGGCATCAGACATCATGCATCAGACATCATGCATGAGACATCCACAAGCATCAGACATCAGGCATCAAACATCCACAAGCATCAGACATCATGCATCAGACATCTGGCAACACACGTCCACAAGCATCAGGCATCAGACATCCACAAGCATCAGACATCAGGCATCAGACATCCACAAGCATTGGACATCAGGCATCAGACATCATGCGTCAGACATCATACATCAGACATCGGGCATCAGACATTCACAAACATCAGGCATCAGACATCAGGCATCAGACACCCACAAACATCATGCGTCAGACATCCACAAGCATCAGACATCCTGCATCAGACATGCGTCAGACATCAGGTGTCAGACATCATGCATCAGACATCCACAAGCATCAGACATCAGGCATCAGACAGCCACAAGCATCAGACAGCCACAAGCATCAGACATCAGGAATCAAACATCCACAAGCATCAGACATCCACAAGCATCAGACATCCACAAGCATCAGACATCCACAAGCATCAGACATCAGGAATCAAACATCCACAAGCATCAGACATCATGCATCAGACATCAGGCAACACACATCCACAAGCATCAGACATCGGGCATCAGACATCAGGCATCAGACTTCCACAAGCATCAGACATCAGGCATCAGACATCCACAAGCATCAGACATCAGGTATCAGACATCAGGCAACACACATCCACAAGCATCAGACATCCACAGGCATCAGACATTAGGCATCAGACATCCACAAGCATCAGACATCAGGAATCAGACATCAGGCATCAGACATCAGGCACCAGACATCCACAAGCATCAGGCATTAGACATTCACAAGCATCAGACATCAGGCATCAGACATCCACAAGCATCAGACATCATGCATCAGATATCAGGTGTCAGACATCAGGTGTCAGACATCCACAAGCATCAGACATCAGGCACCAGACATCCACAAGCATCAGGCATCAGACATTCACAAGCATCAGACATCAGGCACCAGACATCCACAAGCATCAGGCATCAGACATTCACAAGCATCAGACATCAGGCACCAGAAATCCACAAGCATCAGACATCCACAAGCATCAGACATCATGCATCAGACATCATGCATCAGACATCAGGTGTCAGACATCATGCATCAGACATCCACAAGCATCAGACATCAGGCATCAGACAGCCACAAGCATCAGACATCAGGCATCAGACATCCACAAGCATCAGACATCAGGAATCAGACATGCCTGATGCCTGATGTGTGATACCTGATGTCTGATTCCTGATGTCTGATGTTTGTGGATGTCTAATGCCTGATGTTTGATTCTTGTGGATGTCTGATGCCTGATGTCTGATGCTTGTGGCTGTCTGATGCCTGATGTCTGATGTGTGATACCTGATAAGACATCAGGCCTCAGACATCAGACATCCGCAAGTATCAGACATCTACAAGCATCAGACATTAAGATATCAGGCATCAGACATCATGCATCAGACATCAAGCAACACACATCCACAAGCATCAGGCATCAGACATCCACAAGCATCAAGCATCGGACATAAGGCATCAGACATCCACAAGCAACAGACATCATTCATCAGGCATCAGACATCCACAAGCATCAGGCATCAGACATCCACAAGCGTCTGGCATCAGACATCAGGCATCCACAAGCATCAGACATCCACAAGCATCAGGCATTCGACATCAGGCATCAGACATCAGGCACCAGACATCCACAAGCATCAGACATCCACAAGCATCAGACATCTGGCATCAGACATCCACAGGCATCAGACATCAGGCACCAGACATCCACAAGCATCAGACATCCACAAGCATCAGACTTCAGGCATCAGACATCCACAAACATCAGACATCAAGCATCAGACATCCACAAGCATCAGGCATCAGACATCAGGCATCAGACATCATGCATCAGACATGCATGAGACATCCACAAGCATCAGACATCAGGCATCATACATCCACAAGCATCAGACATCCACAAGCATCATGCATGAGGCATCAGACATCCACAAGCATCAGATATCATGCATCAGACATCATGCATCAGACATCAGGTGTCAGACATCATGCATCAGACATCCACAAGCATCAACATCAGGCATCAGACAGCCACAAGCATCAGACATCAGGCATCAGACATCCACAAGCATCAGACATCAGGAATCAGACATCAGGTATCACACATCAGACATCAGGCCTCAGACATCAGACATCCACAAGTATCAGACATCTACAAGCATCAGACATTAAGACATCAGGCATCAGACATCATGTATCAGACATCAGACATCCACAAACATCAGACATCAAGCATCAGACATCCACAAGCATCAGACATCATGTATCACACATCAGGCAACACACATCCACAAGCATCAGGCATCAGACATCCACAAGCATCATGCATCAGACATCATGCATCAGACATCAGGTGTCAGACATCCACAAGCATCATATATCAGGCATCAGACAGCCACAAGCATCAGACATCGACAAGCATCAGACATCAGGAATCAAACATCCACAAGCATCAGACATCCAAAAGCATCAGACATCATGCATCAGACATCAGGCAACACACATCCACAAGCATAAGGCATCAGACATCAAACATCGGGCATCAGACATCAGGCATCAGACTTCCACAAGCATCAGACATCAGGTGTCAGACATCATGCATCAGACATCAGGCAACACACATCCACAAGCATCAGACATCAGACATCCACAAGCATCAGACATCAGGAATCAGTCATCAGGCATCAGACATCAGGCACCAGACATCCACAAGCATCAGGCATCAGACATTCACAAGCATCAGACATCAGACATCCACAAGCATCAGACATCCACAAGCATCAGACATCATGCATCAGACATCATGCATCAGACATCAGGTGTCAGACATCATGCATCAGACATCCACAAGCATCAGACATCAGGCATCAGACAGCCACAAGCATCAGACATCAGGCATCAGACATCCACAAGCATCATACATCAGGCATTAGACATCCACAAGCATCAGACATCAGGAATCAGACATCAGGTATCAGGCATAAGAAATCAGGCCTCAGACATCAGACATCCACAAGTATCAGACATCAGGCATCAGACATCCAAAAACATCAGACATCAAGCATCAGACATCCAAAAGCATCAGACATCAGACATCATGCATGAGACATCAGGCATCAAACATCCACAAGCATCAGACATCATGCCTCAGACATCAGGCAACACACATCCACAAGCATCAGACATCCACAAGCATCAGACATCATGCATCAGACATCAGGCAACACACATCCACAAGCATCAGGCATCAGACATCAAACATCGGGCATCAGACATCAGGCATCAGACTTCCACAAGCATCGGACATCAGGCATCAGACATCCACAAGCATCAGACATCAGGCACCAGACATCAGCCATCAGGCATAAGACATCCACAAGCAACAGACATCAGACATCAGGCATCAGACATCCACAAGCATCAGGCATCAGACATCCACAAGCGTCAGGCATCAGACATCAGGCATCCACAAGCATCAGACATCCACAAGCATCAGGCATCCGACATCAGGCATCCGACATCAGGCATCAGACATCAGGCATCAGACATCAGGCATCAGACATCCACAAGCATCAGGCATCAGACATCAGGCATCCACAAGCATCAGACATCCACAAGCATCAGGCATCCGACATCAGGCATCCGACATCAGGCACCAGACATCAGGCACCAGACATCCACAAGCATCAGACATCCACAAGCATCAGACATCCACAAGCATCAGACATCCACAAGCATCAGGCATCAGACATCTGGCATCAGACATCCACAAGCATCAGACATCAGGAATCAGACATCACGCATGAGACATCCACAAGCATCAGACATCAGGCATCAAACATCCACAAGCATCAGACATCATGCATCAGACATCAGGCAACACGCATCCACAAGCATCAGACATCAGGCATCAGGCATCAGACATTCACAAACATCAGGCATCAGACATCAGGCATCAGACATCCACAATCAGGCATTAGACATCCACAAGCATGAGACATCATGCATCAGACATCAGGTATCAGACATCATGCATCAGACATCATGCATCAGATATCAGGCATCAGACATCAGGAATCAAACATCCACAAGCATCAGACATCATGCATCAGACATCAGGCAACAAACATCCACAAGCATCAGGCATCAGAAATCAAACATCGGGCATCAGACATCAGGCATCAGACTTCCACAAGCATCAAGCATCAGACATCATGCATCAGACATCAGGTATCAGACATCAGGCAACACACATCCACAAGCATCAGGCATCAGACATCAGGCATCAGGCACCAGACATCCACAAGCATCAGGCATCAGACATTCACAAGCATCAGACATCAGACATCCACAAGCATCAGACATCCACAAGCATCAGACATCAT
The DNA here is from genome assembly GCF_964204655.1 of Triturus cristatus. Taxonomy (NCBI): domain Eukaryota; kingdom Metazoa; phylum Chordata; class Amphibia; order Caudata; family Salamandridae; genus Triturus; species Triturus cristatus. Next base: position 714,700,819 of record NC_140579.1, read on the forward strand.
GCATCAGACATCATGCATCAGACATCAGGTGTCAGACATCATGCATCAGACATCCACAAGCATCAGACAGCCACAAGCATCAGACATCAGGCATCAGACATCTACAAGCATCAGACATCAGGAATCAGACATCAGGTATCACACATCAGACATCAGGCATAAGACATCAGGCCTCAGACATCAGACATCCACAAGTATCAGACATCTACAAGCAGACATTAAGACATCAGGCATCAGACATCATGCATCAGACATCAGGCATCAGACATCCACAAACATCAGACATCAAGCATCAGACATCCACAAGCATCAGACATCAGGCATCAGACATCCACAAACATCAGACATCAAGCATCCGACATCCACAAGCATCAGACATCATGCATCAGACATCATGCATGAGACATCCACAAGCATCAGACATCAGGCATCAAACATCCACAAGCATCAGACATCAGGCAACACACATCCACAAGCATCAGACATCAGGCATCAGACATTCACAAACATCAGGCATCAGACATCAGGCAACACACATCCACAAGCATCAGGCATCGGACATCAAGCATCAGACATCAGGCATCAGACATTCACAAACATCAGGCATCAGACATCAGGCATCAGACATCCACAAACATCAGGCATCAGACATCCACAAACATCAGGCATCAGACATCCTGCATCAGACATCATGCGTCAGACATCAGGTGTCAGACATCATGCATTAGACATCCACAAGCATCAGACATCAGGTATCAGACAGCCACAAGCATCAGACATCCACAAGCATCAGACATCAGGAATCAAACATCCACAAGCATCAGACATCCACAAGCATCAGACATCATGCATCAGACATCAGGCAACACACATCCACAAGCATCAGGCATCAGGCATCAGACTTCCATAAGCATCAAGCATCAGACATCAGACATCAGACATCCACAAGCATCAGACATCAGGTATCAGACATCAGGCAACACACATCCACAAGCATCAGGCATCAGACATCCACAGGCATCAGACATCAGGAATCAGAAATCAGACATCAGGCACCAGACATCCACAAGCATCAGGCATCAGACATTCACAAGCATCAGACATCAGGCATCAGACATCCACAAGCATCAGACATCATGCATCAGACATCAGGTGTCAGACATCATGCATCAGACATCCACAAGCATCAGACATCAGGCATCAGACAGCCACAAGCATCAGACATCAGGCATCAGACATCAGGCATCAGACATCCACAAGCATCAAACATCAGGCATCAGACATCCACAAGCATCAGACATCAGGCATCAGACAGCCACAAGCATCAGACATCAGGCATCAGACATCCACAAGCATCAAACATCAGGCATTAGACATCCACAAGCATCAGACATCAGGCATCAAACATCCACAAGCATCAGGCATCATGCATCAGACATCAGGCAACACACATCCACAAGCATCAGGCATCAGACATCCACAAGCATCAGACATCATGCATCAGACATCAGGCAACACACATTCACAAGCATCAGACATCAAACATCGGGCATCAGACATCAGACATCCACAAGCATCGGACATCAGACATCCACAAGCATCAGGCATCAGACATCAGCCATCAGGCATAAGACATCCACAAGCATCAGACATCAGGCATCAGACATCCCCAAGCAACAGACATCATGCATCAGACATCAGGCAACATACATCCACAAGCATCAGGCATCAGACATCAAACATCAGGCATCAGACATCCACAAGCATCAGGCATCAGACATCAGGCATCCACAAGCATCAGACATCCGACATCAGGCATCAGACATCAGGCACCAGACATCCACAAGCATCAAACATCCACAAGCATCAGACATCTGGCATCAGACATCCACAAGCATCAGACATCAGGCATCAGACATCAGGCACCAGACATCCACAAGCATCAGACATCCACAAGCATCAGACATCAGGCACCAGACATCCACAAGCATCAGACATAAGGCATCAGACATCCACAAGCATCAGACATAAGAAATCAGACATCAGGCATCAGGCACCAGACATGCACAAGCATCAGACATCCACAAGCATCAGACATCTGGCATCAGACATCCGGCACCAGACATGCACAAGCATCAGGCATCAGACATGCACAAGCATCAGGCATCAGACATGCATCAGACATCCACAAGCATCAGACATCAGGCATCAGACAGCCACAAGCATCAGACATCAGGCATCAGACATCCACAAGCATCAAACATAAGGCATTAGACATCCACAAGCATCAGACATCAGGAATCAGACATCAGGTATCACACGTCAGACATCAGGCATAAGATATCAGGCCTCAGACATCAGACATCCACAAGTATCAGACATCTACAAACATCTAGCATCAGACATCATGCATCAGACATCAGGTATCAGACATCCACAAACATCAGACATCAAGCATCAGACATCCACAAGCATCAGACATCAGGCATCAGACATCCACAAACATCAGACATCAAGCATCCGACATCCACAAGCATCAGACATCATGCATCAGACATCATGCATGAGACATCCACAAGCATCAGACATCAGGCATCAAACATCCACAAGCATCAGACATCCACAAGCATCATGCATGAGGCATCAGACATCCACAAGCATCAGACATCATGCATCAGACATCATGCATCAGACATCAGGTGTCAGACATCATGCATCAGACATCCACAAGCATCAGACATCAGGCATCAGACAGCCACAAGCATCAGGCATCAGACATCCACAAGCATCAGACATCAGGAATCAGACATCAGGTATCACACATCAGACATCAGGCCTCAGACATCAGACATCCACAAGTATCAGACATCTACAAGCATCAGACATTAAGACATCAGACATCATGCATCAGACATCAGACATCCACAAACATCAGCCATCAAGCATCAGACATCCACAAGCATCAGGCATCATGCATCAGACATCATGCATCAGACATCCACAAGCATCAGACATCAGGCATCAAACATCCACAAGCATCAGACATCATGCATCAGACATCAGGCAACACACATCCACAAGCATCAGACATCCACAAGCATCAGACATCAGGCATCAGACATCCACAAGCATCGGACATCAGGCATCAGACATCATGCGTCAGACATCATGCATCAGACATCAGACATCAGGCATCAGACATTTACAAACATCAGGCATCAGACATCCACAAACATCATGCATCAGACATCCACAAGCATCAGACATCCTGCATCAGACACCATGCATCAGACATCAGGTGTCAGACATCATGCATCAGACATCCACAAGCACCAGACATCCTGCATCAGACATCATGCATCAGACATCAGGTGTCAGACATCATGCATCAGACATCCACAAGCATCAGCCATCAGGCATCAGACAGCCACAAGCAGCAGACATCAGGAATCAAACATCCACAAGCATCAGACATCCACAAGCATCAGACATGCATCAGACATCATGCATCAGACATCAGGCAACACCCATCCACAAGCATCAGACATCGGGCATCAGACATCAGGCATCAGACTTCCACAAGCATCAAGCATCAGACATCAGGCATCAGACATCCACAAGCATCAGGCATCAGACATCCACAAGCATCGGACATCAGGCATCAGACATCCACAAGCATCAGACATCAGGCACCAGACATCATGCATAAGACATCCACAAGCATCAGACATCAGGCATCAGACATCCACAAGCAACAGACATCATGCATCAGGCATCAGGCAACATACATCCACAATCATCAGGCATCAGCCATCAAACATCAGACATCCACAAGCATCAGACGTCAGACATCCACAAGCGTCAGGCATCAGACATCAGGCATCCACAAGCATCAGACATCCACAGGCATCCGACATCAGGCATCAGACATCCACAAGCATCAGACATCCACAAGCATCAGGCATCAGACAGCTGGCATCAGACATCCACAGGCATCAGACATCAGGCACCAGACATCCACAAGCATCAGACATCCACAAGCATCAGGCATCAGACATCCACAAGCATCAGACATCCACAAGCATCAAACATCATGCATCAGACATCATGCATCAGACATCAGGTATCAGACATCATGCATCAGACATCCACAAGCATCAGATATCAGGCATCAGACAGCCACAAGCATCAGACATCAGGAATCAAACATCCACAAGCATCAGACATCCACAAGCATCAGACATCATGCATAAGACATCAGGCAACACACATCCACAAGCATCAGGCATCAGAAATCAAACATCGGGCATCAGACATCAGACTTCCACAAGCATCAAGCATCAGACATCAGGCATCAGACATCCACAAGCATCAGACATCAGGTATCAGACATCAGGCAACACACATCCACAAGCATCAGGCATCAGACATCAGGAATCAGACTTCAGGCATCAGACATCAGGCACCAGACATCCACAAGCATCAGGCATCAGACATTCACAAGCATCAGACATCAGGCATCAGACATCCACAAGCATCAGACATCATGCATCAGACATCAGGTGTCAGACATCATGCATCAGACATTCACAAGCATCAGACAGCCACAAGCATCAGACATCAGGCATCAGACATCCACAAGCATCAGACATCAGGAACCAGACATCAGGTATCACACATCAGGCATAAGACATCAGACATCCACAGTATCAGACATCCACAAACATCAGACATCAAGCTTCAGACATCCACAAGCATCAGACATCATGCATCAGACGTCATGCATCAGACATCCACAAGCATCAGACATCAGGCAACACACATCCACAAGCATCAGACATCAAACATCCACAAGCATCAGACATCAGGCAACACACATCCACAAGCATCAGACATCAGGCATCAGACATTCACAAACATCAGGCATCAGACATCAGGCATCATACATCAGGTGTCAGACATCATGCGTCAGACATCCACAAGCATCAGATATCAGGCATCAGACAGCCACAAGCATCAGACATCCACAAGCATCAGACATCAGGCAACACACATCCACAAGCATCAGGCATCAAACATCGGGCATCAGACATCAGGCATCAGACATCAGGCATCAGACATCCACAAGCATCAGACATCAGGTATCAGACATCAGGCAACACACATCCACAAGCATCAGACATCAGGCATCAGACATCCACAAGCATCAGACATCAGGAATCAGACATCAGGCATCAAAAATCAGGCACCAGACATCCACAAGCATCAGGCATCAGACATTCACAAGCATCAGACATCAGGCATCAGACATCCACAAGCATCAGACATCATGCATCAGACATCATGCATCAGACATCAGGTGTCAGACATCAGGTGTCAGATATCAGGTGTCAGACATCCACAAGCATCAGACATCAGGCATCAGACATCAGGCATCAGACATCCACAAGCATCAGACATCAGGAATCAGACATGCCTGATGTCTGATGTGTGATACCTGATGTCTGATTCCTAATGTCTGATGCTTGTGGATGTCTAATGCCTGATGTTTGATGCTTGTGGATGTCTGATGCCTGATGTCTGATGCTTGTGGCTGTCTGATGCCTGATGTCTGATGTGTGATACCTGATAAGACATCAGACATCAGGCATCAGACATCAGGCATCAGACATCCACAAGCATCAGGCATCAGACATCATGCATCAGACATCAGGCATCAGACATCCACAAACATCATACATCAAGCATCAGACATCCACAAGCATCAGGCATCAGACATCATGCATGATACATCCACAAGCATCAGACATCAGGCATCAAACATCCACAAGCATCAGACATCATGCATCGGACATCAGGCATCAGACATCCACAAGCATCAGGCATCAGACATCAGACATCAGGCATAAGACATCCACAAGCATCAGACATCAGGCATCAGACATCCACAAGCAACAGACATCATGCATCAGGCAACATACATCCACAAGCATCAGGCATCAGCCATCAAACATCAGGCATCAGACATCCACAAGCATCAGACGTCAGACATCCACAAGCATCAGGCATCAGACATCAGGCATTCACAAGCATCAGACATCCACAGGCATCCGACATCAGGCATCAGACTTCCACAAGCATCAGACATCCACAAGCATCAGGCATCAGACATCTGGCATCAGACATCCACAGGCATCAGACATCAGGCACCAGACATCCACAAGCATCAGACATCCACAAGCAACAGGCATCAGACATCAGACATCATGCATCAGACATCATGCATGAGACATCCACAAGCATCAGACATCAGGCATCAAACATCCACAAGCATCAGACATCATGCATCAGACATCAGGCAACACACATCCACAAGCATCAGACATCAGACATTCACAAACATCAGGCATCAGGCATCAGACATCCATAAACATCAGGCATCAGGCATCAGACATCCACAAACATCAGGCATCAGACATCCTGCATCAGACATCATGTGTCAGACATCAGGTGTCAGACATCATGCATCAGACATCCACAAGCATCAGACATCAGGCATCAGACAGCCACAAGCATCAGACATCCACAAGCATCAGACATCAGGAATCAAACATCCACAAGCATCAGACATCCACAAGCATCAGACATCATGCATCAGGCATCAGGCAACACACATCCACAAGCATCAGACATCGGGCATCAGACATCAGGCATCAGACTTCCACAAGCATCAAGCATCAGACATCAGGCATCAGACATCCACAAGCATCAGACATCAGGTATCAGACATCAGGCAACACACATCCACAAGCATCAGGCATCAGACATCCACAGGCATCAGACATCAGGAATCAGACATCAGGCATCAGACATCAGGCACCAGACATCCACAAGCATCAGGCATCAGACATCCACAAGCATCAGGCATCAGACATCCACAAGCATCAGACATCATGCATCAGACATCAGGTGTCAGACATCATGCATCAGACATCCACAAGCATCAGACATCAGGCATCAGACAGCCACAAGCATCAGACATCCACAAGCATCAAACATCAGGCATTAGACATCAGGAATCAGACATCAGGTATCAGACATCAGGCATAAGACATCAGGCCTCTGACATCAGACATCCACAAGTATCAGACATCTACAAGCATCAGACATTAGACATCAGGCATCAGACATCATGCATCAGACATCAGGCATCAGACATCCACAAACATCAGACTTCAAGCATCAGACATCCACAAGCATCAGACATCATGCATCAGACATCATGCATGAGACATCCACAAGCATCAGACATCAGGCATCAAACATCCACAAGCATCAGGCATGCATCAGACATCAGGCAACACACATCCACAAGCATCAGGCATCATGCATCAGACATCCACAAGCATCAGACATCAGGCATCAGACATCAGGCATCAGACATCCACAAGCATCAGACATCAGGAATCAGACATGCCTGATGTCTGATGTTTGATACCTGATGTCTTATTCCTGATGTCTGATGCTTGTGGATGTCTAATGCCTGATGTTTGATGCTTGTGGATGTCTGATGCCTGATGTCTGATGCTTGTGGCTGTCTGATGCCTGATGTCTGATGTGTGATACCTGATCAGACATCAGGCATCAGACATCCACAATCATCAGACATCAGGCATCAGACATCATGCATCAGACATCAGGCATCAGACATCCACAAACATCATACATCAAGCATCAGACATCCACAAGCATCAGGCATCAGACATCATGCATGAGACATCCACAAGCATCAGACATCAGGCATCAAACATCCACAAGCATCAGACATCATGCATCAGACATCAGGCAACACACATCCACAAGCATCAGGCATCAGACATCCACAAGCATCGGACATCAGGCATCAGACATCCACAAGCATCAGACATCAGGCACCAGACATCAGGCATAAGACATCCACAAGCATCAGACATCAGGCATCAGACATCCACAAGCAACAGACATCATGCATCAGGCATCAGGCAACATACATCCACAAGCATCAGGCATCAGCCATCAAACATCAGGCATCAGACATCCACAAGCATCAGACGTCAGACGTCCACAAGCATCAGGCATCAGACATCAGACTTCCACAAGCATCAGACATCCACAAGCATCAGGCATCAGACATCTGGCATCAGACATCCACAGGCATCAGACATCAGGCACCAGACATCCACAAGCATCAGACATCCACAAGCATCAGACATCAGGCATCAGACATCCACAAACATCAGACATCAAGCATCAGACATCCACAAGCATCAGGCATCAGACATCAGGCATCAGACATCATGCATCAGACATCATGCATGAGACATCCACAAGCATCAGACATCAGGCATCAAACATCCACAAGCATCAGACATCATGCATCAGACATCAGGCAACACACATCCACAAGCATCAGACATCAGACATCAGACATTCACAAACATCAGGCATCAGGCATCAGACATCCACAAACATCAGGCATCAGGCATCAGACATCCACAAACATCAGGCATCAGACATCCTGCATCAGACATCATGCGTCAGACATCAGGTGTCAGACATCATGCATCAGACATCCACAAGCATCAGACATCAGGCATCAAACAGCCACAAGCATCAGACATCCACAAGCATCAGACATCAGGAATCAAACATCCACAAGCATCAGACATCCACAAGCATCAGACATCATGCATCAGACATCAGGCAACACACATCCACAAGCATCAGACATCGGGCATCAGACATCAGGCATCAGACTTCCACAAGCATCAAGCATCAGACATCAGGCATCAGACATCCACAAGCATCAGACATCAGGTATCAGACATCAGGCAACACACATCCACAAGCATCAGGCATCAGACATCCACAGGCATCAGACATCAGGAATCAGACATCAGGCATCAGACATCCACAAGCATCAGACATCAGGCAACAGACAGCCACAAGCATCAGACATCCACAAGCATCAAACATCAGGCATTAGACATCAGGAATCAGACATCAGGTATCAGACATCAGACATAAGACATCAGGCCTCCGACATCAGACATCCACAAGTATCAGACATCTACAAGCATCAGACATTAGACATCAGGCATCAGACATCATGCATCAGACATCAGGCATCAGACATCCACAAACATCAGACTTCAAGTATCAGACATCCACAAGCATCAGACATCATGCATCAGACATCATGCATGAGACATCCACAAGCATCAGACATCAGGCATCAAACATCCACAAGCATCAGGCATGCATCAGACATCAGGCAACACACATCCACAAGCATCAGGCATCAGACATCCACAAGCATCAGACATCATGCATCAGACATCAGGCAACACATCCACAAGCATCAGACATCAAACATCGGGCATCAGACATCAGGCATCAGACATCCACAAGCATCGGACATCAGACATCCACAAGCATCAGACATTAGGCACCAGACATCAGCCATCAGGCATAAGACATCCACAAGCATCAGGCATCAGACATCCACAAGCAACAGACATCATGCATCAAACATCAGGCAACATACATCCACAAACATCAGGCATCAGACATCAAACATCAGGCATCAGACATCCACAAGCATCAGGCATCAGACATCAGGCATCCACAAGCATCAGACATCCGAGTTCAGGCATCGGACATCAGGCATCAGACATCCACAAGCATCAGGCATCACGCTCCCAACCGGCATGTTACAGGCCTATCTCCCTTATTGATAACACTTTAAAGATTTTAGGGAGAGTATTGTACAATAAAATTTTATTATGGGCCGAGGATAACCAAATTTTAGAGAGCTGCCAGTTGGGTTTCCGCAACAAAGTCGGTACCGCGGAGCAGTGTCTTAACCTGAACCTCATTTTGGGCAAATACACCGTAGCACGTAATTGCCCAATCTATCTGGCCTTTATGGACCTATCCACTGCCTTTGACCTTGTCAATAGGTCGTTATTATGGAAGGCTTTACTGGATTACGGTCTGGATGAATCCTTGGTACATTTCCTGGCCTATTTGCACAGAGACTTGAAGGCCTGTGTTAGGATTGGTATTGGGGGCGAGGTCTCTGAGCTAGTTACAGTTAATAGAGGGGTTAGACAGGGCTGCGTCCTTGCCCCCCTCTTATTTATAATATATATTAACGGCCTTCACAAACACCTGGTTTCTTTAACTACCGATGTCCCGTCAATAAAAGGGAATTATCTCCCCGCTCTGCTCTACGCAGATGATGCGGTCCTTATGGGGCGCACCCCAAACGCTTTACGCATCTTAGTGAATGGCTTTGTTGCACATATGGATTCCCTAGATTTGAAGACTAATTTCAAGAAGTCTTTTGTAATGTCTTGTGGCCCGAAGAGGCGTCACATTGGCAGTATAGTTGTGGGGGCTGAAAGATTGGGCGCTACTAGCAGTTTCCCGTACTTGGGTGTGGTCTTTGCTGCGAACAACTCCTGGCATGGGCACATAGCCCACGCCAGGAGTAAGTTCTCAAAGTCCATTAACTGTATTTTGAGTCTCCCCCGTCCAAAATTAACCGGGGCATTGCCTGCTATTCTAAAAATATACAAAACCCAATGCGTCCCGGTTGCTACCTACGGTGCTGAAGTTTGGGGAACCGCTAGATGTTCCGATTTAATTATTGAGGAACACAGATTTTGTAGGAAACTTCTATGTGCTCCTATCACTTCCCCACATTTTATATGTCATAGGGAATTGGGGTTGCATTTTATAGGGGATTTTATTCGTGCACGCCCAGCCCTTTTTTGGTTGGCGATTTGGAAAAACCCTGCCGCCATTTTGACTAGGGATATCATCGAGGATTGTCTACGCTGCGACAGGGGCCTGGCTATCCCCTGGTTATCAGGGGTGTCTAGCGTATTCCGCAGCGTGAATCTTGAAAACATCTTCCTAGAACCAACTACCACTGTGCTCCCCACCAAATGCGAACTTAAAAAAGCACTTTATATGTTATTTGACGCCGAAAGGGTAGCTAGGGAGTCTCTGAAACCCAGTGTCCGTGGATACCTAGCCCATAATCTTACAATTTATCCGACACCTAGTTATTTAACTCTTCCGTTGAGCCATTGGGAGCGTGGCCTTATATTTCGCCTTAGGGCAGACACCATTAAATATGCACTTAGCTTTCCTTTATGGAATTTTAATGACCAATGTGCTGAGCCATGCCCTTGTGACTCTCAGAGTAGGCAAACAATTTTACATTTTTTATTTTTTTGTAAATTTTATATGAAGTATATTAAATGGTTTTTATCCCCGTATTTTAAAAAATTAAAACCCCTTAGCCTGGAACTTGCATTTTCAATGATTTTGTCCCTGGATGACGATGAACTTGTCTTTCGCGTGAGCTCTTTTCTAAAAACTGTGGTTCGTGCCCGGCTAACAATGTCCTAAAGTAATATGGTTTACCCCTTATGTGCAAAACAGCATTTTATTGTCTAATTGTATGATTTTATAAATGTTATGTTTTTTTTTTTTTTCTGTACTTTTATGGATTGTAATGATCCGAATAAAGTTTTCATTGATTGATTGATTGATTGACAAGCATCAGGCATCAGACATCAGGCACCAGACATCAGCCATCAGGCATAAGACATCCACAAGCATCAGACATCAGGCATCAGACATCCACAAGCAACAGACATCATGCATCAGGCATCAGACATCCACAAGCATCAGGCATCAGACATCCACAAGCATCAGACATCAGACATCAGGCATAAGACATCAGGCCTCCGACATCAGACATCCACAAGTATCAGACATCTACAAGCATCAGACATTAGACATCAGGCATCAGACATCATGCATCAGACATCAGGCATCAGACATCCACAAACATCAGACTTCAAGCATCAGACATCCACAAGCATCAGACATCATGCATCAGACATCATGCATGAGACATCCACAAGCATCAGACATCAGGCATCAAACATCCACAAGCATCAGGCATGCATCAGACATCAGGCAACACACATCCACAAGCATCAGGCATCAGACATCCACAAGCATCAGACATCATGCATCAGACATCAGGCAACACATCCACAAGCATCAGACATCAAACATCGGGCATCATGCATCAGGCATCAGACATCCACAATCATCAGGCATCAGACATCCACAAGCATCAGACATCAGACATCAGGCACCAGACATCCACAAGCATCAGACATCAGGCACCAGACACCCACAAGCATCAGACATCCACAAGCATCAGACATAAGGCATCAGACATCCACAAGCATCAGACATCAGAAATCAGACATCAGGCATCAGGCACCAGACATCCACAAGCATCAGACATCCACAAGCATCAGACATCAGGCATTAGACATCCGGCACCAGACATGCACAAGCATCAGGCATCAGACATGCACAAGCATCAGGCATCAGACATCATGCATCAGACATCAGGTGTCAGACATGCATCAGACATCCACAAGCATCAGACATCAGGCATCAGACAGCCACAAGCATCAGACATCAGGCATCAGACATCCACAAGCATCAAACATAAGGCATTAGACATCCACAAGCATCAGCCATCAGGAATCAGACATCAGGTATCAGACATCAGGCCTCAGATATCAGACATCCACAAGTATCAGACATCTACAAACATCAGGCATCAGACATCATGCATCAGACATCAGGTATCAGACATCCACAAACATCAGACATCAAGCATCAGACATCCACAAGCATCAGACATCATGCATGAGACATCCACAAGCATCAGACATCAGGCATCAAACATCCACAAGCATCAGACATCCACAAGCAATATGCATGAGGCATCAGACATCCACAAGCATCAGACATCATGCATCAGACATCAGGTGTCAGACATCATGCGTCAGACATCCACAAGCATCAGACATCAGGCATCAGACAGCCACGAGCATCAGACATCAGGCATCAGACATCCACAAGCATCAGACATCAGGAATCAGACATCAGGTATCACACATCAGACATCAGGCCTCAGACATCAGACATCCACAAGTATCAGACATTAAGACATCAGGCATCAGACATCATGCATCAGACATCAGACATCCACAAACATCAGACATCAAGCATCAGACATCCACAAGCATCAGGCATTCGACATCAGGCATCAGACATCAGGCACCAGACATCCACAAGCATCAGACATCCACAAGCATCAGACATCTGGCATCAGACATCCACAGGCATCAGGCACCAGACATCCACAAGCATCAGACATCCACAAGCATCAGACATCAGGCATCAGACATCCAAAAACATCAGACATCAAGCATCAGACATCCACAAGCATCAGGCATCAGACATCAGACATCAGGCATCAGACATCATGCATCAGACATCATGCATGAGACATCCACAAGCATCAGACATAAGGCATCATACATCCTCAAGCATCAGACATCCACAAGCATCATGCATGAGGCATCAGACATCCACAAGCATCAGACATCATGCATCAGACATCATGCATCAGACATCAGGTGTCAGACATCATGCATCAGACATCCACAAGCATCAACATCAGGCATCAGACAGCCACAAGCATCAGACATCAGGCATCAGACATCCACAAGCATCAGGCATCAGACATCAAACATCAGGCATCAGACATCCACAAGCATCAGGCATCAGACATCCACAAGCGTCTGGCATCAGACATCAGGCATCCACAAGCATTAGACATCCACAAGCATCAGGCATTCGACATCAGGCATCAGACATCAGGCACCAGACATCCACAAGCATCAGACATCCACAAGCACCAGACATCTGGCATCAGACATCCACAGGCATCAGACATCAGGCACCAGACATCCACAAGCATCAGACATCCACAAGCATCAGACATCAGGCATCAGACATCCAAAAACATCAGACATCAAGCATCAGACATCCACAAGCATCAGGCATCAGACATCAGGCATCAGACATCATGCATCAGACATCATGCATGAGACATCCACAAGCATCAGACATCAGGCATCATACATCCACAAGCATCAGACATCCACAAGCATCATGCATGAGGCATCAGACATCCACAAGCATCAGACATCATGCATCAGACATCATGCATCAGACATCAGGTGTCAGTCACATGCATCAGACATCCACAAGCATCAACATCAGGCATCAGACAGCCACAAGCATCAGACATCAGGCATCAGACATCCACAAGCATCAGACATCAGGAATCAGACATCAGATATCACACATCAGACATCAGGCCTCAGACATCAGACATCCACAAGTATCAGACATCTACAAGCATCAGACATTAAGACATCAGGCATCAGACATCATGCATCAGACATCAGACATCCACAAACATCAGACATCAAGCATCAGACATCCACAAGCATCAGACATCATGCATCAGACATCATGCATGAGACATCAGGCATCAAACATCCACAAGCATCAGACATCATGCATCAGACATCAGGCAACACACATCCACAAGCATCAGGCATCAGACATCCACAAGCATCATGCATCAGACATCATGCATCAGACATCAGGTGTCAGACATCCACAAGCATCATATATCAGGCATCAGACAGCCACAAGCATCAGACATCCACAAGCATCAGACATCAGGAATCAAACATCCACAAGCATCAGACATCCACAAGCATCAGACATCATGCATCAGACATCAGGCAACACACATCCACAAGCATAAGGCATCAGACATCAAACATCAGGCATCAGACATCAGGCATCAGACTTCCACAAGCATCAGACATCAGGTGTCAGACATCAGGCATCAGACATCAGGCACCAGACATCCACAAGCATCAGGCATCAGACATTCACAAGCATCAGACATCAGGCATCAGACATCCACAAGCATCAGACATCCACAAGCATCAAACATCATGCATCAGACATCATGCATCAGACATCAGGTGTCAGACATCATGCATCAGACATCCACAAGCATCAGACATCAGGCATCAGACAGCCACAAGCATCAGACATCAGGCATCAGACATCCACAAGCATCAAACATCAGGCATTAGACATCCACAAGCATCAGACATCAGGAATCAGACATCAGGTATCAGGCATAAGACATCAGGCATCAGACATCCACAAACATCAGACATCAAGCATCAGACATCCACAAGCATCATGCATCAGACATCAGGCATCAGACATCATGCATCAGACATCATGCATGAGACATCCACAAGCATCAGACATCAGGCATCAAACATCCACAAGCATCAGACATCATGCATCAGACATCAGGCAACACACATCCACAAGCATCAGACATCAGACATCAGACATTCACAAACATCAGGCATCAGGCATCAGACATCCACAAACATCAGGCATTAGGCATCAGACATCCACAAACATCAGGCATCAGTCATCCTGCATCAGACATCATGCATCAGACATCAGGTGTCAGACATCATGCATCAGACATCCACAAGCATCAGACATCAGGCATCAGACAGCCACAAGCATCAGACATCAGGCATCAGACAGCCACAAACATCAGACATCAGGAATCAAACATCCACAAGCATCAGACATCCACAAGCATCAGACATCATGCATCAGACATCAGGCAACACACATCCACAAGCATCAGACATCGGGCATCAGACATCAGGCATCAGACTTCCACAAGCATCAAGCATCAGACATCAGGCATCAGACATCCACAAGCATCAGACATCAGGTATCAGACATCAGGCAACACACATCCACAAGCATCAGGCATCAGACATCCACAGGCATCAGACATCAGGAATCAGACATCAGACATCAGGCACCAGACATCCACAAGCATCAGGCATCAGACATCCACAAGCATCAGACATCATGCATCAGACATCAGGTGTCAGACATCATGCATCAGACATCCACAAGCATCAGACATCAGGCATCAGACAGCCACAAGCATCAGACATCCACAAGCATCAAACATCAGGCATTAGACATCCATAAGCATCAGACATCAGGAATCAGACATCAGGTATCAGACATCAGGCATAAGACATCAGGCCTCCGACATCAGACATCCACAAGTATCAGACATCTACAAGCATCAGACATCAGGCATCCGACATCATGCATCAGACATCAGGCATCAGACATCCACAAACATCAGACTTCAAGCATCAGACATCCACAAGCATCAGACATCATGCATCAGACATCATGCATGAGACATCCACAAGCATCAGACATCAGGCATCAAACATCCACAAGCATCAGGCATGCATCAGACATCAGGCAACACACATCCACAAGCATCAGGCATCAGACATCCACAAGCATCAGACATCATGCATCAGACATCAGGCAACACATCCACAAGCATCAGACATCAAACATCGGGCATCAGACATCAGGCATCAGACATCCACAAGCATCGGACATCAGACATCCACAAGCATCAGACATCAGGCACCAGACATCAGCCATCAGGCATAAGACATCCACAAGCATCAGGCATCAGACATCCACAAGCAACAGACATCATGCATCAGACATCAGGCAACATACATCCACAAACATCAGGCATCAGACATCAAACATCAGGCATCAGACATCCACAAGCATCAGACATCAGGCATCCACAAGCATCAGACATCCGACATCAGGCATCGGACATCAGGCACCAGACATCCACAAGCATCAGGCATCAGACATCAGGCACCAGACATCAGCCATCAGGCATAGGACATCCACAAGCATCAGACATCAGGCATCAGACATCCACAAGCAACAGACATCAGGAATCAGACATCAGACATCAGGCACCAGACATCCACAAGCATCAGACATCCACAAGCATCAGACATAAGGCATCAGACATCCACAAGCATCAGACATCAGAAATCAGACATCAGGCATCAGGCACCAGACATCCACAAGCATCAGACATCCACAAGCATCATGCATCAGGCATCAGACATCCACAATCATCAGGCATCAGACATCCACAAGCATCAGACATCAGGCATCAGACATCAGGCACCAGACATCCACAAGCATCAGACATCAGGCACCAGACATCCACAAGCATCAGATATCCACAAGCATCAGACATAAGGCATCAGACATCCACAAGCATCAGACATCAGAAATCAGACATCAGGCATCAGGCACCAGACATCCACAAGCATCAGACATCCACAAGCATCAGACATCAGGCATTAGACATCCGGCACCAGACATGCACAAGCATCAGGCATCAGACATGCACAAGCATCAGGCATCAGACATCATGCATCAGACATCATGCATCAGACATCAGGTGTCAGACATGCATCAGACAGCCACAAGCATCAGACATCAGGCATCAGACAGCCACAAGCATCAGACATCAGGCATCAGACATCCACAAGCATCAAACATAAGGCATTAGACATCCACAAGCATCAGACATCAGGAATCAGACATCAGGTATAAGACATCAGGCCTCAGATATCAGACATCCACAAATATCAGACATCTACAAACATCAGGCATCAGACATCATGCATCAGACATCAGGTATCAGACATCCACAAACATCAGACATCAAGCATCAGACATCCACAAGCCTCAGGCATCAGACATCAGGCATCAGACATCCACAAACATCAGACATCAAGCATCCGACATCCACAAGCATCAGACATCATGCATCAGACATCATGCATGAGACATCCACAAGCATCAGACATCAGGCATCAAACATCCACAAGCATCAGACATCCACAAGCATCATGCATGAGGCATCAGACATCCACACGCATCAGACATCATGCATCAGACATCAGGTGTCAGACATCATGCGTCAGACATCCACAAGCATCAGACATCAGGCATCAGACAGCCACAAGCATCAGACATCAGGCATCAGACATCCACAAGCATCAGACATCAGGAATCAGACATCAGGTATCACACATCAGACATCAGGCCTCAGACATCAGACATCCACAAGTATCAGACATTAAGACATCAGGCATCAGACATCATGCATCAGACATCAGACATCCACAAACATCAGACATCAAGCATCAGACATCCACAAGCATCAGGCATCAGACATCATGCATCAGACATCATGCATGAGACATCCACAAGCATCAGACATCAGGCATCAAACATCCACAAGCATCAGACATCATGCATCAGACATCTGGCAACACACGTCCACAAGCATCAGGCATCAGACATCCACAAGCATCAGACATCAGGCATCAGACATCCACAAGCATCGGACATCAGGCATCAGACATCATGCGTCAGACATCATACATCAGACATCGGGCATCAGACATTCACAAACATCAGGCATCAGACATCAGGCATCAGACACCCACAAACATCATGCGTCAGACATCCACAAGCATCAGACATCCTGCATCAGACATGCGTCAGACATCAGGTGTCAGACATCATGCATCAGACATCCACAAGCATCAGACATCAGGCATCAGACAGCCACAAGCATCAGACATCCACAAGCATCAGACATCAGGAATCAAACATCCACAAGCATCAGACATCCACAAGCATCAGACATCCACAAGCATCAGACATCAGGAATCAAACATCCACAAGCATCAGACATCATGCATCAGACATCAGGCAACACACATCCACAAGCATCAGACATCGGGCATCAGACATCAGGCATCAGACTTCCACAAGCATCAGACATCAGGCATCAGACATCCACAAGCATCAGACATCAGGTATCAGACATCAGGCAACACACATCCACAAGCATCAGACATCCACAGGCATCAGACATTAGGCATCAGACATCCACAAGCATCAGACATCAGGAATCAGACATCAGGCATCAGACATCAGGCACCAGACATCCACAAGCATCAGGCATTAGACATTCACAAGCATCAGACATCAGGCATCAGACATCCACAAGCATCAGACATCATGCATCAGATATCAGGTGTCAGACATCAGGTGTCAGACATCCACAAGCATCAGACATCAGGCACCAGACATCCACAAGCATCAGGCATCAGACATTCACAAGCATCAGACATCAGGCACCAGACATCCACAAGCATCAGGCATCAGACATTCACAAGCATCAGACATCAGGCACCAGAAATCCACAAGCATCAGACATCCACAAGCATCAGACATCATGCATCAGACATCATGCATCAGACATCAGGTGTCAGACATCATGCATCAGACATCCACAAGCATCAGACATCAGGCATCAGACAGCCACAAGCATCAGACATCAGGCATCAGACATCCACAAGCATCAGACATCAGGAATCAGACATGCCTGATGCCTGATGTGTGATACCTGATGTCTGATTCCTGATGTCTGATGTTTGTGGATGTCTAATGCCTGATGTTTGATGCTTGTGGATGTCTGATGCCTGATGTCTGATGCTTGTGGCTGTCTGATGCCTGATGTCTGATGTGTGATACCTGATAAGACATCAGGCCTCAGACATCAGACATCCGCAAGTATCAGACATCTACAAGCATCAGACATTAAGATATCAGGCATCAGACATCATGCATCAGACATCAAGCAACACACATCCACAAGCATCAGGCATCAGACATCCACAAGCATCAAGCATCGGACATCAGGCATCAGACATCCACAAGCAACAGACATCATGCATCAGGCATCAGACATCCACAAGCATCAGGCATCAGACATCCACAAGCATCAGGCATCAGACATCCACAAGCGTCTGGCATCAGACATCAGGCATCCACAAGCATCAGACATCCACAAGCATCAGGCATTCGACATCAGGCATCAGACATCAGGCACCAGACATCCACAAGCATCAGACATCCACAAGCATCAGACATCTGGCATCAGACATCCACAGGCATCAGACATCAGGCACCAGACATCCACAAGCATCAGACATCCACAAGCATCAGACTTCAGGCATCAGACATCCACAAACATCAGACATCAAGCATCAGACATCCACAAGCATCAGGCATCAGACATCAGGCATCAGACATCATGCATCAGACATGCATGAGACATCCACAAGCATCAGACATCAGGCATCATACATCCACAAGCATCAGACATCCACAAGCATCATGCATGAGGCATCAGACATCCACAAGCATCAGATATCATGCATCAGACATCATGCATCAGACATCAGGTGTCAGACATCATGCATCAGACATCCACAAGCATCAACATCAGGCATCAGACAGCCACAAGCATCAGACATCAGGCATCAGACATCCACAAGCATCAGACATCAGGAATCAGACATCAGGTATCACACATCAGACATCAGGCCTCAGACATCAGACATCCACAAGTATCAGACATCTACAAGCATCAGACATTAAGACATCAGGCATCAGACATCATGTATCAGACATCAGACATCCACAAACATCAGACATCAAGCATCAGACATCCACAAGCATCAGACATCATGTATCACACATCAGGCAACACACATCCACAAGCATCAGGCATCAGACATCCACAAGCATCATGCATCAGACATCATGCATCAGACATCAGGTGTCAGACATCCACAAGCATCATATATCAGGCATCAGACAGCCACAAGCATCAGACATCGACAAGCATCAGACATCAGGAATCAAACATCCACAAGCATCAGACATCCAAAAGCATCAGACATCATGCATCAGACATCAGGCAACACACATCCACAAGCATAAGGCATCAGACATCAAACATCGGGCATCAGACATCAGGCATCAGACTTCCACAAGCATCAGACATCAGGTGTCAGACATCATGCATCAGACATCAGGCAACACACATCCACAAGCATCAGACATCAGACATCCACAAGCATCAGACATCAGGAATCAGTCATCAGGCATCAGACATCAGGCACCAGACATCCACAAGCATCAGGCATCAGACATTCACAAGCATCAGACATCAGACATCCACAAGCATCAGACATCCACAAGCATCAGACATCATGCATCAGACATCATGCATCAGACATCAGGTGTCAGACATCATGCATCAGACATCCACAAGCATCAGACATCAGGCATCAGACAGCCACAAGCATCAGACATCAGGCATCAGACATCCACAAGCATCATACATCAGGCATTAGACATCCACAAGCATCAGACATCAGGAATCAGACATCAGGTATCAGGCATAAGAAATCAGGCCTCAGACATCAGACATCCACAAGTATCAGACATCAGGCATCAGACATCCAAAAACATCAGACATCAAGCATCAGACATCCAAAAGCATCAGACATCAGACATCATGCATGAGACATCAGGCATCAAACATCCACAAGCATCAGACATCATGCCTCAGACATCAGGCAACACACATCCACAAGCATCAGACATCCACAAGCATCAGACATCATGCATCAGACATCAGGCAACACACATCCACAAGCATCAGGCATCAGACATCAAACATCGGGCATCAGACATCAGGCATCAGACTTCCACAAGCATCGGACATCAGGCATCAGACATCCACAAGCATCAGACATCAGGCACCAGACATCAGCCATCAGGCATAAGACATCCACAAGCAACAGACATCAGACATCAGGCATCAGACATCCACAAGCATCAGGCATCAGACATCCACAAGCGTCAGGCATCAGACATCAGGCATCCACAAGCATCAGACATCCACAAGCATCAGGCATCCGACATCAGGCATCCGACATCAGGCATCAGACATCAGGCATCAGACATCAGGCATCAGACATCCACAAGCATCAGGCATCAGACATCAGGCATCCACAAGCATCAGACATCCACAAGCATCAGGCATCCGACATCAGGCATCCGACATCAGGCACCAGACATCAGGCACCAGACATCCACAAGCATCAGACATCCACAAGCATCAGACATCCACAAGCATCAGACATCCACAAGCATCAGGCATCAGACATCTGGCATCAGACATCCACAAGCATCAGACATCAGGAATCAGACATCACGCATGAGACATCCACAAGCATCAGACATCAGGCATCAAACATCCACAAGCATCAGACATCATGCATCAGACATCAGGCAACACGCATCCACAAGCATCAGACATCAGGCATCAGGCATCAGACATTCACAAACATCAGGCATCAGACATCAGGCATCAGACATCCACAATCAGGCATTAGACATCCACAAGCATGAGACATCATGCATCAGACATCAGGTATCAGACATCATGCATCAGACATCATGCATCAGATATCAGGCATCAGACATCAGGAATCAAACATCCACAAGCATCAGACATCATGCATCAGACATCAGGCAACAAACATCCACAAGCATCAGGCATCAGAAATCAAACATCGGGCATCAGACATCAGGCATCAGACTTCCACAAGCATCAAGCATCAGACATCATGCATCAGACATCAGGTATCAGACATCAGGCAACACACATCCACAAGCATCAGGCATCAGACATCAGGCATCAGGCACCAGACATCCACAAGCATCAGGCATCAGACATTCACAAGCATCAGACATCAGACATCCACAAGCATCAGACATCCACAAGCATCAGACATCATGCATCAGACATCATGCATCAGACATCAGGTGTCAGACATCATGCATCAGACATCCACAAGCATCAGACAGCCACAAGCATCAGACATCAGGCATCAGACATCTACAAGCATCAGACATCAGGAATCAGACATCAGGTATCACACATCAGACATCAGGCATAAGACATCAGGCCTCAGACATCAGACATCCACAAGTATCAGACATCTACAAGCAGACATTAAGACATCAGGCATCAGACATCATGCATCAGACATCAGGCATCAGACATCCACAAACATCAGACATCAAGCATCAGACATCCACAAGCATCAGACATCAGGCATCAGACATCCACAAACATCAGACATCAAGCATCCGACATCCACAAGCATCAGACATCATGCATCAGACATCATGCATGAGACATCCACAAGCATCAGACATCAGGCATCAAACATCCACAAGCATCAGACATCAGGCAACACACATCCACAAGCATCAGACATCAGGCATCAGACATTCACAAACATCAGGCATCAGACATCAGGCAACACACATCCACAAGCATCAGGCATCGGACATCAAGCATCAGACATCAGGCATCAGACATTCACAAACATCAGGCATCAGACATCAGGCATCAGACATCCACAAACATCAGGCATCAGACATCCACAAACATCAGGCATCAGACATCCTGCATCAGACATCATGCGTCAGACATCAGGTGTCAGACATCATGCATTAGACATCCACAAGCATCAGACATCAGGTATCAGACAGCCACAAGCATCAGACATCCACAAGCATCAGACATCAGGAATCAAACATCCACAAGCATCAGACATCCACAAGCATCAGACATCATGCATCAGACATCAGGCAACACACATCCACAAGCATCAGGCATCAGGCATCAGACTTCCATAAGCATCAAGCATCAGACATCAGACATCAGACATCCACAAGCATCAGACATCAGGTATCAGACATCAGGCAACACACATCCACAAGCATCAGGCATCAGACATCCACAGGCATCAGACATCAGGAATCAGAAATCAGACATCAGGCACCAGACAGCCACAAGCATCAGGCATCAGACATTCACAAGCATCAGACATCAGGCATCAGACATCCACAAGCATCAGACATCATGCATCAGACATCAGGTGTCAGACATCATGCATCAGACATCCACAAGCATCAGACATCAGGCATCAGACAGCCACAAGCATCAGACATCAGGCATCAGACATCAGGCATCAGACATCCACAAGCATCAAACATCAGGCATCAGACATCCACAAGCATCAGACATCAGGCATCAGACAGCCACAAGCATCAGACATCAGGCATCAGACATCCACAAGCATCAAACATCAGGCATTAGACATCCACAAGCATCAGACATCAGGCATCAAACATCCACAAGCATCAGGCATCATGCATCAGACATCAGGCAACACACATCCACAAGCATCAGGCATCAGACATCCACAAGCATCAGACATCATGCATCAGACATCAGGCAACACACATTCACAAGCATCAGACATCAAACATCGGGCATCAGACATCAGACATCCACAAGCATCGGACATCAGACATCCACAAGCATCAGGCATCAGACATCAGCCATCAGGCATAAGACATCCACAAGCATCAGACATCAGGCATCAGACATCCCCAAGCAACAGACATCATGCATCAGACATCAGGCAACATACATCCACAAGCATCAGGCATCAGACATCAAACATCAGGCATCAGACATCCACAAGCATCAGGCATCAGACATCAGGCATCCACAAGCATCAGACATCCGACATCAGGCATCAGACATCAGGCACCAGACATCCACAAGCATCAAACATCCACAAGCATCAGACATCTGGCATCAGACATCCACAAGCATCAGACATCAGGCATCAGACATCAGGCACCAGACATCCACAAGCATCAGACATCCACAAGCATCAGACATCAGGCACCAGACATCCACAAGCATCAGACATAAGGCATCAGACATCCACAAGCATCAGACATAAGAAATCAGACATCAGGCATCAGGCACCAGACATGCACAAGCATCAGACATCCACAAGCATCAGACATCTGGCATCAGACATCCGGCACCAGACATGCACAAGCATCAGGCATCAGACATGCACAAGCATCAGGCATCAGACATGCATCAGACATCCACAAGCATCAGACATCAGGCATCAGACAGCCACAAGCATCAGACATCAGGCATCAGACATCCACAAGCATCAAACATAAGGCATTAGACATCCACAAGCATCAGACATCAGGAATCAGACATCAGGTATCACACGTCAGACATCAGGCATAAGATATCAGGCCTCAGACATCAGACATCCACAAGTATCAGACATCTACAAACATCTAGCATCAGACATCATGCATCAGACATCAGGTATCAGACATCCACAAACATCAGACATCAAGCATCAGACATCCACAAGCATCAGACATCAGGCATCAGACATCCACAAACATCAGACATCAAGCATCCGACATCCACAAGCATCAGACATCATGCATCAGACATCATGCATGAGACATCCACAAGCATCAGACATCAGGCATCAAACATCCACAAGCATCAGACATCCACAAGCATCATGCATGAGGCATCAGACATCCACAAGCATCAGACATCATGCATCAGACATCATGCATCAGACATCAGGTGTCAGACATCATGCATCAGACATCCACAAGCATCAGACATCAGGCATCAGACAGCCACAAGCATCAGGCATCAGACATCCACAAGCATCAGACATCAGGAATCAGACATCAGGTATCACACATCAGACATCAGGCCTCAGACATCAGACATCCACAAGTATCAGACATCTACAAGCATCAGACATTAAGACATCAGACATCATGCATCAGACATCAGACATCCACAAACATCAGCCATCAAGCATCAGACATCCACAAGCATCAGGCATCATGCATCAGACATCATGCATCAGACATCCACAAGCATCAGACATCAGGCATCAAACATCCACAAGCATCAGACATCATGCATCAGACATCAGGCAACACACATCCACAAGCATCAGACATCCACAAGCATCAGACATCAGGCATCAGACATCCACAAGCATCGGACATCAGGCATCAGACATCATGCGTCAGACATCATGCATCAGACATCAGACATCAGGCATCAGACATTTACAAACATCAGGCATCAGACATCCACAAACATCATGCATCAGACATCCACAAGCATCAGACATCCTGCATCAGACACCATGCATCAGACATCAGGTGTCAGACATCATGCATCAGACATCCACAAGCACCAGACATCCTGCATCAGACATCATGCATCAGACATCAGGTGTCAGACATCATGCATCAGACATCCACAAGCATCAGCCATCAGGCATCAGACAGCCACAAGCAGCAGACATCAGGAATCAAACATCCACAAGCATCAGACATCCACAAGCATCAGACATGCATCAGACATCATGCATCAGACATCAGGCAACACCCATCCACAAGCATCAGACATCGGGCATCAGACATCAGGCATCAGACTTCCACAAGCATCAAGCATCAGACATCAGGCATCAGACATCCACAAGCATCAGGCATCAGACATCCACAAGCATCGGACATCAGGCATCAGACATCCACAAGCATCAGACATCAGGCACCAGACATCATTCATAAGACATCCACAAGCATCAGACATCAGGCATCAGACATCCACAAGCAACAGACATCATGCATCAGGCATCAGGCAACATACATCCACAATCATCAGGCATCAGCCATCAAACATCAGACATCCACAAGCATCAGACGTCAGACATCCACAAGCGTCAGGCATCAGACATCAGGCATCCACAAGCATCAGACATCCACAGGCATCCGACATCAGGCATCAGACATCCACAAGCATCAGACATCCACAAGCATCAGGCATCAGACAGCTGGCATCAGACATCCACAGGCATCAGACATCAGGCACCAGACATCCACAAGCATCAGACATCCACAAGCATCAGGCATCAGACATCCACAAGCATCAGACATCCACAAGCATCAAACATCATGCATCAGACATCATGCATCAGACATCAGGTATCAGACATCATGCATCAGACATCCACAAGCATCAGATATCAGGCATCAGACAGCCACAAGCATCAGACATCAGGAATCAAACATCCACAAGCATCAGACATCCACAAGCATCAGACATCATGCATAAGACATCAGGCAACACACATCCACAAGCATCAGGCATCAGAAATCAAACATCGGGCATCAGACATCAGACTTCCACAAGCATCAAGCATCAGACATCAGGCATCAGACATCCACAAGCATCAGACATCAGGTATCAGACATCAGGCAACACACATCCACAAGCATCAGGCATCAGACATCAGGAATCAGACTTCAGGCATCAGACATCAGGCACCAGACATCCACAAGCATCAGGCATCAGACATTCACAAGCATCAGACATCAGGCATCAGACATCCACAAGCATCAGACATCATGCATCAGACATCAGGTGTCAGACATCATGCATCAGACATTCACAAGCATCAGACAGCCACAAGCATCAGACATCAGGCATCAGACATCCACAAGCATCAGACATCAGGAACCAGACATCAGGTATCACACATCAGGCATAAGACATCAGACATCCACAGTATCAGACATCCACAAACATCAGACATCAAGCTTCAGACATCCACAAGCATCAGACATCATGCATCAGACGTCATGCATCAGACATCCACAAGCATCAGACATCAGGCAACACACATCCACAAGCATCAGACATCAAACATCCACAAGCATCAGACATCAGGCAACACACATCCACAAGCATCAGACATCAGGCATCAGACATTCACAAACATCAGGCATCAGACATCAGGCATCATACATCAGGTGTCAGACATCATGCGTCAGACATCCACAAGCATCAGATATCAGGCATCAGACAGCCACAAGCATCAGACATCCACAAGCATCAGACATCAGGCAACACACATCCACAAGCATCAGGCATCAAACATCGGGCATCAGACATCAGGCATCAGACATCAGGCATCAGACATCCACAAGCATCAGACATCAGGTATCAGACATCAGGCAACACACATCCACAAGCATCAGACATCAGGCATCAGACATCCACAAGCATCAGACATCAGGAATCAGACATCAGGCATCAAAAATCAGGCACCAGACATCCACAAGCATCAGGCATCAGACATTCACAAGCATCAGACATCAGGCATCAGACATCCACAAGCATCAGACATCATGCATCAGACATCATGCATCAGACATCAGGTGTCAGACATCAGGTGTCAGACATCAGGTGTCAGACATCCACAAGCATCAGACGTCAGGCATCAGACATCAGGCATCAGACATCCACAAGCATCAGACATCAGGAATCAGACATGCCTGATGTCTGATGTGTGATACCTGATGTCTGATTCCTAATGTCTGATGCTTGTGGATGTCTAATGCCTGATGTTTGATGCTTGTGGATGTCTGATGCCTGATGTCTGATGCTTGTGGCTGTCTGATGCCTGATGTCTGATGTGTGATACCTGATAAGACATCAGACATCAGGCATCAGACATCAGGCATCAGACATCCACAAGCATCAGGCATCAGACATCATGCATCAGACATCAGGCATCAGACATCCACAAACATCATACATCAAGCATCAGACATCCACAAGCATCAGGCATCAGACATCATGCATGATACATCCACAAGCATCAGACATCAGGCATCAAACATCCACAAGCATCAGACATCATGCATCGGACATCAGGCATCAGACATCCACAAGCATCAGGCATCAGACATCAGACATCAGGCATAAGACATCCACAAGCATCAGACATCAGGCATCAGACATCCACAAGCAACAGACATCATGCATCAGGCAACATACATCCACAAGCATCAGGCATCAGCCATCAAACATCAGGCATCAGACATCCACAAGCATCAGACGTCAGACATCCACAAGCATCAGGCATCAGACATCAGGCATCCACAAGCATCAGACATCCACAGGCATCCGACATCAGGCATCAGACTTCCACAAGCATCAGACATCCACAAGCATCAGGCATCAGACATCTGGCATCAGACATCCACAGGCATCAGACATCAGGCACCAGACATCCACAAGCATCAGACATCCACAAGCAACAGGCATCAGACATCAGACATCATGCATCAGACATCATGCATGAGACATCCACAAGCATCAGACATCAGGCATCAAACATCCACAAGCATCAGACATCATGCATCAGACATCAGGCAACACACATCCACAAGCATCAGACATCAGACATTCACAAACATCAGGCATCAGGCATCAGACATCCATAAACATCAGGCATCAGGCATCAGACATCCACAAACATCAGGCATCAGACATCCTGCATCAGACATCATGTGTCAGACATCAGGTGTCAGACATCATGCATCAGACATCCACAAGCATCAGACATCAGGCATCAGACAGCCACAAGAATCAGACATCCACAAGCATCAGACATCAGGAATCAAACATCCACAAGCATCAGACATCCACAAGCATCAGACATCATGCATCAGGCATCAGGCAACACACATCCACAAGCATCAGACATCGGGCATCAGACATCAGGCATCAGACTTCCACAAGCATTAAGCATCAGACATCAGGCATCAGACATCCACAAGCATCAGACATCAGGTATCAGACATCAGGCAACACACATCCACAAGCATCAGGCATCAGACATCCACAGGCATCAGACATCAGGAATCAGACATCAGGCATCAGACATCAGGCACCAGACATCCACAAGCATCAGGCATCAGACATCCACAAGCATCAGGCATCAGACATCCACAAGCATCAGACATCATGCATCAGACATCAGGTGTCAGACATCATGCATCAGACATCCACAAGCATCAGACATCAGGCATCAGACAGCCACAAGCATCAGACATCCACAAGCATCAAACATCAGGCATTAGACATCAGGAATCAGACATCAGGAATCAGACATCAGGCATAAGACATCAGGCCTCTGACATCAGACATCCACAAGTATCAGACATCTACAAGCATCAGACATTAGACATCAGGCATCAGACATCATGCATCAGACATCAGGCATCAGACATCCACAAACATCAGACTTCAAGCATCAGACATCCACAAGCATCAGACATCATGCATCAGACATCATGCATGAGACATCCACAAGCATCAGACATCAGGCATCAAACATCCACAAGCATCAGGCATGCATCAGACATCAGGCAACACACATCCACAAGCATCAGGCATCATGCATCAGACATCCACAAGCATCAGACATCAGGCATCAGACATCAGGCATCAGACATCCACAAGCATCAGACATCAGGAATCAGACATGCCTGATGTCTGATGTTTGATACCTGATGTCTTATTCCTGATGTCTGATGCTTGTGGATGTCTAATGCCTGATGTTTGATGCTTGTGGATGTCTGATGCCTGATGTCTGATGCTTGTGGCTGTCTGATGCCTGATGTCTGATGTGTGATACCTGATCAGACATCAGGCATCAGACATCCACAATCATCAGACATCAGGCATCAGACATCATGCATCAGACATCAGGCATCAGACATCCACAAACATCATACATCAAGCATCAGACATCCACAAGCATCAGGCATCAGACATCATGCATGAGACATCCACAAGCATCAGACATCAGGCATCAAACATCCACAAGCATCAGACATCATGCATCAGACATCAGGCAACACACATCCACAAGCATCAGGCATCAGACATCCACAAGCATCGGACATCAGGCATCAGACATCCACAAGCATCAGACATCAGGCACCAGACATCAGGCATAAGACATCCACAAGCATCAGACATCAGGCATCAGACATCCACAAGCAACAGACATCATGCATCAGGCATCAGGCAACATACATCCACAAGCATCAGGCATCAGCCATCAAACATCAGGCATCAGACATCCACAAGCATCAGACGTCAGACGTCCACAAGCATCAGGCATCAGACATCAGACTTCCACAAGCATCAGACATCCACAAGCATCAGGCATCAGACATCTGGCATCAGACATCCACAGGCATCAGACATCAGGCACCAGACATCCACAAGCATCAGACATCCACAAGCATCAGACATCAGGCATCAGACATCCACAAACATCAGACATCAAGCATCAGACATCCACAAGCATCAGGCATCAGACATCAGGCATCAGACATCATGCATCAGACATCATGCATGAGACATCCACAAGCATCAGACATCAGGCATCAAACATCCACAAGCATCAGACATCATGCATCAGACATCAGGCAACACACATCCACAAGCATCAGACATCAGACATCAGACATTCACAAACATCAGGCATCAGGCATCAGACATCCACAAACATCAGGCATCAGGCATCAGACATCCACAAACATCAGGCATCAGACATCCTGCATCAGACATCATGCGTCAGACATCAGGTGTCAGACATCATGCATCAGACATCCACAAGCATCAGACATCAGGCATCAAACAGCCACAAGCATCAGACATCCACAAGCATCAGACATCAGGAATCAAACATCCACAAGCATCAGACATCCACAAGCATCAGACATCATGCATCAGACATCAGGCAACACACATCCACAAGCATCAGACATCGGGCATCAGACATCAGGCATCAGACTTCCACAAGCATCAAGCATCAGACATCAGGCATCAGACATCCACAAGCATCAGACATCAGGCAACACACATCCACAAGCATCAGGCATCAGACATCCACAGGCATCAGACATCAGGAATCAGACATCAGGCATCAGACATCCACAAGCATCAGACATCAGGCAACAGACAGCCACAAGCATCAGACATCCACAAGCATCAAACATCAGGCATTAGACATCAGGAATCAGACATCAGGTATCAGACATCAGACATAAGACATCAGGCCTCCGACATCAGACATCCACAAGTATCAGACATCTACAAGCATCAGACATTAGACATCAGGCATCAGACATCATGCATCAGACATCAGGCATCAGACATCCACAAACATCAGACTTCAAGTATCAGACATCCACAAGCATCAGACATCATGCATCAGACATCATGCATGAGACATCCACAAGCATCAGACATCAGGCATCAAACATCCACAAGCATCAGGCATGCATCAGACATCAGGCAACACACATCCACAAGCATCAGGCATCAGACATCCACAAGCATCAGACATCATGCATCAGACATCAGGCAACACATCCACAAGCATCAGACATCAAACATCGGGCATCAGACATCAGGCATCAGACATCCACAAGCATCGGACATCAGACATCCACAAGCATCAGACATTAGGCACCAGACATCAGCCATCAGGCATAAGACATCCACAAGCATCAGGCATCAGACATCCACAAGCAACAGACATCATGCATCAAACATCAGGCAACATACATCCACAAACATCAGGCATCAGACATCAAACATCAGGCATCAGACATCCACAAGCATCAGGCATCAGACATCAGGCATCCACAAGCATCAGACATCCGAGTTCAGGCATCGGACATCAGGCATCAGACATCCACAAGCATCAGGCATCAGACATCAGGCACCAGACATCAGCCATCAGGCATAAGACATCCACAAGCATCAGACATCAGGCATCAGACATCCACAAGCAACAGACATCATGCATCAGGCATCAGACATCCACAAGCATCAGGCATCAGACATCCACAAGCATCAGACATCAGGCATAAGACATCAGGCCTCCGACATCAGACATCCACAAGTATCAGACATCTACAAGCATCAGACATTAGACATCAGGCATCAGACATCATGCATCAGACATCAGGCATCAGACATCCACAAACATCAGACTTCAAGCATCAGACATCCACAAGCATCAGACATCATGCATCAGACATCATGCATGAGACATCCACAAGCATCAGACATCAGGCATCAAATATCCACAAGCATCAGGCATGCATCAGACATCAGGCAACACACATCCACAAGCATCAGGCATCAGACATCCACAAGCATCAGACATCATGCATCAGACATCAGGCAACACATCCACAAGCATCAGACATCAAACATCGGGCATCATGCATCAGGCATCAGACATCCACAATCATCAGGCATCAGACATCCACAAGCATCAGACATCAGACATCAGGCACCAGACATCCACAAGCATCAGACATCAGGCACCAGACACCCACAAGCATCAGACATCCACAAGCATCAGACATAAGGCATCAGACATCCACAAGCATCAGACATCAGAAATCAGACATCAGGCATCAGGCACCAGACATCCACAAGCATCAGACATCCACAAGCATCAGACATCAGGCATTAGACATCCGGCACCAGACATGCACAAGCATCAGGCATCAGACATGCACAAGCATCAGGCATCAGACATCATGCATCAGACATCAGGTGTCAGACATGCATCAGACATCCACAAGCATCAGACATCAGGCATCAGACAGCCACAAGCATCAGACATCAGGCATCAGACATCCACAAGCATCAAACATAAGGCATTAGACATCCACAAGCATCAGCCATCAGGAATCAGACATCAGGTATCAGACATCAGGCCTCAGATATCAGACATCCACAAGTATCAGACATCTACAAACATCAGGCATCAGACATCATGCATCAGACATCAGGTATCAGACATCCACAAACATCAGACATCAAGCATCAGACATCCACAAGCATCAGACATCATGCATGAGACATCCACAAGCATCAGACATCAGGCATCAAACATCCACAAGCATCAGACATCCACAAGCAATATGCATGAGGCATCAGACATCCACAAGCATCAGACATCATGCATCAGACATCAGGTGTCAGACATCATGCGTCAGACATCCACAAGCATCAGACATCAGGCATCAGACAGCCACGAGCATCAGACATCAGGCATCAGACATCCACAAGCATCAGACATCAGGAATCAGACATCAGGTATCACACATCAGACATCAGGCCTCAGACATCAGACATCCACAAGTATCAGACATTAAGACATCAGGCATCAGACATCATGCATCAGACATCAGACATCCACAAACATCAGACATCAAGCATCAGACATCCACAAGCATCAGGCATTCGACATCAGGCATCAGACATCAGGCACCAGACATCCACAAGCATCAGACATCCACAAGCATCAGACATCTGGCATCAGACATCCACAGGCATCAGGCACCAGACATCCACAAGCATCAGACATCCACAAGCATCAGACATCAGGCATCAGACATCCAAAAACATCAGACATCAAGCATCAGACATCCACAAGCATCAGGCATCAGACATCAGACATCAGGCATCAGACATCATGCATCAGACATCATGCATGAGACATCCACAAGCATCAGACATAAGGCATCATACATCCTCAAGCATCAGACATCCACAAGCATCATGCATGAGGCATCAGACATCCACAAGCATCAGACATCATGCATCAGACATCATGCATCAGACATCAGGTGTCAGACATCATGCATCAGACATCCACAAGCATCAACATCAGGCATCAGACAGCCACAAGCATCAGACATCAGGCATCAGACATCCACAAGCATCAACATCAGGCATCAGACAGCCACAAGCA
This sequence comes from Triturus cristatus, assembly GCF_964204655.1. Lineage (NCBI taxonomy): Eukaryota > Metazoa > Chordata > Amphibia > Caudata > Salamandridae > Triturus > Triturus cristatus. The sequence continues at coordinate 714,735,246 of NC_140579.1, forward strand.
TCAGACATCAGGCATCAGACATCCACAAGCATCAGGCATCAGACATCAAACATCAGGCATCAGACATCCACAAGCATCAGGCATCAGACATCCACAAGCGTCTGGCATCAGACATCAGGCATCCACAAGCATTAGACATCCACAAGCATCAGGCATTCGACATCAGGCATCAGACATCAGGCACCAGACATCCACAAGCATCAGACATCCACAAGCACCAGACATCTGGCATCAGACATCCACAGGCATCAGACATCAGGCACCAGACATCCACAAGCATCAGACATCCACAAGCATCAGACATCAGGCATCAGACATCCAAAAACATCAGACATCAAGCATCAGACATCCACAAGCATCAGGCATCAGACATCAGGCATCAGACATCATGCATCAGACATCATGCATGAGACATCCACAAGCATCAGACATCAGGCATCATACATCCACAAGCATCAGACATCCACAAGCATCATGCATGAGGCATCAGACATCCACAAGCATCAGACATCATGCATCAGACATCATGCATCAGACATCAGGTGTCAGTCACATGCATCAGACATCCACAAGCATCAACATCAGGCATCAGACAGCCACAAGCATCAGACATCAGGCATCAGACATCCACAAGCATCAGACATCAGGAATCAGACATCAGATATCACACATCAGACATCAGGCCTCAGACATCAGACATCCACAAGTATCAGACATCTACAAGCATCAGACATTAAGACATCAGGCATCAGACATCATGCATCAGACATCAGACATCCACAAACATCAGACATCAAGCATCAGACATCCACAAGCATCAGACATCATGCATCAGACATCATGCATGAGACATCAGGCATCAAACATCCACAAGCATCAGACATCATGCATCAGACATCAGGCAACACACATCCACAAGCATCAGGCATCAGACATCCACAAGCATCATGCATCAGACATCATGCATCAGACATCAGGTGTCAGACATCCACAAGCATCATATATCAGGCATCAGACAGCCACAAGCATCAGACATCCACAAGCATCAGACATCAGGAATCAAACATCCACAAGCATCAGACATCCACAAGCATCAGACATCATGCATCAGACATCAGGCAACACACATCCACAAGCATAAGGCATCAGACATCAAACATCAGGCATCAGACATCAGGCATCAGACTTCCACAAGCATCAGACATCAGGTGTCAGACATCAGGCATCAGACATCAGGCACCAGACATCCACAAGCATCAGGCATCAGACATTCACAAGCATCAGACATCAGGCATCAGACATCCACAAGCATCAGACATCCACAAGCATCAAACATCATGCATCAGACATCATGCATCAGACATCAGGTGTCAGACATCATGCATCAGACATCCACAAGCATCAGACATCAGGCATCAGACAGCCACAAGCATCAGACATCAGGCATCAGACATCCACAAGCATCAAACATCAGGCATTAGACATCCACAAGCATCAGACATCAGGAATCAGACATCAGGTATCAGGCATAAGACATCAGGCATCAGACATCCACAAACATCAGACATCAAGCATCAGACATCCACAAGCATCATGCATCAGACATCAGGCATCAGACATCATGCATCAGACATCATGCATGAGACATCCACAAGCATCAGACATCAGGCATCAAACATCCACAAGCATCAGACATCATGCATCAGACATCAGGCAACACACATCCACAAGCATCAGACATCAGACATCAGACATTCACAAACATCAGGCATCAGGCATCAGACATCCACAAACATCAGGCATTAGGCATCAGACATCCACAAACATCAGGCATCAGTCATCCTGCATCAGACATCATGCATCAGACATCAGGTGTCAGACATCATGCATCAGACATCCACAAGCATCAGACATCAGGCATCAGACAGCCACAAGCATCAGACATCAGGCATCAGACAGCCACAAACATCAGACATCAGGAATCAAACATCCACAAGCATCAGACATCCACAAGCATCAGACATCATGCATCAGACATCAGGCAACACACATCCACAAGCATCAGACATCGGGCATCAGACATCAGGCATCAGACTTCCACAAGCATCAAGCATCAGACATCAGGCATCAGACATCCACAAGCATCAGACATCAGGTATCAGACATCAGGCAACACACATCCACAAGCATCAGGCATCAGACATCCACAGGCATCAGACATCAGGAATCAGACATCAGACATCAGGCACCAGACATCCACAAGCATCAGGCATCAGACATCCACAAGCATCAGACATCATGCATCAGACATCAGGTGTCAGACATCATGCATCAGACATCCACAAGCATCAGACATCAGGCATCAGACAGCCACAAGCATCAGACATCCACAAGCATCAAACATCAGGCATTAGACATCCATAAGCATCAGACATCAGGAATCAGACATCAGGTATCAGACATCAGGCATAAGACATCAGGCCTCCGACATCAGACATCCACAAGTATCAGACATCTACAAGCATCAGACATCAGGCATCCGACATCATGCATCAGACATCAGGCATCAGACATCCACAAACATCAGACTTCAAGCATCAGACATCCACAAGCATCAGACATCATGCATCAGACATCATGCATGAGACATCCACAAGCATCAGACATCAGGCATCAAACATCCACAAGCATCAGGCATGCATCAGACATCAGGCAACACACATCCACAAGCATCAGGCATCAGACATCCACAAGCATCAGACATCATGCATCAGACATCAGGCAACACATCCACAAGCATCAGACATCAAACATCGGGCATCAGACATCAGGCATCAGACATCCACAAGCATCGGACATCAGACATCCACAAGCATCAGACATCAGGCACCAGACATCAGCCATCAGGCATAAGACATCCACAAGCATCAGGCATCAGACATCCACAAGCAACAGACATCATGCATCAGACATCAGGCAACATACATCCACAAACATCAGGCATCAGACATCAAACATCAGGCATCAGACATCCACAAGCATCAGACATCAGGCATCCACAAGCATCAGACATCCGACATCAGGCATCGGACATCAGGCACCAGACATCCACAAGCATCAGGCATCAGACATCAGGCACCAGACATCAGCCATCAGGCATAGGACATCCACAAGCATCAGACATCAGGCATCAGACATCCACAAGCAACAGACATCAGGAATCAGACATCAGACATCAGGCACCAGACATCCACAAGCATCAGACATCCACAAGCATCAGACATAAGGCATCAGACATCCACAAGCATCAGACATCAGAAATCAGACATCAGGCATCAGGCACCAGACATCCACAAGCATCAGACATCCACAAGCATCATGCATCAGGCATCAGACATCCACAATCATCAGGCATCAGACATCCACAAGCATCAGACATCAGGCATCAGACATCAGGCACCAGACATCCACAAGCATCAGACATCAGGCACCAGACATCCACAAGCATCAGATATCCACAAGCATCAGACATAAGGCATCAGACATCCACAAGCATCAGACATCAGAAATCAGACATCAGGCATCAGGCACCAGACATCCACAAGCATCAGACATCCACAAGCATCAGACATCAGGCATTAGACATCCGGCACCAGACATGCACAAGCATCAGGCATCAGACATGCACAAGCATCAGGCATCAGACATCATGCATCAGACATCATGCATCAGACATCAGGTGTCAGACATGCATCAGACAGCCACAAGCATCAGACATCAGGCATCAGACAGCCACAAGCATCAGACATCAGGCATCAGACATCCACAAGCATCAAACATAAGGCATTAGACATCCACAAGCATCAGACATCAGGAATCAGACATCAGGTATAAGACATCAGGCCTCAGATATCAGACATCCACAAATATCAGACATCTACAAACATCAGGCATCAGACATCATGCATCAGACATCAGGTATCAGACATCCACAAACATCAGACATCAAGCATCAGACATCCACAAGCCTCAGGCATCAGACATCAGGCATCAGACATCCACAAACATCAGACATCAAGCATCCGACATCCACAAGCATCAGACATCATGCATCAGACATCATGCATGAGACATCCACAAGCATCAGACATCAGGCATCAAACATCCACAAGCATCAGACATCCACAAGCATCATGCATGAGGCATCAGACATCCACACGCATCAGACATCATGCATCAGACATCAGGTGTCAGACATCATGCGTCAGACATCCACAAGCATCAGACATCAGGCATCAGACAGCCACAAGCATCAGACATCAGGCATCAGACATCCACAAGCATCAGACATCAGGAATCAGACATCAGGTATCACACATCAGACATCAGGCCTCAGACATCAGACATCCACAAGTATCAGACATTAAGACATCAGGCATCAGACATCATGCATCAGACATCAGACATCCACAAACATCAGACATCAAGCATCAGACATCCACAAGCATCAGGCATCAGACATCATGCATCAGACATCATGCATGAGACATCCACAAGCATCAGACATCAGGCATCAAACATCCACAAGCATCAGACATCATGCATCAGACATCTGGCAACACACGTCCACAAGCATCAGGCATCAGACATCCACAAGCATCAGACATCAGGCATCAGACATCCACAAGCATCGGACATCAGGCATCAGACATCATGCGTCAGACATCATACATCAGACATCGGGCATCAGACATTCACAAACATCAGGCATCAGACATCAGGCATCAGACACCCACAAACATCATGCGTCAGACATCCACAAGCATCAGACATCCTGCATCAGACATGCGTCAGACATCAGGTGTCAGACATCATGCATCAGACATCCACAAGCATCAGACATCAGGCATCAGACAGCCACAAGCATCAGACATCCACAAGCATCAGACATCAGGAATCAAACATCCACAAGCATCAGACATCCACAAGCATCAGACATCCACAAGCATCAGACATCAGGAATCAAACATCCACAAGCATCAGACATCATGCATCAGACATCAGGCAACACACATCCACAAGCATCAGACATCGGGCATCAGACATCAGGCATCAGACTTCCACAAGCATCAGACATCAGGCATCAGACATCCACAAGCATCAGACATCAGGTATCAGACATCAGGCAACACACATCCACAAGCATCAGACATCCACAGGCATCAGACATTAGGCATCAGACATCCACAAGCATCAGACATCAGGAATCAGACATCAGGCATCAGACATCAGGCACCAGACATCCACAAGCATCAGGCATTAGACATTCACAAGCATCAGACATCAGGCATCAGACATCCACAAGCATCAGACATCATGCATCAGATATCAGGTGTCAGACATCAGGTGTCAGACATCCACAAGCATCAGACATCAGGCACCAGACATCCACAAGCATCAGGCATCAGACATTCACAAGCATCAGACATCAGGCACCAGACATCCACAAGCATCAGGCATCAGACATTCACAAGCATCAGACATCAGGCACCAGAAATCCACAAGCATCAGACATCCACAAGCATCAGACATCATGCATCAGACATCATGCATCAGACATCAGGTGTCAGACATCATGCATCAGACATCCACAAGCATCAGACATCAGGCATCAGACAGCCACAAGCATCAGACATCAGGCATCAGACATCCACAAGCATCAGACATCAGGAATCAGACATGCCTGATGCCTGATGTGTGATACCTGATGTCTGATTCCTGATGTCTGATGTTTGTGGATGTCTAATGCCTGATGTTTGATGCTTGTGGATGTCTGATGCCTGATGTCTGATGCTTGTGGCTGTCTGATGCCTGATGTCTGATGTGTGATACCTGATAAGACATCAGGCCTCAGACATCAGACATCCGCAAGTATCAGACATCTACAAGCATCAGACATTAAGATATCAGGCATCAGACATCATGCATCAGACATCAAGCAACACACATCCACAAGCATCAGGCATCAGACATCCACAAGCATCAAGCATCGGACATCAGGCATCAGACATCCACAAGCAACAGACATCATGCATCAGGCATCAGACATCCACAAGCATCAGGCATCAGACATCCACAAGCATCAGGCATCAGACATCCACAAGCGTCTGGCATCAGACATCAGGCATCCACAAGCATCAGACATCCACAAGCATCAGGCATTCGACATCAGGCATCAGACATCAGGCACCAGACATCCACAAGCATCAGACATCCACAAGCATCAGACATCTGGCATCAGACATCCACAGGCATCAGACATCAGGCACCAGACATCCACAAGCATCAGACATCCACAAGCATCAGACTTCAGGCATCAGACATCCACAAACATCAGACATCAAGCATCAGACATCCACAAGCATCAGGCATCAGACATCAGGCATCAGACATCATGCATCAGACATGCATGAGACATCCACAAGCATCAGACATCAGGCATCATACATCCACAAGCATCAGACATCCACAAGCATCATGCATGAGGCATCAGACATCCACAAGCATCAGATATCATGCATCAGACATCATGCATCAGACATCAGGTGTCAGACATCATGCATCAGACATCCACAAGCATCAACATCAGGCATCAGACAGCCACAAGCATCAGACATCAGGCATCAGACATCCACAAGCATCAGACATCAGGAATCAGACATCAGGTATCACACATCAGACATCAGGCCTCAGACATCAGACATCCACAAGTATCAGACATCTACAAGCATCAGACATTAAGACATCAGGCATCAGACATCATGTATCAGACATCAGACATCCACAAACATCAGACATCAAGCATCAGACATCCACAAGCATCAGACATCATGTATCACACATCAGGCAACACACATCCACAAGCATCAGGCATCAGACATCCACAAGCATCATGCATCAGACATCATGCATCAGACATCAGGTGTCAGACATCCACAAGCATCATATATCAGGCATCAGACAGCCACAAGCATCAGACATCGACAAGCATCAGACATCAGGAATCAAACATCCACAAGCATCAGACATCCAAAAGCATCAGACATCATGCATCAGACATCAGGCAACACACATCCACAAGCATAAGGCATCAGACATCAAACATCGGGCATCAGTCATCAGGCATCAGACATCAGGCACCAGACATCCACAAGCATCAGGCATCAGACATTCACAAGCATCAGACATCAGACATCCACAAGCATCAGACATCCACAAGCATCAGACATCATGCATCAGACATCATGCATCAGACATCAGGTGTCAGACATCATGCATCAGACATCCACAAGCATCAGACATCAGGCATCAGACAGCCACAAGCATCAGACATCAGGCATCAGACATCCACAAGCATCATACATCAGGCATTAGACATCCACAAGCATCAGACATCAGGAATCAGACATCAGGTATCAGGCATAAGAAATCAGGCCTCAGACATCAGACATCCACAAGTATCAGACATCAGGCATCAGACATCCAAAAACATCAGACATCAAGCATCAGACATCCAAAAGCATCAGACATCAGACATCATGCATGAGACATCAGGCATCAAACATCCACAAGCATCAGACATCATGCCTCAGACATCAGGCAACACACATCCACAAGCATCAGACATCCACAAGCATCAGACATCATGCATCAGACATCAGGCAACACACATCCACAAGCATCAGGCATCAGACATCAAACATCGGGCATCAGACATCAGGCATCAGACTTCCACAAGCATCGGACATCAGGCATCAGACATCCACAAGCATCAGACATCAGGCATCAGACATCCACAAGCATCAGACATCAGGCACCAGACATCAGCCATCAGGCATAAGACATCCACAAGCAACAGACATCAGACATCAGGCATCAGACATCCACAAGCATCAGGCATCAGACATCCACAAGCGTCAGGCATCAGACATCAGGCATCCACAAGCATCAGACATCCACAAGCATCAGGCATCCGACATCAGGCATCCGACATCAGGCATCAGACATCAGGCATCAGGCATCAGACATCAGGCATCAGACATCCACAAGCATCAGGCATCAGACATCAGGCATCCACAAGCATCAGACATCCACAAGCATCAGGCATCCGACATCAGGCATCCGACATCAGGCACCAGACATCAGGCACCAGACATCCACAAGCATCAGACATCCACAAGCATCAGACATCCACAAGCATCAGACATCCACAAGCATCAGGCATCAGACATCTGGCATCAGACATCCACAAGCATCAGACATCAGGAATCAGACATCACGCATGAGACATCCACAAGCATCAGACATCAGGCATCAAACATCCACAAGCATCAGACATCATGCATCAGACATCAGGCAACACGCATCCACAAGCATCAGACATCAGGCATCAGGCATCAGACATTCACAAACATCAGGCATCAGACATCAGGCATCAGACATCCACAATCAGGCATTAGACATCCACAAGCATGAGACATCATGCATCAGACATCAGGTATCAGACATCATGCATCAGACATCATGCATCAGACATCATGCATCAGATATCAGGCATCAGACATCAGGAATCAAACATCCACAAGCATCAGACATCATGCATCAGACATCAGGCAACAAACATCCACAAGCATCAGGCATCAGAAATCAAACATCGGGCATCAGACATCAGGCATCAGACTTCCACAAGCATCAAGCATCAGACATCCACAAGCATCAGACATCAGGTATCAGACATCAGGCAACACACATCCACAAGCATCAGGCATCAGACATCAGGCATCAGGCACCAGACATCCACAAGCATCAGGCATCAGACATTCACAAGCATCAGACATCAGACATCCACAAGCATCAGACATCCACAAGCATCAGACATCATGCATCAGACATCATGCATCAGACATCAGGTGTCAGACATCATGCATCAGACATCCACAAGCATCAGACAGCCACAAGCATCAGACATCAGGCATCAGACATCTACAAGCATCAGACATCAGGAATCAGACATCAGGTATCACACATCAGACATCAGGCATAAGACATCAGGCCTCAGACATCAGACATCCACAAGTATCAGACATCTACAAGCAGACATTAAGACATCAGGCATCAGACATCATGCATCAGACATCAGGCATCAGACATCCACAAACATCAGACATCAAGCATCAGACATCCACAAGCATCAGACATCATGCATCAGACATCATGCATGAGACATCCACAAGCATCAGACATCAGGCATCAAACATCCACAAGCATCAGACATCAGGCAACACACATCCACAAGCATCAGACATCAGGCATCAGACATTCACAAACATCAGGCATCAGACATCAGGCAACACACATCCACAAGCATCAGGCATCGGACATCAAGCATCAGACATCAGGCATCAGACATTCACAAACATCAGGCATCAGACATCAGGCATCAGACATCCACAAACATCAGGCATCAGACATCCACAAACATCAGGCATCAGACATCCTGCATCAGACATCATGCGTCAGACATCAGGTGTCAGACATCATGCATTAGACATCCACAAGCATCAGACATCAGGTATCAGACAGCCACAAGCATCAGACATCCACAAGCATCAGACATCAGGAATCAAACATCCACAAGCATCAGACATCCACAAGCATCAGACATCATGCATCAGACATCAGGCAACACACATCCACAAGCATCAGGCATCAGACATCGGGCATCAGACATCAGGCATCAGACTTCCATAAGCATCAAGCATCAGACATCAGACATCAGACATCCACAAGCATCAGACATCAGGTATCAGACATCAGGCAACACACATCCACAAGCATCAGGCATCAGACATCCACAGGCATCAGACATCAGGAATCAGAAATCAGACATCAGGCACCAGACATCCACAAGCATCAGGCATCAGACATTCACAAGCATCAGACATCAGGCATCAGACATCCACAAGCATCAGACATCATGCATCAGACATCAGGTGTCAGACATCATGCATCAGACATCCACAAGCATCAGACATCAGGCATCAGACAGCCACAAGCATCAGACATCAGGCATCAGACATCAGGCATCAGACATCCACAAGCATCAAACATCAGGCATCAGACATCCACAAGCATCAGACATCAGGCATCAGACAGCCACAAGCATCAGACATCAGGCATCAGACATCCACAAGCATCAAACATCAGGCATTAGACATCCACAAGCATCAGACATCAGGCATCAAACATCCACAAGCATCAGGCATCATGCATCAGACATCAGGCAACACACATCCACAAGCATCAGGCATCAGACATCCACAAGCATCAGACATCATGCATCAGACATCAGGCAACACACATTCACAAGCATCAGACATCAAACATCGGGCATCAGACATCAGACATCCACAAGCATCGGACATCAGACATCCACAAGCATCAGGCATCAGACATCAGCCATCAGGCATAAGACATCCACAAGCATCAGACATCAGGCATCAGACATCCCCAAGCAACAGACATCATGCATCAGACATCAGGCAACATACATCCACAAGCATCAGGCATCAGACATCAAACATCAGGCATCAGACATCCACAAGCATCAGGCATCAGACATCAGGCATCCACAAGCATCAGACATCCGACATCAGGCATCAGACATCAGGCACCAGACATCCACAAGCATCAGACATCCACAAGCATCAGACATCTGGCATCAGACATCCACAAGCATCAGACATCAGGCATCAGACATCAGGCACCAGACATCCACAAGCATCAGACATCCACAAGCATCAGACATCAGGCACCAGACATCCACAAGCATCAGACATAAGGCATCAGACATCCACAAGCATCAGACATAAGAAATCAGACATCAGGCATCAGGCACCAGACATGCACAAGCATCAGACATCCACAAGCATCAGACATCTGGCATCAGACATCCGGCACCAGACATGCACAAGCATCAGGCATCAGACATGCACAAGCATCAGGCATCAGACATGCATCAGACATCCACAAGCATCAGACATCAGGCATCAGACAGCCACAAGCATCAGACATCAGGCATCAGACATCCACAAGCATCAAACATAAGGCATTAGACATCCACAAGCATCAGACATCAGGAATCAGACATCAGGTATCACACGTCAGACATCAGGCATAAGATATCAGGCCTCAGACATCAGACATCCACAAGTATCAGACATCTACAAACATCTAGCATCAGACATCATGCATCAGACATCAGGTATCAGACATCCACAAACATCAGACATCAAGCATCAGACATCCACAAGCATCAGACATCAGGCATCAGACATCCACAAACATCAGACATCAAGCATCCGACATCCACAAGCATCAGACATCATGCATCAGACATCATGCATGAGACATCCACAAGCATCAGACATCAGGCATCAAACATCCACAAGCATCAGACATCCACAAGCATCATGCATGAGGCATCAGACATCCACAAGCATCAGACATCATGCATCAGACATCATGCATCAGACATCAGGTGTCAGACATCATGCATCAGACATCCACAAGCATCAGACATCAGGCATCAGACAGCCACAAGCATCAGGCATCAGACATCCACAAGCATCAGACATCAGGAATCAGACATCAGGTATCACACATCAGACATCAGGCCTCAGACATCAGACATCCACAAGTATCAGACATCTACAAGCATCAGACATTAAGACATCAGACATCATGCATCAGACATCAGACATCCACAAACATCAGCCATCAAGCATCAGACATCCACAAGCATCAGGCATCATGCATCAGACATCATGCATCAGACATCCACAAGCATCAGACATCAGGCATCAAACATCCACAAGCATCAGACATCATGCATCAGACATCAGGCAACACACATCCACAAGCATCAGACATCCACAAGTATCAGACATCAGGCATCAGACATCCACAAGCATCGGACATCAGGCATCAGACATCATGCGTCAGACATCATGCATCAGACATCAGACATCAGGCATCAGACATTTACAAACATCAGGCATCAGACATCCACAAACATCATGCATCAGACATCCACAAGCATCAGACATCCTGCATCAGACACCATGCATCAGACATCAGGTGTCAGACATCATGCATCAGACATCCACAAGCACCAGACATCCTGCATCAGACATCATGCATCAGACATCAGGTGTCAGACATCATGCATCAGACATCCACAAGCATCAGCCATCAGGCATCAGACAGCCACAAGCAGCAGACATCAGGAATCAAACATCCACAAGCATCAGACATCCACAAGCATCAGACATGCATCAGACATCATGCATCAGACATCAGGCAACACCCATCCACAAGCATCAGACATCGGGCATCAGACATCAGGCATCGGACTTCCACAAGCATCAAGCATCAGACATCAGGCATCAGACATCCACAAGCATCAGGCATCAGACATCCACAAGCATCGGACATCAGGCATCAGACATCCACAAGCATCAGACATCAGGCACCAGACATCATGCATAAGACATCCACAAGCATCAGACATCAGGCATCAGACATCCACAAGCAACAGACATCATGCATCAGGCATCAGGCAACATACATCCACAATCATCAGGCATCAGCCATCAAACATCAGACATCCACAAGCATCAGACGTCAGACATCCACAAGCGTCAGGCATCAGACATCAGGCATCCACAAGCATCAGACATCCACAGGCATCCGACATCAGGCATCAGACATCCACAAGCATCAGACATCCACAAGCATCAGGCATCAGACAGCTGGCATCAGACATCCACAGGCATCAGACATCAGGCACCAGACATCCACAAGCATCAGACATCCACAAGCATCAGGCATCAGACATCCACAAGCATCAGACATCCACAAGCATCAAACATCATGCATCAGACATCATGCATCAGACATCAGGTATCAGACATCATGCATCAGACATCCACAAGCATCAGATATCAGGCATCAGACAGCCACAAGCATCAGACATCAGGAATCAAACATCCACAAGCATCAGACATCCACAAGCATCAGACATCATGCATAAGACATCAGGCAACACACATCCACAAGCATCAGGCATCAGAAATCAAACATCGGGCATCAGACATCAGACTTCCACAAGCATCAAGCATCAGACATCAGGCATCAGACATCCACAAGCATCAGACATCAGGTATCAGACATCAGGCAACACACATCCACAAGCATCAGGCATCAGACATCAGGAATCAGACTTCAGGCATCAGACATCAGGCACCAGACATCCACAAGCATCAGGCATCAGACATTCACAAGCATCAGACATCAGGCATCAGACATCCACAAGCATCAGACATCATGCATCAGAAATCATGCATCAGACATCATGCATCAGACATCAGGTGTCAGACATCATGCATCAGACATCCACAAGCATCAGACAGCCACAAGCATCAGACATCAGGCATCAGACATCCACAAGCATCAGACATCAGGAATCAGACATCAGGTATCACACATCAGGCATAAGACATCAGACATCCACAGTATCAGACATCTACAAGCATCAGACATTAAGACATCAGGCATCAGACATCATGCATCAGACATCAGACATCCACAAACATCAGACATCAAGCTTCAGACATCCACAAGCATCAGACATCATGCATCAGACGTCATGCATCAGACATCCACAAGCATCAGACATCAGGCAACACACATCCACAAGCATCAGACATCAGGCATCAAACATCCACAAGCATCAGACATCAGGCAACACACATCCACAAGCATCAGACATCAGGCATCAGACATTCACAAACATCAGGCATCAGACATCAGGCATCATACATCAGGTGTCAGACATCATGCGTCAGACATCCACAAGCATCAGATATCAGGCATCAGACAGCCACAAGCATCAGACATCCACAAGCATCAGACATCAGGCAACACACATCCACAAGCATCAGGCATCAAACATCGGGCATCAGACATCAGGCATCAGACATCAGGCATCAGACATCCACAAGCATCAGACATCAGGTATCAGACATCAGGCAACACACATCCACAAGCATCAGACATCAGGCATCAGACATCCACAAGCATCAGACATCAGGAATCAGACATCAGGCATCAAACATCAGGCACCAGACATCCACAAGCATCAGGCATCAGACATTCACAAGCATCAGACATCAGGCATCAGACATCCACAAGCATCAGACATCATGCATCAGACATCATGCATCAGACATCAGGTGTCAGACATCAGGTGTCAGACATCAGGTGTCAGACATCCACAAGCATCAGACATCAGGCATCAGACATCAGGCATCAGACATCCACAAGCATCAGACATCAGGAATCAGACATGCCTGATGTCTGATGTGTGATACCTGATGTCTGATTCCTAATGTCTGATGCTTGTGGATGTCTAATGCCTGATGTTTGATGCTTGTGGATGTCTGATGCCTGATGTCTGATGCTTGTGGCTGTCTGATGCCTGATGTCTGATGTGTGATACCTGATAAGACATCAGACATCAGGCATCAGACATCAGGCATCAGACATCCACAAGCATCAGGCATCAGACATCATGCATCAGACATCAGGCATCAGACATCCACAAACATCATACATCAAGCATCAGACATCCACAAGCATCAGGCATCAGACATCATGCATGATACATCCACAAGCATCAGACATCAGGCATCAAACATCCACAAGCATCAGACATCATGCATCGGACATCAGGCATCAGACATCCACAAGCATCAGGCATCAGACATCAGACATCAGGCATAAGACATCCACAAGCATCAGACATCAGGCATCAGACATCCACAAGCAACAGACATCATGCATCAGGCATCAGGCAACATACATCCACAAGCATCAGGCATCAGCCATCAAACATCAGGCATCAGACATCCACAAGCATCAGACGTCAGACATCCACAAGCATCAGGCATCAGACATCAGGCATCCACAAGCATCAGACATCCACAGGCATCCGACATCAGGCATCAGACTTCCACAAGCATCAGACATCCACAAGCATCAGGCATCAGACATCTGGCATCAGACATCCACAGGCATCAGACATCAGGCACCAGACATCCACAAGCATCAGACATCCACAAGCATCAGACATCAGGCATCAGACATCCACAAACATCAGACATCAAGCATCAGACATCCACAAGCATCAGGCATCAGACATCAGGCATCAGACATCATGCATCAGACATCATGCATGAGACATCCACAAGCATCAGACATCAGGCATCAAACATCCACAAGCATCAGACATCATGCATCAGACATCAGGCAACACACATCCACAAGCATCAGACATCAGACATTCACAAACATCAGGCATCAGGCATCAGACATCCATAAACATCAGGCATCAGGCATCAGACATCCACAAACATCAGGCATCAGACATCCTGCATCAGACATCATGTGTCAGACATCAGGTGTCAGACATCATGCATCAGACATCCACAAGCATCAGACATCAGGCATCAGACAGCCACAAGCATCAGACATCCACAAGCATCAGACATCAGGAATCAAACATCCACAAGCATCAGACATCCACAAGCATCAGACATCATGCATCAGGCATCAGGCAACACACATCCACAAGCATCAGACATCGGGCATCAGACATCAGGCATCAGACTTCCACAAGCATCAAGCATCAGACATCAGGCATCAGACATCCACAAGCATCAGACATCAGGTATCAGACATCAGGCAACACACATCCACAAGCATCAGGCATCAGACATCCACAGGCATCAGACATCAGGAATCAGACATCAGGCATCAGACATCAGGCACCAGACATCCACAAGCATCAGGCATCAGACATCCACAAGCATCAGGCATCAGACATCCACAAGCATCAGACATCATGCATCAGACATCAGGTGTCAGACATCATGCATCAGACATCCACAAGCATCAGACATCAGGCATCAGACAGCCACAAGCATCAGACATCCACAAGCATCAAACATCAGGCATTAGACATCAGGAATCAGACATCAGGTATCAGACATCAGGCATAAGACATCAGGCCTCTGACATCAGACATCCACAAGTATCAGACATCTACAAGCATCAGACATTAGACATCAGGCATCAGACATCATGCATCAGACATCAGGCATCAGACATCCACAAACATCAGACTTCAAGCATCAGACATCCACAAGCATCAGACATCATGCATCAGACATCATGCATGAGACATCCACAAGCATCAGACATCAGGCATCAAACATCCACAAGCATCAGGCATGCATCAGACATCAGGCAACACACATCCACAAGCATCAGGCATCATGCATCAGACATCCACAAGCATCAGACATCAGGCATCAGACATCAGGCATCAGACATCCACAAGCATCAGACATCAGGAATCAGACATGCCTGATGTCTGATGTGTGATACCTGATGTCTTATTCCTGATGTCTGATGCTTGTGGATGTCTAATGCCTGATGTTTGATGCTTGTGGATGTCTGATGCCTGATGTCTGATGCTTGTGGCTGTCTGATGCCTGATGTCTGATGTGTGATACCTGATCAGACATCAGGCATCAGACATCCACAATCATCAGACATCAGGCATCAGACATCATGCATCAGACATCAGGCATCAGACATCCACAAACATCATACATCAAGCATCAGACATCCACAAGCATCAGGCATCAGACATCATGCATGAGACATCCACAAGCATCAGACATCAGGCATCAAACATCCACAAGCATCAGACATCATGCATCAGACATCAGGCAACACACATCCACAAGCATCAGGCATCAGACATCCACAAGCATCGGACATCAGGCATCAGACATCCACAAGCATCAGACATCAGGCACCAGACATCAGGCATAAGACATCCACAAGCATCAGACATCAGGCATCAGACATCCACAAGCAACAGACATCATGCATCAGGCATCAGGCAACATACATCCACAAGCATCAGGCATCAGCCATCAAACATCAGGCATCAGACATCCACAAGCATCAGACGTCAGACGTCCACAAGCATCAGGCATCAGACATCAGACTTCCACAAGCATCAGACATCCACAAGCATCAGGCATCAGACATCTGGCATCAGACATCCACAGGCATCAGACATCAGGCACCAGACATCCACAAGCATCAGACATCCACAAGCATCAGACATCAGGCATCAGACATCCACAAACATCAGACATCAAGCATCAGACATCCACAAGCATCAGGCATCAGACATCAGGCATCAGACATCATGCATCAGACATCATGCATGAGACATCCACAAGCATCAGACATCAGGCATCAAACATCCACAAGCATCAGACATCATGCATCAGACATCAGGCAACACACATCCACAAGCATCAGACATCAGACATCAGACATTCACAAACATCAGGCATCAGACATCCACAAACATCAGGCATCAGGCATCAGACATCCACAAACATCAGGCATCAGACATCCTGCATCAGACATCATGCGTCAGACATCAGGTGTCAGACATCATGCATCAGACATCCACAAGCATCAGACATCAGGCATCAAACAGCCACAAGCATCAGACATCCACAAGCATCAGACATCAGGAATCAAACATCCACAAGCATCAGACATCCACAAGCATCAGACATCATGCATCAGACATCAGGCAACACACATCCACAAGCATCAGACATCGGGCATCAGACATCAGGCATCAGACTTCCACAAGCATCAAGCATCAGACATCAGGCATCAGACATCCACAAGCATCAGACATCAGGCAACACACATCCACAAGCATCAGGCATCAGACATCCACAGGCATCAGACATCAGGAATCAGACATCAGGCATCAGACATCCACAAGCATCAGACATCAGGCAACAGACAGCCACAAGCATCAGACATCCACAAGCATCAAACATCAGGCATTAGACATCAGGAATCAGACATCAGGTATCAGACATCAGACATAAGACATCAGGCCTCCGACATCAGACATCCACAAGTATCAGACATCTACAAGCATCAGACATTAGACATCAGGCATCAGACATCATGCATCAGACATCAGGCATCAGACATCCACAAACATCAGACTTCAAGTATCAGACATCCACAAGCATCAGACATCATGCATCAGACATCATGCATGAGACATCCACAAGCATCAGACATCAGGCATCAAACATCCACAAGCATCAGGCATGCATCAGACATCAGGCAACACACATCCACAAGCATCAGGCATCAGACATCCACAAGCATCAGACATCATGCATCAGACATCAGGCAACACATCCACAAGCATCAGACATCAAACATCGGGCATCAGACATCAGGCATCAGACATCCACAAGCATCGGACATCAGACATCCACAAGCATCAGACATTAGGCACCAGACATCAGCCATCAGGCATAAGACATCCACAAGCATCAGGCATCAGACATCCACAAGCAACAGACATCATGCATCAAACATCAGGCAACATACATCCACAAACATCAGGCATCAGACATCAAACATCAGGCATCAGACATCCACAAGCATCAGGCATCAGACATCAGGCATCCACAAGCATCAGACATCCGAGTTCAGGCATCGGACATCAGGCATCAGACATCCACAAGCATCAGGCATCAGACATCAGGCACCAGACATCAGCCATCAGGCATAAGACATCCACAAGCATCAGACATCAGGCATCAGACATCCACAAGCAACAGACATCATGCATCAGGCATCAGACATCCACAAGCATCAGGCATCAGACATCCACAAGCATCAGACATCAGGCATAAGACATCAGGCCTCCGACATCAGACATCCACAAGTATCAGACATCTACAAGCATCAGACATTAGACATCAGGCATCAGACATCATGCATCAGACATCAGGCATCAGACATCCACAAACATCAGACTTCAAGCATCAGACATCCACAAGCATCAGACATCATGCATCAGACATCATGCATGAGACATCCACAAGCATCAGACATCAGGCATCAAATATCCACAAGCATCAGGCATGCATCAGACATCAGGCAACACACATCCACAAGCATCAGGCATCAGACATCCACAAGCATCAGACATCATGCATCAGACATCAGGCAACACATCCACAAGCATCAGACATCAAACATCGGGCATCATGCATCAGGCATCAGACATCCACAATCATCAGGCATCAGACATCCACAAGCATCAGACATCAGACATCAGGCACCAGACATCCACAAGCATCAGACATCAGGCACCAGACACCCACAAGCATCAGACATCCACAAGCATCAGACATAAGGCATCAGACATCCACAAGCATCAGACATCAGAAATCAGACATCAGGCATCAGGCACCAGACATCCACAAGCATCAGACATCCACAAGCATCAGACATCAGGCATTAGACATCCGGCACCAGACATGCACAAGCATCAGGCATCAGACATGCACAAGCATCAGGCATCAGACATCATGCATCAGACATCAGGTGTCAGACATGCATCAGACATCCACAAGCATCAGACATCAGGCATCAGACAGCCACAAGCATCAGACATCAGGCATCAGACATCCACAAGCATCAAACATAAGGCATTAGACATCCACAAGCATCAGCCATCAGGAATCAGACATCAGGTATCAGACATCAGGCCTCAGATATCAGACATCCACAAGTATCAGACATCTACAAACATCAGGCATCAGACATCATGCATCAGACATCAGGTATCAGACATCCACAAACATCAGACATCAAGCATCAGACATCCACAAGCATCAGACATCATGCATGAGACATCCACAAGCATCAGACATCAGGCATCAAACATCCACAAGCATCAGACATCCACAAGCAATATGCATGAGGCATCAGACATCCACAAGCATCAGACATCATGCATCAGACATCAGGTGTCAGACATCATGCGTCAGACATCCACAAGCATCAGACATCAGGCATCAGACAGCCACGAGCATCAGACATCAGGCATCAGACATCCACAAGCATCAGACATCAGGAATCAGACATCAGGTATCACACATCAGACATCAGGCCTCAGACATCAGACATCCACAAGTATCAGACATTAAGACATCAGGCATCAGACATCATGCATCAGACATCAGACATCCACAAACATCAGACATCAAGCATCAGACATCCACAAGCATCAGGCATTCGACATCAGGCATCAGACATCAGGCACCAGACATCCACAAGCATCAGACATCCACAAGCATCAGACATCTGGCATCAGACATCCACAGGCATCAGGCACCAGACATCCACAAGCATCAGACATCCACAAGCATCAGACATCAGGCATCAGACATCCAAAAACATCAGACATCAAGCATCAGACATCCACAAGCATCAGGCATCAGACATCAGACATCAGGCATCAGACATCATGCATCAGACATCATGCATGAGACATCCACAAGCATCAGACATAAGGCATCATACATCCTCAAGCATCAGACATCCACAAGCATCATGCATGAGGCATCAGACATCCACAAGCATCAGACATCATGCATCAGACATCATGCATCAGACATCAGGTGTCAGACATCATGCATCAGACATCCACAAGCATCAACATCAGGCATCAGACAGCCACAAGCATCAGACATCAGGCATCAGACATCCACAAGCATCAACATCAGGCATCAGACAGCCACAAGCATCAGACATCAGGCATCAGACATCCACAAGCATCAGGCATCAGACATCAAACATCAGGCATCAGACATCCACAAGCATCAGGCATCAGACATCCACAAGCGTCTGGCATCAGACATCAGGCATCCACAAGCATTAGACATCCACAAGCATCAGGCATTCGACATCAGGCATCAGACATCAGGCACCAGACATCCACAAGCATCAGACATCCACAAGCACCAGACATCTGGCATCAGACATCCACAGGCATCAGACATCAGGCACCAGACATCCACAAGCATCAGACATCCACAAGCATCAGACATCAGGCATCAGACATCCAAAAACATCAGACATCAAGCATCAGACATCCACAAGCATCAGGCATCAGACATCAGGCATCAGACATCATGCATCAGACATCATGCATGAGACATCCACAAGCATCAGACATCAGGCATCATACATCCACAAGCATCAGACATCCACAAGCATCATGCATGAGGCATCAGACATCCACAAGCATCAGACATCATGCATCAGACATCATGCATCAGACATCAGGTGTCAGTCACATGCATCAGACATCCACAAGCATCAACATCAGGCATCAGACAGCCACAAGCATCAGACATCAGGCATCAGACATCCACAAGCATCAGACATCAGGAATCAGACATCAGATATCACACATCAGACATCAGGCCTCAGACATCAGACATCCACAAGAATCAGACATCTACAAGCATCAGACATTAAGACATCAGGCATCAGACATCATGCATCAGACATCAGACATCCACAAACTTCAGACATCAAGCATCAGACATCCACAAGCATCAGACATCATGCATCAGACATCATGCATGAGACATCAGGCATCAAACATCCACAAGCATCAGACATCATGCATCAGACATCAGGCAACACACATCCACAAGCATCAGGCATCAGACATCCACAAGCATCATGCATCAGACATCATGCATCAGACATCAGGTGTCAGACATCCACAAGCATCATATATCAGGCATCAGACAGCCACAAGCATCAGACATCCACAAGCATCAGACATCAGGAATCAAACATCCACAAGCATCAGACATCCACAAGCATCAGACATCATGCATCAGACATCAGGCAACACACATCCACAAGCATAAGGCATCAGACATCAAACATCAGGCATCAGACATCAGGCATCAGACTTCCACAAGCATCAGACATCAGGTGTCAGACATCAGGCATCAGACATCAGGCACCAGACATCCACAAGCATCAGGCATCAGACATTCACAAGCATCAGACATCAGGCATCAGACATCCACAAGCATCAGACATCCACAAGCATCAAACATCATGCATCAGACATCATGCATCAGACATCAGGTGTCAGACATCATGCATCAGACATCCACAAGCATCAGACATCAGGCATCAGACAGCCACAAGCATCAG
The DNA here is from genome assembly GCF_964204655.1 of Triturus cristatus. Lineage (NCBI taxonomy): Eukaryota > Metazoa > Chordata > Amphibia > Caudata > Salamandridae > Triturus > Triturus cristatus. The sequence continues at coordinate 714,757,527 of NC_140579.1, forward strand.
ACATCAGGCATCAGACATCCACAAGCATCAAACATCAGGCATTAGACATCCACAAGCATCAGACATCAGGAATCAGACATCAGGTATCAGGCATAAGACATCAGGCATCAGACATCCACAAACATCAGACATCAAGCATCAGACATCCACAAGCATCATGCATCAGACATCAGGCATCAGACATCATGCATCAGACATCATGCATGAGACATCCACAAGCATCAGACATCAGGCATCAAACATCCACAAGCATCAGACATCATGCATCAGACATCAGGCAACACACATCCACAAGCATCAGACATCAGACATCAGACATTCACAAACATCAGGCATCAGGCATCAGACATCCACAAACATCAGGCATTAGGCATCAGACATCCACAAACATCAGGCATCAGTCATCCTGCATCAGACATCATGCATCAGACATCAGGTGTCAGACATCATGCATCAGACATCCACAAGCATCAGACATCAGGCATCAGACAGCCACAAGCATCAGACATCAGGCATCAGACAGCCACAAACATCAGACATCAGGAATCAAACATCCACAAGCATCAGACATCCACAAGCATCAGACATCATGCATCAGACATCAGGCAACACACATCCACAAGCATCAGACATCGGGCATCAGACATCAGGCATCAGACTTCCACAAGCATCAAGCATCAGACATCAGGCATCAGACATCCACAAGCATCAGACATCAGGTATCAGACATCAGGCAACACACATCCACAAGCATCAGGCATCAGACATCCACAGGCATCAGACATCAGGAATCAGACATCAGACATCAGGCACCAGACATCCACAAGCATCAGGCATCAGACATCCACAAGCATCAGACATCATGCATCAGACATCAGGTGTCAGACATCATGCATCAGACATCCACAAGCATCAGACATCAGGCATCAGACAGCCACAAGCATCAGACATCCACAAGCATCAAACATCAGGCATTAGACATCCATAAGCATCAGACATCAGGAATCAGACATCAGGTATCAGACATCAGGCATAAGACATCAGGCCTCCGACATCAGACATCCACAAGTATCAGACATCTACAAGCATCAGACATCAGGCATCCGACATCATGCATCAGACATCAGGCATCAGACATCCACAAACATCAGACTTCAAGCATCAGACATCCACAAGCATCAGACATCATGCATCAGACATCATGCATGAGACATCCACAAGCATCAGACATCAGGCATCAAACATCCACAAGCATCAGGCATGCATCAGACATCAGGCAACACACATCCACAAGCATCAGGCATCAGACATCCACAAGCATCAGACATCATGCATCAGACATCAGGCAACACATCCACAAGCATCAGACATCAAACATCGGGCATCAGACATCAGGCATCAGACATCCACAAGCATCGGACATCAGACATCCACAAGCATCAGACATCAGGCACCAGACATCAGCCATCAGGCATAAGACATCCACAAGCATCAGGCATCAGACATCCACAAGCAACAGACATCATGCATCAGACATCAGGCAACATACATCCACAAACATCAGGCATCAGACATCAAACATCAGGCATCAGACATCCACAAGCATCAGACATCAGGCATCCACAAGCATCAGACATCCGACATCAGGCATCGGACATCAGGCACCAGACATCCACAAGCATCAGGCATCAGACATCAGGCACCAGACATCAGCCATCAGGCATAGGACATCCACAAGCATCAGACATCAGGCATCAGACATCCACAAGCAACAGACATCAGGAATCAGACATCAGACATCAGGCACCAGACATCCACAAGCATCAGACATCCACAAGCATCAGACATAAGGCATCAGACATCCACAAGCATCAGACATCAGAAATCAGACATCAGGCATCAGGCACCAGACATCCACAAGCATCAGACATCCACAAGCATCATGCATCAGGCATCAGACATCCACAATCATCAGGCATCAGACATCCACAAGCATCAGACATCAGGCATCAGACATCAGGCACCAGACATCCACAAGCATCAGACATCAGGCACCAGACATCCACAAGCATCAGATATCCACAAGCATCAGACATAAGGCATCAGACATCCACAAGCATCAGACATCAGAAATCAGACATCAGGCATCAGGCACCAGACATCCACAAGCATCAGACATCCACAAGCATCAGACATCAGGCATTAGACATCCGGCACCAGACATGCACAAGCATCAGGCATCAGACATGCACAAGCATCAGGCATCAGACATCATGCATCAGACATCATGCATCAGACATCAGGTGTCAGACATGCATCAGACAGCCACAAGCATCAGACATCAGGCATCAGACAGCCACAAGCATCAGACATCAGGCATCAGACATCCACAAGCATCAAACATAAGGCATTAGACATCCACAAGCATCAGACATCAGGAATCAGACATCAGGTATAAGACATCAGGCCTCAGATATCAGACATCCACAAATATCAGACATCTACAAACATCAGGCATCAGACATCATGCATCAGACATCAGGTATCAGACATCCACAAACATCAGACATCAAGCATCAGACATCCACAAGCCTCAGGCATCAGACATCAGGCATCAGACATCCACAAACATCAGACATCAAGCATCCGACATCCACAAGCATCAGACATCATGCATCAGACATCATGCATGAGACATCCACAAGCATCAGACATCAGGCATCAAACATCCACAAGCATCAGACATCCACAAGCATCATGCATGAGGCATCAGACATCCACACGCATCAGACATCATGCATCAGACATCAGGTGTCAGACATCATGCGTCAGACATCCACAAGCATCAGACATCAGGCATCAGACAGCCACAAGCATCAGACATCAGGCATCAGACATCCACAAGCATCAGACATCAGGAATCAGACATCAGGTATCACACATCAGACATCAGGCCTCAGACATCAGACATCCACAAGTATCAGACATTAAGACATCAGGCATCAGACATCATGCATCAGACATCAGACATCCACAAACATCAGACATCAAGCATCAGACATCCACAAGCATCAGGCATCAGACATCATGCATCAGACATCATGCATGAGACATCCACAAGCATCAGACATCAGGCATCAAACATCCACAAGCATCAGACATCATGCATCAGACATCTGGCAACACACGTCCACAAGCATCAGGCATCAGACATCCACAAGCATCAGACATCAGGCATCAGACATCCACAAGCATCGGACATCAGGCATCAGACATCATGCGTCAGACATCATACATCAGACATCGGGCATCAGACATTCACAAACATCAGGCATCAGACATCAGGCATCAGACACCCACAAACATCATGCGTCAGACATCCACAAGCATCAGACATCCTGCATCAGACATGCGTCAGACATCAGGTGTCAGACATCATGCATCAGACATCCACAAGCATCAGACATCAGGCATCAGACAGCCACAAGCATCAGACATCCACAAGCATCAGACATCAGGAATCAAACATCCACAAGCATCAGACATCCACAAGCATCAGACATCCACAAGCATCAGACATCAGGAATCAAACATCCACAAGCATCAGACATCATGCATCAGACATCAGGCAACACACATCCACAAGCATCAGACATCGGGCATCAGACATCAGGCATCAGACTTCCACAAGCATCAGACATCAGGCATCAGACATCCACAAGCATCAGACATCAGGTATCAGACATCAGGCAACACACATCCACAAGCATCAGACATCCACAGGCATCAGACATTAGGCATCAGACATCCACAAGCATCAGACATCAGGAATCAGACATCAGGCATCAGACATCAGGCACCAGACATCCACAAGCATCAGGCATTAGACATTCACAAGCATCAGACATCAGGCATCAGACATCCACAAGCATCAGACATCATGCATCAGATATCAGGTGTCAGACATCAGGTGTCAGACATCCACAAGCATCAGACATCAGGCACCAGACATCCACAAGCATCAGGCATCAGACATTCACAAGCATCAGACATCAGGCACCAGACATCCACAAGCATCAGGCATCAGACATTCACAAGCATCAGACATCAGGCACCAGAAATCCACAAGCATCAGACATCCACAAGCATCAGACATCATGCATCAGACATCATGCATCAGACATCAGGTGTCAGACATCATGCATCAGACATCCACAAGCATCAGACATCAGGCATCAGACAGCCACAAGCATCAGACATCAGGCATCAGACATCCACAAGCATCAGACATCAGGAATCAGACATGCCTGATGCCTGATGTGTGATACCTGATGTCTGATTCCTGATGTCTGATGTTTGTGGATGTCTAATGCCTGATGTTTGATGCTTGTGGATGTCTGATGCCTGATGTCTGATGCTTGTGGCTGTCTGATGCCTGATGTCTGATGTGTGATACCTGATAAGACATCAGGCCTCAGACATCAGACATCCGCAAGTATCAGACATCTACAAGCATCAGACATTAAGATATCAGGCATCAGACATCATGCATCAGACATCAAGCAACACACATCCACAAGCATCAGGCATCAGACATCCACAAGCATCAAGCATCGGACATCAGGCATCAGACATCCACAAGCAACAGACATCATGCATCAGGCATCAGACATCCACAAGCATCAGGCATCAGACATCCACAAGCATCAGGCATCAGACATCCACAAGCGTCTGGCATCAGACATCAGGCATCCACAAGCATCAGACATCCACAAGCATCAGGCATTCGACATCAGGCATCAGACATCAGGCACCAGACATCCACAAGCATCAGACATCCACAAGCATCAGACATCTGGCATCAGACATCCACAGGCATCAGACATCAGGCACCAGACATCCACAAGCATCAGACATCCACAAGCATCAGACTTCAGGCATCAGACATCCACAAACATCAGACATCAAGCATCAGACATCCACAAGCATCAGGCATCAGACATCAGGCATCAGACATCATGCATCAGACATGCATGAGACATCCACAAGCATCAGACATCAGGCATCATACATCCACAAGCATCAGACATCCACAAGCATCATGCATGAGGCATCAGACATCCACAAGCATCAGATATCATGCATCAGACATCATGCATCAGACATCAGGTGTCAGACATCATGCATCAGACATCCACAAGCATCAACATCAGGCATCAGACAGCCACAAGCATCAGACATCAGGCATCAGACATCCACAAGCATCAGACATCAGGAATCAGACATCAGGTATCACACATCAGACATCAGGCCTCAGACATCAGACATCCACAAGTATCAGACATCTACAAGCATCAGACATTAAGACATCAGGCATCAGACATCATGTATCAGACATCAGACATCCACAAACATCAGACATCAAGCATCAGACATCCACAAGCATCAGACATCATGTATCACACATCAGACAACACACATCCACAAGCATCAGGCATCAGACATCCACAAGCATCATGCATCAGACATCATGCATCAGACATCAGGTGTCAGACATCCACAAGCATCATATATCAGGCATCAGACAGCCACAAGCATCAGACATCGACAAGCATCAGACATCAGGAATCAAACATCCACAAGCATCAGACATCCAAAAGCATCAGACATCATGCATCAGACATCAGGCAACACACATCCACAAGCATAAGGCATCAGACATCAAACATCGGGCATCAGTCATCAGGCATCAGACATCAGGCACCAGACATCCACAAGCATCAGGCATCAGACATTCACAAGCATCAGACATCAGACATCCACAAGCATCAGACATCCACAAGCATCAGACATCATGCATCAGACATCATGCATCAGACATCAGGTGTCAGACATCATGCATCAGACATCCACAAGCATCAGACATCAGGCATCAGACAGCCACAAGCATCAGACATCAGGCATCAGACATCCACAAGCATCATACATCAGGCATTAGACATCCACAAGCATCAGACATCAGGAATCAGACATCAGGTATCAGGCATAAGAAATCAGGCCTCAGACATCAGACATCCACAAGTATCAGACATCAGGCATCAGACATCCAAAAACATCAGACATCAAGCATCAGACATCCAAAAGCATCAGACATCAGACATCATGCATGAGACATCAGGCATCAAACATCCACAAGCATCAGACATCATGCCTCAGACATCAGGCAACACACATCCACAAGCATCAGACATCCACAAGCATCAGACATCATGCATCAGACATCAGGCAACACACATCCACAAGCATCAGGCATCAGACATCAAACATCGGGCATCAGACATCAGGCATCAGACTTCCACAAGCATCGGACATCAGGCATCAGACATCCACAAGCATCAGACATCAGGCATCAGACATCCACAAGCATCAGACATCAGGCACCAGACATCAGCCATCAGGCATAAGACATCCACAAGCAACAGACATCAGACATCAGGCATCAGACATCCACAAGCATCAGGCATCAGACATCCACAAGCGTCAGGCATCAGACATCAGGCATCCACAAGCATCAGACATCCACAAGCATCAGGCATCCGACATCAGGCATCCGACATCAGGCATCAGACATCAGGCATCAGGCATCAGACATCAGGCATCAGACATCCACAAGCATCAGGCATCAGACATCAGGCATCCACAAGCATCAGACATCCACAAGCATCAGGCATCCGACATCAGGCATCCGACATCAGGCACCAGACATCAGGCACCAGACATCCACAAGCATCAGACATCCACAAGCATCAGACATCCACAAGCATCAGACATCCACAAGCATCAGGCATCAGACATCTGGCATCAGACATCCACAAGCATCAGACATCAGGAATCAGACATCACGCATGAGACATCCACAAGCATCAGACATCAGGCATCAAACATCCACAAGCATCAGACATCATGCATCAGACATCAGGCAACACGCATCCACAAGCATCAGACATCAGGCATCAGGCATCAGACATTCACAAACATCAGGCATCAGACATCAGGCATCAGACATCCACAATCAGGCATTAGACATCCACAAGCATGAGACATCATGCATCAGACATCAGGTATCAGACATCATGCATCAGACATCATGCATCAGACATCATGCATCAGATATCAGGCATCAGACATCAGGAATCAAACATCCACAAGCATCAGACATCATGCATCAGACATCAGGCAACAAACATCCACAAGCATCAGGCATCAGAAATCAAACATCGGGCATCAGACATCAGGCATCAGACTTCCACAAGCATCAAGCATCAGACATCCACAAGCATCAGACATCAGGTATCAGACATCAGGCAACACACATCCACAAGCATCAGGCATCAGACATCAGGCATCAGGCACCAGACATCCACAAGCATCAGGCATCAGACATTCACAAGCATCAGACATCAGACATCCACAAGCATCAGACATCCACAAGCATCAGACATCATGCATCAGACATCATGCATCAGACATCAGGTGTCAGACATCATGCATCAGACATCCACAAGCATCAGACAGCCACAAGCATCAGACATCAGGCATCAGACATCTACAAGCATCAGACATCAGGAATCAGACATCAGGTATCACACATCAGACATCAGGCATAAGACATCAGGCCTCAGACATCAGACATCCACAAGTATCAGACATCTACAAGCAGACATTAAGACATCAGGCATCAGACATCATGCATCAGACATCAGGCATCAGACATCCACAAACATCAGACATCAAGCATCAGACATCCACAAGCATCAGACATCATGCATCAGACATCATGCATGAGACATCCACAAGCATCAGACATCAGGCATCAAACATCCACAAGCATCAGACATCAGGCAACACACATCCACAAGCATCAGACATCAGGCATCAGACATTCACAAACATCAGGCATCAGACATCAGGCAACACACATCCACAAGCATCAGGCATCGGACATCAAGCATCAGACATCAGGCATCAGACATTCACAAACATCAGGCATCAGACATCAGGCATCAGACATCCACAAACATCAGGCATCAGACATCCACAAACATCAGGCATCAGACATCCTGCATCAGACATCATGCGTCAGACATCAGGTGTCAGACATCATGCATTAGACATCCACAAGCATCAGACATCAGGTATCAGACAGCCACAAGCATCAGACATCCACAAGCATCAGACATCAGGAATCAAACATCCACAAGCATCAGACATCCACAAGCATCAGACATCATGCATCAGACATCAGGCAACACACATCCACAAGCATCAGGCATCAGACATCGGGCATCAGACATCAGGCATCAGACTTCCATAAGCATCAAGCATCAGACATCAGACATCAGACATCCACAAGCATCAGACATCAGGTATCAGACATCAGGCAACACACATCCACAAGCATCAGGCATCAGACATCCACAGGCATCAGACATCAGGAATCAGAAATCAGACATCAGGCACCAGACATCCACAAGCATCAGGCATCAGACATTCACAAGCATCAGACATCAGGCATCAGACATCCACAAGCATCAGACATCATGCATCAGACATCAGGTGTCAGACATCATGCATCAGACATCCACAAGCATCAGACATCAGGCATCAGACAGCCACAAGCATCAGACATCAGGCATCAGACATCAGGCATCAGACATCCACAAGCATCAAACATCAGGCATCAGACATCCACAAGCATCAGACATCAGGCATCAGACAGCCACAAGCATCAGACATCAGGCATCAGACATCCACAAGCATCAAACATCAGGCATTAGACATCCACAAGCATCAGACATCAGGCATCAAACATCCACAAGCATCAGGCATCATGCATCAGACATCAGGCAACACACATCCACAAGCATCAGGCATCAGACATCCACAAGCATCAGACATCATGCATCAGACATCAGGCAACACACATTCACAAGCATCAGACATCAAACATCGGGCATCAGACATCAGACATCCACAAGCATCGGACATCAGACATCCACAAGCATCAGGCATCAGACATCAGCCATCAGGCATAAGACATCCACAAGCATCAGACATCAGGCATCAGACATCCCCAAGCAACAGACATCATGCATCAGACATCAGGCAACATACATCCACAAGCATCAGGCATCAGACATCAAACATCAGGCATCAGACATCCACAAGCATCAGGCATCAGACATCAGGCATCCACAAGCATCAGACATCCGACATCAGGCATCAGACATCAGGCACCAGACATCCACAAGCATCAGACATCCACAAGCATCAGACATCTGGCATCAGACATCCACAAGCATCAGACATCAGGCATCAGACATCAGGCACCAGACATCCACAAGCATCAGACATCCACAAGCATCAGACATCAGGCACCAGACATCCACAAGCATCAGACATAAGGCATCAGACATCCACAAGCATCAGACATAAGAAATCAGACATCAGGCATCAGGCACCAGACATGCACAAGCATCAGACATCCACAAGCATCAGACATCTGGCATCAGACATCCGGCACCAGACATGCACAAGCATCAGGCATCAGACATGCACAAGCATCAGGCATCAGACATGCATCAGACATCCACAAGCATCAGACATCAGGCATCAGACAGCCACAAGCATCAGACATCAGGCATCAGACATCCACAAGCATCAAACATAAGGCATTAGACATCCACAAGCATCAGACATCAGGAATCAGACATCAGGTATCACACGTCAGACATCAGGCATAAGATATCAGGCCTCAGACATCAGACATCCACAAGTATCAGACATCTACAAACATCTAGCATCAGACATCATGCATCAGACATCAGGTATCAGACATCCACAAACATCAGACATCAAGCATCAGACATCCACAAGCATCAGACATCAGGCATCAGACATCCACAAACATCAGACATCAAGCATCCGACATCCACAAGCATCAGACATCATGCATCAGACATCATGCATGAGACATCCACAAGCATCAGACATCAGGCATCAAACATCCACAAGCATCAGACATCCACAAGCATCATGCATGAGGCATCAGACATCCACAAGCATCAGACATCATGCATCAGACATCATGCATCAGACATCAGGTGTCAGACATCATGCATCAGACATCCACAAGCATCAGACATCAGGCATCAGACAGCCACAAGCATCAGGCATCAGACATCCACAAGCATCAGACATCAGGAATCAGACATCAGGTATCACACATCAGACATCAGGCCTCAGACATCAGACATCCACAAGTATCAGACATCTACAAGCATCAGACATTAAGACATCAGACATCATGCATCAGACATCAGACATCCACAAACATCAGCCATCAAGCATCAGACATCCACAAGCATCAGGCATCATGCATCAGACATCATGCATCAGACATCCACAAGCATCAGACATCAGGCATCAAACATCCACAAGCATCAGACATCATGCATCAGACATCAGGCAACACACATCCACAAGCATCAGACATCCACAAGTATCAGACATCAGGCATCAGACATCCACAAGCATCGGACATCAGGCATCAGACATCATGCGTCAGACATCATGCATCAGACATCAGACATCAGGCATCAGACATTTACAAACATCAGGCATCAGACATCCACAAACATCATGCATCAGACATCCACAAGCATCAGACATCCTGCATCAGACACCATGCATCAGACATCAGGTGTCAGACATCATGCATCAGACATCCACAAGCACCAGACATCCTGCATCAGACATCATGCATCAGACATCAGGTGTCAGACATCATGCATCAGACATCCACAAGCATCAGCCATCAGGCATCAGACAGCCACAAGCAGCAGACATCAGGAATCAAACATCCACAAGCATCAGACATCCACAAGCATCAGACATGCATCAGACATCATGCATCAGACATCAGGCAACACCCATCCACAAGCATCAGACATCGGGCATCAGACATCAGGCATCGGACTTCCACAAGCATCAAGCATCAGACATCAGGCATCAGACATCCACAAGCATCAGGCATCAGACATCCACAAGCATCGGACATCAGGCATCAGACATCCACAAGCATCAGACATCAGGCACCAGACATCATGCATAAGACATCCACAAGCATCAGACATCAGGCATCAGACATCCACAAGCAACAGACATCATGCATCAGGCAACATACATCCACAATCATCAGGCATCAGCCATCAAACATCAGACATCCACAAGCATCAGACGTCAGACATCCACAAGCGTCAGGCATCAGACATCAGGCATCCACAAGCATCAGACATCCACAGGCATCCGACATCAGGCATCAGACATCCACAAGCATCAGACATCCACAAGCATCAGGCATCAGACAGCTGGCATCAGACATCCACAGGCATCAGACATCAGGCACCAGACATCCACAAGCATCAGACATCCACAAGCATCAGGCATCAGACATCCACAAGCATCAGACATCCACAAGCATCAAACATCATGCATCAGACATCATGCATCAGACATCAGGTATCAGACATCATGCATCAGACATCCACAAGCATCAGATATCAGGCATCAGACAGCCACAAGCATCAGACATCAGGAATCAAACATCCACAAGCATCAGACATCCACAAGCATCAGACATCATGCATAAGACATCAGGCAACACACATCCACAAGCATCAGGCATCAGAAATCAAACATCGGGCATCAGACATCAGACTTCCACAAGCATCAAGCATCAGACATCAGGCATCAGACATCCACAAGCATCAGACATCAGGTATCAGACATCAGGCAACACACATCCACAAGCATCAGGCATCAGACATCAGGAATCAGACTTCAGGCATCAGACATCAGGCACCAGACATCCACAAGCATCAGGCATCAGACATTCACAAGCATCAGACATCAGGCATCAGACATCCACAAGCATCAGACATCATGCATCAGAAATCATGCATCAGACATCATGCATCAGACATCAGGTGTCAGACATCATGCATCAGACATCCACAAGCATCAGACAGCCACAAGCATCAGACATCAGGCATCAGACATCCACAAGCATCAGACATCAGGAATCAGACATCAGGTATCACACATCAGGCATAAGACATCAGACATCCACAGTATCAGACATCTACAAGCATCAGACATTAAGACATCAGGCATCAGACATCATGCATCAGACATCAGACATCCACAAACATCAGACATCAAGCTTCAGACATCCACAAGCATCAGACATCATGCATCAGACGTCATGCATCAGACATCCACAAGCATCAGACATCAGGCAACACACATCCACAAGCATCAGACATCAGGCATCAAACATCCACAAGCATCAGACATCAGGCAACACACATCCACAAGCATCAGACATCAGGCATCAGACATTCACAAACATCAGGCATCAGACATCAGGCATCATACATCAGGTGTCAGACATCATGCGTCAGACATCCACAAGCATCAGATATCAGGCATCAGACAGCCACAAGCATCAGACATCCACAAGCATCAGACATCAGGCAACACACATCCACAAGCATCAGGCATCAAACATCGGGCATCAGACATCAGGCATCAGACATCAGGCATCAGACATCCACAAGCATCAGACATCAGGTATCAGACATCAGGCAACACACATCCACAAGCATCAGACATCAGGCATCAGACATCCACAAGCATCAGACATCAGGAATCAGACATCAGGCATCAAACATCAGGCACCAGACATCCACAAGCATCAGGCATCAGACATTCACAAGCATCAGACATCAGGCATCAGACATCCACAAGCATCAGACATCATGCATCAGACATCATGCATCAGACATCAGGTGTCAGACATCAGGTGTCAGACATCAGGTGTCAGACATCAGGTGTCAGACATCCACAAGCATCAGACATCAGGCATCAGACATCAGGCATCAGACATCCACAAGCATCAGACATCAGGAATCAGACATGCCTGATGTCTGATGTGTGATACCTGATGTCTGATTCCTAATGTCTGATGCTTGTGGATGTCTAATGCCTGATGTTTGATGCTTGTGGATGTCTGATGCCTGATGTCTGATGCTTGTGGCTGTCTGATGCCTGATGTCTGATGTGTGATACCTGATAAGACATCAGACATCAGGCATCAGACATCAGGCATCAGACATCCACAAGCATCAGGCATCAGACATCATGCATCAGACATCAGGCATCAGACATCCACAAACATCATACATCAAGCATCAGACATCCACAAGCATCAGGCATCAGACATCATGCATGATACATCCACAAGCATCAGACATCAGGCATCAAACATCCACAAGCATCAGACATCATGCATCGGACATCAGGCATCAGACATCCACAAGCATCAGGCATCAGACATCAGACATCAGGCATAAGACATCCACAAGCATCAGACATCAGGCATCAGACATCCACAAGCAACAGACATCATGCATCAGGCATCAGGCAACATACATCCACAAGCATCAGGCATCAGCCATCAAACATCAGGCATCAGACATCCACAAGCATCAGACGTCAGACATCCACAAGCATCAGGCATCAGACATCAGGCATCCACAAGCATCAGACATCCACAGGCATCCGACATCAGGCATCAGACTTCCACAAGCATCAGACATCCACAAGCATCAGGCATCAGACATCTGGCATCAGACATCCACAGGCATCAGACATCAGGCACCAGACATCCACAAGCATCAGACATCCACAAGCATCAGACATCAGGCATCAGACATCCACAAACATCAGACATCAAGCATCAGACATCCACAAGCATCAGGCATCAGACATCAGGCATCAGACATCATGCATCAGACATCATGCATGAGACATCCACAAGCATCAGACATCAGGCATCAAACATCCACAAGCATCAGACATCATGCATCAGACATCAGGCAACACACATCCACAAGCATCAGACATCAGACATTCACAAACATCAGGCATCAGGCATCAGACATCCATAAACATCAGGCATCAGGCATCAGACATCCACAAACATCAGGCATCAGACATCCTGCATCAGACATCATGTGTCAGACATCAGGTGTCAGACATCATGCATCAGACATCCACAAGCATCAGACATCAGGCATCAGACAGCCACAAGCATCAGACATCCACAAGCATCAGACATCAGGAATCAAACATCCACAAGCATCAGACATCCACAAGCATCAGACATCATGCATCAGGCATCAGGCAACACACATCCACAAGCATCAGACATCGGGCATCAGACATCAGGCATCAGACTTCCACAAGCATCAAGCATCAGACATCAGGCATCAGACATCCACAAGCATCAGACATCAGGTATCAGACATCAGGCAACACACATCCACAAGCATCAGGCATCAGACATCCACAGGCATCAGACATCAGGAATCAGACATCAGGCATCAGACATCAGGCACCAGACATCCACAAGCATCAGGCATCAGACATCCACAAGCATCAGGCATCAGACATCCACAAGCATCAGACATCATGCATCAGACATCAGGTGTCAGACATCATGCATCAGACATCCACAAGCATCAGACATCAGGCATCAGACAGCCACAAGCATCAGACATCCACAAGCATCAAACATCAGGCATTAGACATCAGGAATCAGACATCAGGTATCAGACATCAGGCATAAGACATCAGGCCTCTGACATCAGACATCCACAAGTATCAGACATCTACAAGCATCAGACATTAGACATCAGGCATCAGACATCATGCATCAGACATCAGGCATCAGACATCCACAAACATCAGACTTCAAGCATCAGACATCCACAAGCATCAGACATCATGCATCAGACATCATGCATGAGACATCCACAAGCATCAGACATCAGGCATCAAACATCCACAAGCATCAGGCATGCATCAGACATCAGGCAACACACATCCACAAGCATCAGGCATCATGCATCAGACATCCACAAGCATCAGACATCAGGCATCAGACATCAGGCATCAGACATCCACAAGCATCAGACATCAGGAATCAGACATGCCTGATGTCTGATGTGTGATACCTGATGTCTTATTCCTGATGTCTGATGCTTGTGGATGTCTAATGCCTGATGTTTGATGCTTGTGGATGTCTGATGCCTGATGTCTGATGCTTGTGGCTGTCTGATGCCTGATGTCTGATGTGTGATACCTGATCAGACATCAGGCATCAGACATCCACAATCATCAGACATCAGGCATCAGACATCATGCATCAGACATCAGGCATCAGACATCCACAAACATCATACATCAAGCATCAGACATCCACAAGCATCAGGCATCAGACATCATGCATGAGACATCCACAAGCATCAGACATCAGGCATCAAACATCCACAAGCATCAGACATCATGCATCAGACATCAGGCAACACACATCCACAAGCATCAGGCATCAGACATCCACAAGCATCGGACATCAGGCATCAGACATCCACAAGCATCAGACATCAGGCACCAGACATCAGGCATAAGACATCCACAAGCATCAGACATCAGGCATCAGACATCCACAAGCAACAGACATCATGCATCAGGCATCAGGCAACATACATCCACAAGCATCAGGCATCAGCCATCAAACATCAGGCATCAGACATCCACAAGCATCAGACGTCAGACGTCCACAAGCATCAGGCATCAGACATCAGACTTCCACAAGCATCAGACATCCACAAGCATCAGGCATCAGACATCTGGCATCAGACATCCACAGGCATCAGACATCAGGCACCAGACATCCACAAGCATCAGACATCCACAAGCATCAGACATCAGGCATCAGACATCCACAAACATCAGACATCAAGCATCAGACATCCACAAGCATCAGGCATCAGACATCAGGCATCAGACATCATGCATCAGACATCATGCATGAGACATCCACAAGCATCAGACATCAGGCATCAAACATCCACAAGCATCAGACATCATGCATCAGACATCAGGCAACACACATCCACAAGCATCAGACATCAGACATCAGACATTCACAAACATCAGGCATCAGGCATCAGACATCCACAAACATCAGGCATCAGGCATCAGACATCCACAAACATCAGGCATCAGACATCCTGCATCAGACATCATGCGTCAGACATCAGGTGTCAGACATCATGCATCAGACATCCACAAGCATCAGACATCAGGCATCAAACAGCCACACGCATCAGACATCCACAAGCATCAGACATCAGGAATCAAACATCCACAAGCATCAGACATCCACAAGCATCAGACATCATGCATCAGACATCAGGCAACACACATCCACAAGCATCAGACATCGGGCATCAGACATCAGGCATCAGACTTCCACAAGCATCAAGCATCAGACATCAGGCATCAGACATCCACAAGCATCAGACATCAGGTATCAGACATCAGGCAACACACATCCACAAGCATCAGGCATCAGACATCCACAGGCATCAGACATCAGGAATCAGACATCAGGCATCAGACATCCACAAGCATCAGACATCAGGCATCAGACAGCCACAAGCATCAGACATCCACAAGCATCAAACATCAGGCATTAGACATCAGGAATCAGACATCAGGTATCAGACATCAGACATAAGACATCAGGCCTCCGACATCAGACATCCACAAGTATCAGACATCTACAAGCATCAGACATTAGACATCAGGCATCAGACATCATGCATCAGACATCAGGCATCAGACATCCACAAACATCAGACTTCAAGTATCAGACATCCACAAGCATCAGACATCATGCATCAGACATCATGCATGAGACATCCACAAGCATCAGACATCAGGCATCAAACATCCACAAGCATCAGGAATGCATCAGACATCAGGCAACACACATCCACAAGCATCAGGCATCAGACATCCACAAGCATCAGACATCATGCATCAGACATCAGGCAACACATCCACAAGCATCAGACATCAAACATCGGGCATCAGACATCAGGCATCAGACATCCACAAGCATCGGACATCAGACATCCACAAGCATCAGACATTAGGCACCAGACATCAGCCATCAGGCATAAGACATCCACAAGCATCAGGCATCAGACATCCACAAGCAACAGACATCATGCATCAAACATCAGGCAACATACATCCACAAACATCAGGCATCAGACATCAAACATCAGGCATCAGACATCCACAAGCATCAGGCATCAGACATCAGGCATCCACAAGCATCAGACATCCGAGTTCAGGCATCGGACATCAGGCATCAGACATCCACAAGCATCAGGCATCAGACATCAGGCACCAGACATCAGCCATCAGGCATAAGACATCCACAAGCATCAGACATCAGGCATCAGACATCCACAAGCAACAGACATCATGCATCAGGCATCAGACATCCACAAGCATCAGGCATCAGACATCCACAAGCATCAGACATCAGGCATAAGACATCAGGCCTCCGACATCAGACATCCACAAGTATCAGACATCTACAAGCATCAGACATTAGACATCAGGCATCAGACATCATGCATCAGACATCAGGCATCAGACATCCACAAACATCAGACTTCAAGCATCAGATATCCACAAGCATCAGACATCATGCATCAGACATCATGCATGAGACATCCACAAGCATCAGACATCAGGCATCAAACATCCACAAGCATCAGGCATGCATCAGACATCAGGCAACACACATCCACAAGCATCAGGCATCAGACATCCACAAGCATCAGACATCATGCATCAGACATCAGGCAACACATCCACAAGCATCAGACATCAAACATCGGGCATCATGCATCAGGCATCAGACATCCACAAGCATCAGGCATCAGACATCCACAAGCATCAGACATCAGACATCAGGCACCAGACATCCACAAGCATCAGACATCAGGCACCAGACACCCACAAGCATCAGACATCCACAAGCATCAGACATAAGGCATCAGACATCCACAAGCATCAGACATCAGAAATCAGACATCAGGCATCAGGCACCAGACATCCACAAGCATCAGACATCCACAAGCATCAGACATCAGGCATTAGACATCCGGCACCAGACATGCACAAGCATCAGGCATCAGACATGCACAAGCATCAGGCATCAGACATCATGCATCAGACATCAGGTGTCAGACATGCATCAGACATCCACAAGCATCAGACATCAGGCATCAGACAGCCACAAGCATCAGACATCAGGCATCAGACATCCACAAGCATCAAACATAAGGCATTAGACATCCACAAGCATCAGCCATCAGGAATCAGACATCAGGTATCAGACATCAGGCCTCAGATATCAGACATCCACAAGTATCAGACATCTACAAACATCAGGCATCAGACATCATGCATCAGACATCAGGTATCAGACATCCACAAACATCAGACATCAAGCATCAGACATCCACAAGCATCAGACATCATGCATGAGACATCCACAAGCATCAGACATCAGGCATCAAACATCCACAAGCATCAGACATCCACAAGCAATATGCATGAGGCATCAGACATCCACAAGCATCAGACATCATGCATCAGACATCAGGTGTCAGACATCATGCGTCAGACATCCACAAGCATCAGACATCAGGCATCAGACAGCCACGAGCATCAGACATCAGGCATCAGACATCCACAAGCATCAGACATCAGGAATCAGACATCAGGTATCACACATCAGACATCAGGCCTCAGACATCAGACATCCACAAGTATCAGACATTAAGACATCAGGCATCAGACATCATGCATCAGACATCAGACATCCACAAACATCAGACATCAAGCATCAGACATCCACAAGCATCAGGCATTCGACATCAGGCATCAGACATCAGGCACCAGACATCCACAAGCATCAGACATCCACAAGCATCAGACATCTGGCATCAGACATCCACAGGCATCAGGCACCAGACATCCACAAGCATCAGACATCCACAAGCATCAGACATCAGGCATCAGACATCCAAAAACATCAGACATCAAGCATCAGACATCCACAAGCATCAGACATCAGACATCAGGCATCAGACATCATGCATCAGACATCATGCATGAGACATCCACAAGCATCAGACATAAGGCATCATACATCCTCAAGCATCAGACATCCACAAGCATCATGCATGAGGCATCAGACATCCACAAGCATCAGACATCATGCATCAGACATCATGCATCAGACATCAGGTGTCAGACATCATGCATCAGACATCCACAAGCATCAACATCAGGCATCAGACAACCACAAGCATCAGACATCAGGCATCAGACATCCACAAGCATCAGACATCAGGGATCAGACATCAGGTATCGCACATCAGACATCAGGCCTCAGACATCAGACATCCACAAGTATCAGACATCTACAAGCATCAGACATTAAGACATCAGGCATCAGACATCATGCATCAGACATCAGACATCCACAAACATCAGACATCAAGCATCAGACATCCACAAGCATCAGACATCATGCATCAGACATCATGCATCAGACATCAGGCATCAAACATCCACAAGCATCAGACATCATGCATCAGACATCAGGCAACACACATCCACAAGCATTAGGCATCAGACATCCACAAGCATCATGCATCAGACATCATGCATCAGACATCAGGTGTCAGACATCCACAAGCATCAGACATCAGGCATCAGACATCCACAAGCATCAGACATCATGCATCAGACATCATGCATCAGACATCCACAAGCATCAGATATCAGGCATCAGACAGCCACAAGCATCAGACATCAGGAATCAAACATCCACAAGCATCAGACATCCACAAGCATCAGACACCATGCATAAGACATCAGGCAACACACATCCACAAGCATCAGGCATCAGAAATCAAACATCGGGCATCAGACATCAGACTTCCACAAGCATCAGACATCAGGCACCAGACACCCACAAGCATCAGACATCCACAAGCATCAGACATAAGGCATCAGACATCCACAAGCATCAGACATCAGAAATCAGACATCAGGCATCAGGCACCAGACATCCACAAGCATCAGACATCCACAAGCATCAGACATCAGGCATTAGACATCCGGCACCAGACATGCACAAGCATCAGGCATCAGACATGCACAAGCATCAGGCATCAGACATCATGCATCAGACATCAGGTGTCAGACATGCATCAGACATCCACAAGCATCAGACATCAGGCATCAGACAGCCACAAGCATCAGACATCAGGCATCAGACATCCACAAGCATCAAACATAAGGCATTAGACATCCACAAGCATCAGCCATCAGGAATCAGACATCAGGTATCAGACATCAGGCCTCAGATATCAGACATCCACAAGTATCAGACATCTACAAACATCAGGCATCAGACATCATGCATCAGACATCAGGTATCAGACATCCACAAACATCAGACATCAAGCATCAGACATCCACAAGCATCAGACATCATGCATGAGACATCCACAAGCATCAGACATCAGGCATCAAACATCCACAAGCATCAGACATCCACAAGCAATATGCATGAGGCATCAGACATCCACAAGCATCAGACATCATGCATCAGACATCAGGTGTCAGACATCATGCGTCAGACATCCACAAGCATCAGACATCAGGCATCAGACAGCCACGAGCATCAGACATCAGGCATCAGACATCCACAAGCATCAGACATCAGGAATCAGACATCAGGTATCACACATCAGACATCAGGCCTCAGACATCAGACATCCACAAGTATCAGACATTAAGACATCAGGCATCAGACATCATGCATCAGACATCAGACATCCACAAACATCAGACATCAAGCATCAGACATCCACAAGCATCAGGCATTCGACATCAGGCATCAGACATCAGGCACCAGACATCCACAAGCATCAGACATCCACAAGCATCAGACATCTGGCATCAGACATCCACAGGCATCAGGCACCAGACATCCACAAGCATCAGACATCCACAAGCATCAGACATCAGACATCCAAAAACATCAGACATCAAGCATCAGACATCCACAAGCATCAGGCATCAGACATCAGACATCAGGCATCAGACATCATGCATCAGACATCATGCATGAGACATCCACAAGCATCAGACATAAGGCATCATACATCCTCAAACATCAGACATCCACAAGCATCATGCATGAGGCATCAGACATCCACAAGCATCAGACATCATGCATCAGACATCATGCATCAGACATCAGGTGTCAGACATCATGCATCAGACATCCACAAGCATCAACATCAGGCATCAGACAGCCACAAGCATCAGACATCAGGCATCAGACATCCACAAGCATCAGACATCAGGGATCAGACATCAGGTATCACACATCAGACATCAGGCCTCAGACATCAGACATCCACAAGTATCAGACATCTACAAGCATCAGACATTAAGACATCAGGCATCAGACATCATGCATCAGACATCAGACATCCACAAACATCAGACATCAAGCATCAGACATCCACAAGCATCAGACATCATGCATCAGACATCATGCATCAGACATCAGGCATCAAACATCCACAAGCATCAGACATCATGCATCAGACATCAGGCAACACACATCCACAAGCATTAGGCATCAGACATCCACAAGCATCATGCATCAGACATCATGCATCAGACATCAGGTGTCAGACATCCACAAGCATCAGACATCAGGCATCAGACATCCACAAACATCAGGCATCAGACATCCACAAGCATCAGACATCATGCATCAGACATCATGCATCAGACATCCACAAGCATCAGATATCAGGCATCAGACAGCCACAAGCATCAGACATCAGGAATCAAACATCCACAAGCATCAGACATCCACAAGCATCAGACACCATGCATAAGACATCAGGCAACACACATCCACAAGCATCAGGCATCAGAAATCAAACATCGGGCATCAGACATCAGACTTCCACAAGCATCAAGCATCAGACATCAGGCATCAGACATCCACAAGCATCAGACATCAGGTATCAGACATCAGGCAACACACATCCACAAGCATCAGACATCAGACATCAGGAATCAGACATCAGGCATCAGGCACCAGACATCCACAAGCATTAGGCATCATACATTCACAAGCATCAGACATCAGGCATCAGACATCCACAAGCATCAGGCATCAGACATCCACAAGCATCAGACATCAGGCATAAGACATCAGGCCTCCGACATCAGACATCCACAAGTATCAGACATCTACAAGCATCAGACATTAGACATCAGGCATCAGACATCATGCATCAGACATCAGGCATCAGACATCCACAAACATCAGACTTCAAGCATCAGACATCCACAAGCATCAGACATCATGCATCAGACATCATGCATGAGACATCCACAAGCATCAGACATCAGGCATCAAATATCCACAAGCATCAGGCATGCATCAGACATCAGGCAACACACATCCACAAGCATCAGGCATCAGACATCCACAAGCATCAGACATCATGCATCAGACATCAGGCAACACATCCACAAGCATCAGACATCAAACATCGGGCATCATGCATCAGGCATCAGACATCCACAATCATCAGGCATCAGACATCCACAAGCATCAGACATCAGACATCAGGCACCAGACATCCACAAGCATCAGACATCAGGCACCAGACACCCACAAGCATCAGACATCCACAAGCATCAGACATAAGGCATCAGACATCCACAAGCATCAGACATCAGAAATCAGACATCAGGCATCAGGCACCAGACATCCACAAGCATCAGACATCCACAAGCATCAGACATCAGGCATTAGACATCCGGCACCAGACATGCACAAGCATCAGGCATCAGACATGCACAAGCATCAGGCATCAGACATCATGCATCAGACATCAGGTGTCAGACATGCATCAGACATCCACAAGCATCAGACATCAGGCATCAGACAGCCACAAGCATCAGACATCAGGCATCAGACATCCACAAGCATCAAACATAAGGCATTAGACATCCACAAGCATCAGCCATCAGGAATCAGACATCAGGTATCAGACATCAGGCCTCAGATATCAGACATCCACAAGTATCAGACATCTACAAACATCAGGCATCAGACATCATGCATCAGACATCAGGTATCAGACATCCACAAACATCAGACATCAAGCATCAGACATCCACAAGCATCAGACATCATGCATGAGACATCCACAAGCATCAGACATCAGGCATCAAACATCCACAAGCATCAGACATCCACAAGCAATATGCATGAGGCATCAGACATCCACAAGCATCAGACATCATGCATCAGACATCAGGTGTCAGACATCATGCGTCAGACATCCACAAGCATCAGACATCAGGCATCAGACAGCCACGAGCATCAGACATCAGGCATCAGACATCCACAAGCATCAGACATCAGGAATCAGACATCAGGTATCACACATCAGACATCAGGCCTCAGACATCAGACATCCACAAGTATCAGACATTAAGACATCAGGCATCAGACATCATGCATCAGACATCAGACATCCACAAACATCAGACATCAAGCATCAGACATCCACAAGCATCAGGCATTCGACATCAGGCATCAGACATCAGGCACCAGACATCCACAAGCATCAGACATCCACAAGCATCAGACATCTGGCATCAGACATCCACAGGCATCAGGCACCAGACATCCACAAGCATCAGACATCCACAAGCATCAGACATCAGGCATCAGACATCCAAAAACATCAGACATCAAGCATCAGACATCCACAAGCATCAGGCATCAGACATCAGACATCAGGCATCAGACATCATGCATCAGACATCATGCATGAGACATCCACAAGCATCAGACATAAGGCATCATACATCCTCAAGCATCAGACATCCACAAGCATCATGCATGAGGCATCAGACATCCACAAGCATCAGACATCATGCATCAGACATCATGCATCAGACATCAGGTGTCAGACATCATGCATCAGACATCCACAAGCATCAACATCAGGCATCAGACAGCCACAAGCATCAGACATCAGGCATCAGACATCCACAAGCATCAACATCAGGCATCAGACAGCCACAAGCATCAGACATCAGGCATCAGACATCCACAAGCATCAGGCATCAGACATCAAACATCAGGCATCAGACATCCACAAGCATCAGGCATCAGACATCCACAAGCGTCTGGCATCAGACATCAGGCATCCACAAGCATTAGACATCCACAAGCATCAGGCATTCGACATCAGGCATCAGACATCAGGCACCAGACATCCACAAGCATCAGACATCCACAAGCACCAGACATCTGGCATCAGACATCCACAGGCATCAGACATCAGGCACCAGACATCCACAAGCATCAGACATCCACAAGCATCAGACATCAGGCATCAGACATCCAAAAACATCAGACATCAAGCATCAGACATCCACAAGCATCAGGCATCAGACATCAGGCATCAGACATCATGCATCAGACATCATGCATGAGACATCCACAAGCATCAGACATCAGGCATCATACATCCACAAGCATCAGACATCCACAAGCATCATGCATGAGGCATCAGACATCCACAAGCATCAGACATCATGCATCAGACATCATGCATCAGACATCAGGTGTCAGTCACATGCATCAGACATCCACAAGCATCAACATCAGGCATCAGACAGCCACAAGCATCAGACATCAGGCATCAGACATCCACAAGCATCAGACATCAGGAATCAGACATCAGATATCACACATCAGACATCAGGCCTCAGACATCAGACATCCACAAGTATCAGACATCTACAAGCATCAGACATTAAGACATCAGGCATCAGACATCATGCATCAGACATCAGACATCCACAAACATCAGACATCAAGCATCAGACATCCACAAGCATCAGACATCATGCATCAGACATCATGCATGAGACATCAGGCATCAAACATCCACAAGCATCAGACATCATGCATCAGACATCAGGCAACACACATCCACAAGCATCAGGCATCAGACATCCACAAGCATCATGCATCAGACATCATGCATCAGACATCAGGTGTCAGACATCCACAAGCATCATATATCAGGCATCAGACAGCCACAAGCATCAGACATCCACAAGCATCAGACATCAGGAATCAAACATCCACAAGCATCAGACATCCACAAGCATCAGACATCATGCATCAGACATCAGGCAACACACATCCACAAGCATAAGGCATCAGACATCAAACATCAGGCATCAGACATCAGGCATCAGACTTCCACAAGCATCAGACATCAGGTGTCAGACATCAGGCATCAGACATCAGGCACCAGACATCCACAAGCATCAGGCATCAGACATTCACAAGCATCAGACATCAGGCATCAGACATCCACAAGCATCAGACATCCACAAGCATCAAACATCATGCATCAGACATCATGCATCAGACATCAGGTGTCAGACATCATGCATCAGACATCCACAAGCATCAGACATCAGGCATCAGACAGCCACAAGCATCAGACATCAGGCATCAGACATCCACAAGCATCAAACATCAGGCATTAGACATCCACAAGCATCAGACATCAGGAATCAGACATCAGGTATCAGGCATAAGACATCAGGCATCAGACATCCACAAACATCAGACATCAAGCATCAGACATCCACAAGCATCATGCATCAGACATCAGGCATCAGACATCATGCATCAGACATCATGCATGAGACATCCACAAGCATCAGACATCAGGCATCAAACATCCACAAGCATCAGACATCATGCATCAGACATCAGGCAACACACATCCACAAGCATCAGACATCAGACATCAGACATTCACAAACATCAGGCATCAGGCATCAGACATCCACAAACATCAGGCATTAGGCATCAGACATCCACAAACATCAGGCATCAGTCATCCTGCATCAGACATCATGCATCAGACATCAGGTGTCAGACATCATGCATCAGACATCCACAAGCATCAGACATCAGGCATCAGACAGCCACAAGCATCAGACATCAGGCATCAGACAGCCACAAACATCAGACATCAGGAATCAAACATCCACAAGCATCAGACATCCACAAGCATCAGACATCATGCATCAGACATCAGGCAACACACATCCACAAGCATCAGACATCGGGCATCAGACATCAGGCATCAGACTTCCACAAGCATCAAGCATCAGACATCAGGCATCAGACATCCACAAGCATCAGACATCAGGTATCAGACATCAGGCAACACACATCCACAAGCATCAGGCATCAGACATCCACAGGCATCAGACATCAGGAATCAGACATCAGACATCAGGCACCAGACATCCACAAGCATCAGGCATCAGACATCCACAAGCATCAGACATCATGCATCAGACATCAGGTGTCAGACATCATGCATCAGACATCCACAAGCATCAGACATCAGGCATCAGACAGCCACAAGCATCAGACATCCACAAGCATCAAACATCAGGCATTAGACATCCATAAGCATCAGACATCAGGAATCAGACATCAGGTATCAGACATCAGGCATAAGACATCAGGCCTCCGACATCAGACATCCACAAGTATCAGACATCTACAAGCATCAGACATCAGGCATCCGACATCATGCATCAGACATCAGGCATCAGACATCCACAAACATCAGACTTCAAGCATCAGACATCCACAAGCATCAGACATCATGCATCAGACATCATGCATGAGACATCCACAAGCATCAGACATCAGGCATCAAACATCCACAAGCATCAGGCATGCATCAGACATCAGGCAACACACATCCACAAGCATCAGGCATCAGACATCCACAAGCATCAGACATCATGCATCAGACATCAGGCAACACATCCACAAGCATCAGACATCAAACATCGGGCATCAGACATCAGGCATCAGACATCCACAAGCATCGGACATCAGACATCCACAAGCATCAGACATCAGGCACCAGACATCAGCCATCAGGCATAAGACATCCACAAGCATCAGGCATCAGACATCCACAAGCAACAGACATCATGCATCAGACATCAGGCAACATACATCCACAAACATCAGGCATCAGACATCAAACATCAGGCATCAGACATCCACAAGCATCAGACATCAGGCATCCACAAGCATCAGACATCCGACATCAGGCATCGGACATCAGGCACCAGACATCCACAAGCATCAGGCATCAGACATCAGGCACCAGACATCAGCCATCAGGCATAGGACATCCACAAGCATCAGACATCAGGCATCAGACATCCACAAGCAACAGACATCAGGAATCAGACATCAGACATCAGGCACCAGACATCCACAAGCATCAGACATCCACAAGCATCAGACATAAGGCATCAGACATCCACAAGCATCAGACATCAGAAATCAGACATCAGGCATCAGGCACCAGACATCCACAAGCATCAGACATCCACAAGCATCATGCATCAGGCATCAGACATCCACAATCATCAGGCATCAGACATCCACAAGCATCAGACATCAGGCATCAGACATCAGGCACCAGACATCCACAAGCATCAGACATCAGGCACCAGACATCCACAAGCATCAGATATCCACAAGCATCAGACATAAGGCATCAGACATCCACAAGCATCAGACATCAGAAATCAGACATCAGGCATCAGGCACCAGACATCCACAAGCATCAGACATCCACAAGCATCAGACATCAGGCATTAGACATCCGGCACCAGACATGCACAAGCATCAGGCATCAGACATGCACAAGCATCAGGCATCAGACATCATGCATCAGACATCATGCATCAGACATCAGGTGTCAGACATGCATCAGACAGCCACAAGCATCAGACATCAGGCATCAGACAGCCACAAGCATCAGACATCAGGCATCAGACATCCACAAGCATCAAACATAAGGCATTAGACATCCACAAGCATCAGACATCAGGAATCAGACATCAGGTATAAGACATCAGGCCTCAGATATCAGACATCCACAAATATCAGACATCTACAAACATCAGGCATCAGACATCATGCATCAGACATCAGGTATCAGACATCCACAAACATCAGACATCAAGCATCAGACATCCACAAGCCTCAGGCATCAGACATCAGGCATCAGACATCCACAAACATCAGACATCAAGCATCCGACATCCACAAGCATCAGACATCATGCATCAGACATCATGCATGAGACATCCACAAGCATCAGACATCAGGCATCAAACATCCACAAGCATCAGACATCCACAAGCATCATGCATGAGGCATCAGACATCCACACGCATCAGACATCATGCATCAGACATCAGGTGTCAGACATCATGCGTCAGACATCCACAAGCATCAGACATCAGGCATCAGACAGCCACAAGCATCAGACATCAGGCATCAGACATCCACAAGCATCAGACATCAGGAATCAGACATCAGGTATCACACATCAGACATCAGGCCTCAGACATCAGACATCCACAAGTATCAGACATTAAGACATCAGGCATCAGACATCATGCATCAGACATCAGACATCCACAAACATCAGACATCAAGCATCAGACATCCACAAGCATCAGGCATCAGACATCATGCATCAGACATCATGCATGAGACATCCACAAGCATCAGACATCAGGCATCAAACATCCACAAGCATCAGACATCATGCATCAGACATCTGGCAACACACGTCCACAAGCATCAGGCATCAGACATCCACAAGCATCAGACATCAGGCATCAGACATCCACAAGCATCGGACATCAGGCATCAGACATCATGCGTCAGACATCATACATCAGACATCGGGCATCAGACATTCACAAACATCAGGCATCAGACATCAGGCATCAGACACCCACAAACATCATGCGTCAGACATCCACAAGCATCAGACATCCTGCATCAGACATGCGTCAGACATCAGGTGTCAGACATCATGCATCAGACATCCACAAGCATCAGACATCAGGCATCAGACAGCCACAAGCATCAGACATCCACAAGCATCAGACATCAGGAATCAAACATCCACAAGCATCAGACATCCACAAGCATCAGACATCCACAAGCATCAGACATCAGGAATCAAACATCCACAAGCATCAGACATCATGCATCAGACATCAGGCAACACACATCCACAAGCATCAGACATCGGGCATCAGACATCAGGCATCAGACTTCCACAAGCATCAGACATCAGGCATCAGACATCCACAAGCATCAGACATCAGGTATCAGACATCAGGCAACACACATCCACAAGCATCAGACATCCACAGGCATCAGACATTAGGCATCAGACATCCACAAGCATCAGACATCAGGAATCAGACATCAGGCATCAGACATCAGGCACCAGACATCCACAAGCATCAGGCATTAGACATTCACAAGCATCAGACATCAGGCATCAGACATCCACAAGCATCAGACATCATGCATCAGATATCAGGTGTCAGACATCAGGTGTCAGACATCCACAAGCATCAGACATCAGGCACCAGACATCCACAAGCATCAGGCATCAGACATTCACAAGCATCAGACATCAGGCACCAGACATCCACAAGCATCAGGCATCAGACATTCACAAGCATCAGACATCAGGCACCAGAAATCCACAAGCATCAGACATCCACAAGCATCAGACATCATGCATCAGACATCATGCATCAGACATCAGGTGTCAGACATCATGCATCAGACATCCACAAGCATCAGACATCAGGCATCAGACAGCCACAAGCATCAGACATCAGGCATCAGACATCCACAAGCATCAGACATCAGGAATCAGACATGCCTGATGCCTGATGTGTGATACCTGATGTCTGATTCCTGATGTCTGATGTTTGTGGATGTCTAATGCCTGATGTTTGATGCTTGTGGATGTCTGATGCCTGATGTCTGATGCTTGTGGCTGTCTGATGCCTGATGTCTGATGTGTGATACCTGATAAGACATCAGGCCTCAGACATCAGACATCCGCAAGTATCAGACATCTACAAGCATCAGACATTAAGATATCAGGCATCAGACATCATGCATCAGACATCAAGCAACACACATCCACAAGCATCAGGCATCAGACATCCACAAGCATCAAGCATCGGACATCAGGCATCAGACATCCACAAGCAACAGACATCATGCATCAGGCATCAGACATCCACAAGCATCAGGCATCAGACATCCACAAGCATCAGGCATCAGACATCCACAAGCGTCTGGCATCAGACATCAGGCATCCACAAGCATCAGACATCCACAAGCATCAGGCATTCGACATCAGGCATCAGACATCAGGCACCAGACATCCACAAGCATCAGACATCCACAAGCATCAGACATCTGGCATCAGACATCCACAGGCATCAGACATCAGGCACCAGACATCCACAAGCATCAGACATCCACAAGCATCAGACTTCAGGCATCAGACATCCACAAACATCAGACATCAAGCATCAGACATCCACAAGCATCAGGCATCAGACATCAGGCATCAGACATCATGCATCAGACATGCATGAGACATCCACAAGCATCAGACATCAGGCATCATACATCCACAAGCATCAGACATCCACAAGCATCATGCATGAGGCATCAGACATCCACAAGCATCAGATATCATGCATCAGACATCATGCATCAGACATCAGGTGTCAGACATCATGCATCAGACATCCACAAGCATCAACATCAGGCATCAGACAGCCACAAGCATCAGACATCAGGCATCAGACATCCACAAGCATCAGACATCAGGAATCAGACATCAGGTATCACACATCAGACATCAGGCCTCAGACATCAGACATCCACAAGTATCAGACATCTACAAGCATCAGACATTAAGACATCAGGCATCAGACATCATGTATCAGACATCAGACATCCACAAACATCAGACATCAAGCATCAGACATCCACAAGCATCAGACATCATGTATCACACATCAGGCAACACACATCCACAAGCATCAGGCATCAGACATCCACAAGCATCATGCATCAGACATCATGCATCAGACATCAGGTGTCAGACATCCACAAGCATCATATATCAGGCATCAGACAGCCACAAGCATCAGACATCGACAAGCATCAGACATCAGGAATCAAACATCCACAAGCATCAGACATCCAAAAGCATCAGACATCATGCATCAGACATCAGGCAACACACATCCACAAGCATAAGGCATCAGACATCAAACATCGGGCATCAGTCATCAGGCATCAGACATCAGGCACCAGACATCCACAAGCATCAGGCATCAGACATTCACAAGCATCAGACATCAGACATCCACAAGCATCAGACATCCACAAGCATCAGACATCATGCATCAGACATCATGCATCAGACATCAGGTGTCAGACATCATGCATCAGACATCCACAAGCATCAGACATCAGGCATCAGACAGCCACAAGCATCAGACATCAGGCATCAGACATCCACAAGCATCATACATCAGGCATTAGACATCCACAAGCATCAGACATCAGGAATCAGACATCAGGTATCAGGCATAAGAAATCAGGCCTCAGACATCAGACATCCACAAGTATCAGACATCAGGCATCAGACATCCAAAAACATCAGACATCAAGCATCAGACATCCAAAAGCATCAGACATCAGACATCATGCATGAGACATCAGGCATCAAACATCCACAAGCATCAGACATCATGCCTCAGACATCAGGCAACACACATCCACAAGCATCAGACATCCACAAGCATCAGACATCATGCATCAGACATCAGGCAACACACATCCACAAGCATCAGGCATCAGACATCAAACATCGGGCATCAGACATCAGGCATCAGACTTCCACAAGCATCGGACATCAGGCATCAGACATCCACAAGCATCAGACATCAGGCATCAGACATCCACAAGCATCAGACATCAGGCACCAGACATCAGCCATCAGGCATAAGACATCCACAAGCAACAGACATCAGACATCAGGCATCAGACATCCACAAGCATCAGGCATCAGACATCCACAAGCGTCAGGCATCAGACATCAGGCATCCACAAGCATCAGACATCCACAAGCATCAGGCATCCGACATCAGGCATCCGACATCAGGCATCAGACATCAGGCATCAGGCATCAGACATCAGGCATCAGACATCCACAAGCATCAGGCATCAGACATCAGGCATCCACAAGCATCAGACATCCACAAGCATCAGGCATCCGACATCAGGCATCCGACATCAGGCACCAGACATCAGGCACCAGACATCCACAAGCATCAGACATCCACAAGCATCAGACATCCACAAGCATCAGACATCCACAAGCATCAGGCATCAGACATCTGGCATCAGACATCCACAAGCATCAGACATCAGGAATCAGACATCACGCATGAGACATCCACAAGCATCAGACATCAGGCATCAAACATCCACAAGCATCAGACATCATGCATCAGACATCAGGCAACACGCATCCACAAGCATCAGACATCAGGCATCAGGCATCAGACATTCACAAACATCAGGCATCAGACATCAGGCATCAGACATCCACAATCAGGCATTAGACATCCACAAGCATGAGACATCATGCATCAGACATCAGGTATCAGACATCATGCATCAGACATCATGCATCAGACATCATGCATCAGATATCAGGCATCAGACATCAGGAATCAAACATCCACAAGCATCAGACATCATGCATCAGACATCAGGCAACAAACATCCACAAGCATCAGGCATCAGAAATCAAACATCGGGCATCAGACATCAGGCATCAGACTTCCACAAGCATCAAGCATCAGACATCCACAAGCATCAGACATCAGGTATCAGACATCAGGCAACACACATCCACAAGCATCAGGCATCAGACATCAGGCATCAGGCACCAGACATCCACAAGCATCAGGCATCAGACATTCACAAGCATCAGACATCAGACATCCACAAGCATCAGACATCCACAAGCATCAGACATCATGCATCAGACATCATGCATCAGACATCAGGTGTCAGACATCATGCATCAGACATCCACAAGCATCAGACAGCCACAAGCATCAGACATCAGGCATCAGACATCTACAAGCATCAGACATCAGGAATCAGACATCAGGTATCACACATCAGACATCAGGCATAAGACATCAGGCCTCAGACATCAGACATCCACAAGTATCAGACATCTACAAGCAGACATTAAGACATCAGGCATCAGACATCATGCATCAGACATCAGGCATCAGACATCCACAAACATCAGACATCAAGCATCAGACATCCACAAGCATCAGACATCATGCATCAGACATCATGCATGAGACATCCACAAGCATCAGACATCAGGCATCAAACATCCACAAGCATCAGACATCAGGCAACACACATCCACAAGCATCAGACATCAGGCATCAGACATTCACAAACATCAGGCATCAGACATCAGGCAACACACATCCACAAGCATCAGGCATCGGACATCAAGCATCAGACATCAGGCATCAGACATTCACAAACATCAGGCATCAGACATCAGGCATCAGACATCCACAAACATCAGGCATCAGACATCCACAAACATCAGGCATCAGACATCCTGCATCAGACATCATGCGTCAGACATCAGGTGTCAGACATCATGCATTAGACATCCACAAGCATCAGACATCAGGTATCAGACAGCCACAAGCATCAGACATCCACAAGCATCAGACATCAGGAATCAAACATCCACAAGCATCAGACATCCACAAGCATCAGACATCATGCATCAGACATCAGGCAACACACATCCACAAGCATCAGGCATCAGACATCGGGCATCAGACATCAGGCATCAGACTTCCATAAGCATCAAGCATCAGACATCAGACATCAGACATCCACAAGCATCAGACATCAGGTATCAGACATCAGGCAACACACATCCACAAGCATCAGGCATCAGACATCCACAGGCATCAGACATCAGGAATCAGAAATCAGACATCAGGCACCAGACATCCACAAGCATCAGGCATCAGACATTCACAAGCATCAGACATCAGGCATCAGACATCCACAAGCATCAGACATCATGCATCAGACATCAGGTGTCAGACATCATGCATCAGACATCCACAAGCATCAGACATCAGGCATCAGACAGCCACAAGCATCAGACATCAGGCATCAGACATCAGGCATCAGACATCCACAAGCATCAAACATCAGGCATCAGACATCCACAAGCATCAGACATCAGGCATCAGACAGCCACAAGCATCAGACATCAGGCATCAGACATCCACAAGCATCAAACATCAGGCATTAGACATCCACAAGCATCAGACATCAGGCATCAAACATCCACAAGCATCAGGCATCATGCATCAGACATCAGGCAACA
The DNA here is from genome assembly GCF_964204655.1 of Triturus cristatus. NCBI lineage: Eukaryota > Metazoa > Chordata > Amphibia > Caudata > Salamandridae > Triturus > Triturus cristatus. The sequence continues at coordinate 714,792,080 of NC_140579.1, forward strand.
CACATCCACAAGCATCAGGCATCAGACATCCACAAGCATCAGACATCATGCATCAGACATCAGGCAACACACATTCACAAGCATCAGACATCAAACATCGGGCATCAGACATCAGACATCCACAAGCATCGGACATCAGACATCCACAAGCATCAGGCATCAGACATCAGCCATCAGGCATAAGACATCCACAAGCATCAGACATCAGGCATCAGACATCCCCAAGCAACAGACATCATGCATCAGACATCAGGCAACATACATCCACAAGCATCAGGCATCAGACATCAAACATCAGGCATCAGACATCCACAAGCATCAGGCATCAGACATCAGGCATCCACAAGCATCAGACATCCGACATCAGGCATCAGACATCAGGCACCAGACATCCACAAGCATCAGACATCCACAAGCATCAGACATCTGGCATCAGACATCCACAAGCATCAGACATCAGGCATCAGACATCAGGCACCAGACATCCACAAGCATCAGACATCCACAAGCATCAGACATCAGGCACCAGACATCCACAAGCATCAGACATAAGGCATCAGACATCCACAAGCATCAGACATAAGAAATCAGACATCAGGCATCAGGCACCAGACATGCACAAGCATCAGACATCCACAAGCATCAGACATCTGGCATCAGACATCCGGCACCAGACATGCACAAGCATCAGGCATCAGACATGCACAAGCATCAGGCATCAGACATGCATCAGACATCCACAAGCATCAGACATCAGGCATCAGACAGCCACAAGCATCAGACATCAGGCATCAGACATCCACAAGCATCAAACATAAGGCATTAGACATCCACAAGCATCAGACATCAGGAATCAGACATCAGGTATCACACGTCAGACATCAGGCATAAGATATCAGGCCTCAGACATCAGACATCCACAAGTATCAGACATCTACAAACATCTAGCATCAGACATCATGCATCAGACATCAGGTATCAGACATCCACAAACATCAGACATCAAGCATCAGACATCCACAAGCATCAGACATCAGGCATCAGACATCCACAAACATCAGACATCAAGCATCCGACATCCACAAGCATCAGACATCATGCATCAGACATCATGCATGAGACATCCACAAGCATCAGACATCAGGCATCAAACATCCACAAGCATCAGACATCCACAAGCATCATGCATGAGGCATCAGACATCCACAAGCATCAGACATCATGCATCAGACATCATGCATCAGACATCAGGTGTCAGACATCATGCATCAGACATCCACAAGCATCAGACATCAGGCATCAGACAGCCACAAGCATCAGGCATCAGACATCCACAAGCATCAGACATCAGGAATCAGACATCAGGTATCACACATCAGACATCAGGCCTCAGACATCAGACATCCACAAGTATCAGACATCTACAAGCATCAGACATTAAGACATCAGACATCATGCATCAGACATCAGACATCCACAAACATCAGCCATCAAGCATCAGACATCCACAAGCATCAGGCATCATGCATCAGACATCATGCATCAGACATCCACAAGCATCAGACATCAGGCATCAAACATCCACAAGCATCAGACATCATGCATCAGACATCAGGCAACACACATCCACAAGCATCAGACATCCACAAGTATCAGACATCAGGCATCAGACATCCACAAGCATCGGACATCAGGCATCAGACATCATGCGTCAGACATCATGCATCAGACATCAGACATCAGGCATCAGACATTTACAAACATCAGGCATCAGACATCCACAAACATCATGCATCAGACATCCACAAGCATCAGACATCCTGCATCAGACACCATGCATCAGACATCAGGTGTCAGACATCATGCATCAGACATCCACAAGCACCAGACATCCTGCATCAGACATCATGCATCAGACATCAGGTGTCAGACATCATGCATCAGACATCCACAAGCATCAGCCATCAGGCATCAGACAGCCACAAGCAGCAGACATCAGGAATCAAACATCCACAAGCATCAGACATCCACAAGCATCAGACATGCATCAGACATCATGCATCAGACATCAGGCAACACCCATCCACAAGCATCAGACATCGGGCATCAGACATCAGGCATCGGACTTCCACAAGCATCAAGCATCAGACATCAGGCATCAGACATCCACAAGCATCAGGCATCAGACATCCACAAGCATCGGACATCAGGCATCAGACATCCACAAGCATCAGACATCAGGCACCAGACATCATGCATAAGACATCCACAAGCATCAGACATCAGGCATCAGACATCCACAAGCAACAGACATCATGCATCAGGCATCAGGCAACATACATCCACAATCATCAGGCATCAGCCATCAAACATCAGACATCCACAAGCATCAGACGTCAGACATCCACAAGCGTCAGGCATCAGACATCAGGCATCCACAAGCATCAGACATCCACAGGCATCCGACATCAGGCATCAGACATCCACAAGCATCAGACATCCACAAGCATCAGGCATCAGACAGCTGGCATCAGACATCCACAGGCATCAGACATCAGGCACCAGACATCCACAAGCATCAGACATCCACAAGCATCAGGCATCAGACATCCACAAGCATCAGACATCCACAAGCATCAAACATCATGCATCAGACATCATGCATCAGACATCAGGTATCAGACATCATGCATCAGACATCCACAAGCATCAGATATCAGGCATCAGACAGCCACAAGCATCAGACATCAGGAATCAAACATCCACAAGCATCAGACATCCACAAGCATCAGACATCATGCATAAGACATCAGGCAACACACATCCACAAGCATCAGGCATCAGAAATCAAACATCGGGCATCAGACATCAGACTTCCACAAGCATCAAGCATCAGACATCAGGCATCAGACATCCACAAGCATCAGACATCAGGTATCAGACATCAGGCAACACACATCCACAAGCATCAGGCATCAGACATCAGGAATCAGACTTCAGGCATCAGACATCAGGCACCAGACATCCACAAGCATCAGGCATCAGACATTCACAAGCATCAGACATCAGGCATCAGACATCCACAAGCATCAGACATCATGCATCAGAAATCATGCATCAGACATCATGCATCAGACATCAGGTGTCAGACATCATGCATCAGACATCCACAAGCATCAGACAGCCACAAGCATCAGACATCAGGCATCAGACATCCACAAGCATCAGACATCAGGAATCAGACATCAGGTATCACACATCAGGCATAAGACATCAGACATCCACAGTATCAGACATCTACAAGCATCAGACATTAAGACATCAGGCATCAGACATCATGCATCAGACATCAGACATCCACAAACATCAGACATCAAGCTTCAGACATCCACAAGCATCAGACATCATGCATCAGACGTCATGCATCAGACATCCACAAGCATCAGACATCAGGCAACACACATCCACAAGCATCAGACATCAGGCATCAAACATCCACAAGCATCAGACATCAGGCAACACACATCCACAAGCATCAGACATCAGGCATCAGACATTCACAAACATCAGGCATCAGACATCAGGCATCATACATCAGGTGTCAGACATCATGCGTCAGACATCCACAAGCATCAGATATCAGGCATCAGACAGCCACAAGCATCAGACATCCACAAGCATCAGACATCAGGCAACACACATCCACAAGCATCAGGCATCAAACATCGGGCATCAGACATCAGGCATCAGACATCAGGCATCAGACATCCACAAGCATCAGACATCAGGTATCAGACATCAGGCAACACACATCCACAAGCATCAGACATCAGGCATCAGACATCCACAAGCATCAGACATCAGGAATCAGACATCAGGCATCAAACATCAGGCACCAGACATCCACAAGCATCAGGCATCAGACATTCACAAGCATCAGACATCAGGCATCAGACATCCACAAGCATCAGACATCATGCATCAGACATCATGCATCAGACATCAGGTGTCAGACATCAGGTGTCAGACATCAGGTGTCAGACATCCACAAGCATCAGACATCAGGCATCAGACATCAGGCATCAGACATCCACAAGCATCAGACATCAGGAATCAGACATGCCTGATGTCTGATGTGTGATACCTGATGTCTGATTCCTAATGTCTGATGCTTGTGGATGTCTAATGCCTGATGTTTGATGCTTGTGGATGTCTGATGCCTGATGTCTGATGCTTGTGGCTGTCTGATGCCTGATGTCTGATGTGTGATACCTGATAAGACATCAGACATCAGGCATCAGACATCAGGCATCAGACATCCACAAGCATCAGGCATCAGACATCATGCATCAGACATCAGGCATCAGACATCCACAAACATCATACATCAAGCATCAGACATCCACAAGCATCAGGCATCAGACATCATGCATGATACATCCACAAGCATCAGACATCAGGCATCAAACATCCACAAGCATCAGACATCATGCATCGGACATCAGGCATCAGACATCCACAAGCATCAGGCATCAGACATCAGACATCAGGCATAAGACATCCACAAGCATCAGACATCAGGCATCAGACATCCACAAGCAACAGACATCATGCATCAGGCATCAGGCAACATACATCCACAAGCATCAGGCATCAGCCATCAAACATCAGGCATCAGACATCCACAAGCATCAGACGTCAGACATCCACAAGCATCAGGCATCAGACATCAGGCATCCACAAGCATCAGACATCCACAGGCATCCGACATCAGGCATCAGACTTCCACAAGCATCAGACATCCACAAGCATCAGGCATCAGACATCTGGCATCAGACATCCACAGGCATCAGACATCAGGCACCAGACATCCACAAGCATCAGACATCCACAAGCATCAGACATCAGGCATCAGACATCCACAAACATCAGACATCAAGCATCAGACATCCACAAGCATCAGGCATCAGACATCAGGCATCAGACATCATGCATCAGACATCATGCATGAGACATCCACAAGCATCAGACATCAGGCATCAAACATCCACAAGCATCAGACATCATGCATCAGACATCAGGCAACACACATCCACAAGCATCAGACATCAGACATTCACAAACATCAGGCATCAGGCATCAGACATCCATAAACATCAGGCATCAGGCATCAGACATCCACAAACATCAGGCATCAGACATCCTGCATCAGACATCATGTGTCAGACATCAGGTGTCAGACATCATGCATCAGACATCCACAAGCATCAGACATCAGGCATCAGACAGCCACAAGCATCAGACATCCACAAGCATCAGACATCAGGAACCAAACATCCACAAGCATCAGACATCCACAAGCATCAGACATCATGCATCAGGCATCAGGCAACACACATCCACAAGCATCAGACATCGGGCATCAGACATCAGGCATCAGACTTCCACAAGCATCAAGCATCAGACATCAGGCATCAGACATCCACAAGCATCAGACATCAGGTATCAGACATCAGGCAACACACATCCACAAGCATCAGGCATCAGACATCCACAGGCATCAGACATCAGGAATCAGACATCAGGCATCAGACATCAGGCACCAGACATCCACAAGCATCAGGCATCAGACATCCACAAGCATCAGGCATCAGACATCCACAAGCATCAGACATCATGCATCAGACATCAGGTGTCAGACATCATGCATCAGACATCCACAAGCATCAGACATCAGGCATCAGACAGCCACAAGCATCAGACATCCACAAGCATCAAACATCAGGCATTAGACATCAGGAATCAGACATCAGGTATCAGACATCAGGCATAAGACATCAGGCCTCTGACATCAGACATCCACAAGTATCAGACATCTACAAGCATCAGACATTAGACATCAGGCATCAGACATCATGCATCAGACATCAGGCATCAGACATCCACAAACATCAGACTTCAAGCATCAGACATCCACAAGCATCAGACATCATGCATCAGACATCATGCATGAGACATCCACAAGCATCAGACATCAGGCATCAAACATCCACAAGCATCAGGCATGCATCAGACATCAGGCAACACACATCCACAAGCATCAGGCATCATGCATCAGACATCCACAAGCATCAGACATCAGGCATCAGACATCAGGCATCAGACATCCACAAGCATCAGACATCAGGAATCAGACATGCCTGATGTCTGATGTGTGATACCTGATGTCTTATTCCTGATGTCTGATGCTTGTGGATGTCTAATGCCTGATGTTTGATGCTTGTGGATGTCTGATGCCTGATGTCTGATGCTTGTGGCTGTCTGATGCCTGATGTCTGATGTGTGATACCTGATCAGACATCAGGCATCAGACATCCACAATCATCAGACATCAGGCATCAGACATCATGCATCAGACATCAGGCATCAGACATCCACAAACATCATACATCAAGCATCAGACATCCACAAGCATCAGGCATCAGACATCATGCATGAGACATCCACAAGCATCAGACATCAGGCATCAAACATCCACAAGCATCAGACATCATGCATCAGACATCAGGCAACACACATCCACAAGCATCAGGCATCAGACATCCACAAGCATCGGACATCAGGCATCAGACATCCACAAGCATCAGACATCAGGCACCAGACATCAGGCATAAGACATCCACAAGCATCAGACATCAGGCATCAGACATCCACAAGCAACAGACATCATGCATCAGGCATCAGGCAACATACATCCACAAGCATCAGGCATCAGCCATCAAACATCAGGCATCAGACATCCACAAGCATCAGACGTCAGACGTCCACAAGCATCAGGCATCAGACATCAGACTTCCACAAGCATCAGACATCCACAAGCATCAGGCATCAGACATCTGGCATCAGACATCCACAGGCATCAGACATCAGGCACCAGACATCCACAAGCATCAGACATCCACAAGCATCAGACATCAGGCATCAGACATCCACAAACATCAGACATCAAGCATCAGACATCCACAAGCATCAGGCATCAGACATCAGGCATCAGACATCATGCATCAGACATCATGCATGAGACATCCACAAGCATCAGACATCAGGCATCAAACATCCACAAGCATCAGACATCATGCATCAGACATCAGGCAACACACATCCACAAGCATCAGACATCAGACATCAGACATTCACAAACATCAGGCATCAGGCATCAGACATCCACAAACATCAGGCATCAGGCATCAGACATCCACAAACATCAGGCATCAGACATCCTGCATCAGACATCATGCGTCAGACATCAGGTGTCAGACATCATGCATCAGACATCCACAAGCATCAGACATCAGGCATCAAACAGCCACACGCATCAGACATCCACAAGCATCAGACATCAGGAATCAAACATCCACAAGCATCAGACATCCACAAGCATCAGACATCATGCATCAGACATCAGGCAACACACATCCACAAGCATCAGACATCGGGCATCAGACATCAGGCATCAGACTTCCACAAGCATCAAGCATCAGACATCAGGCATCAGACATCCACAAGCATCAGACATCAGGTATCAGACATCAGGCAACACACATCCACAAGCATCAGGCATCAGACATCCACAGGCATCAGACATCAGGAATCAGACATCAGGCATCAGACATCCACAAGCATCAGACATCAGGCATCAGACAGCCACAAGCATCAGACATCCACAAGCATCAAACATCAGGCATTAGACATCAGGAATCAGACATCAGGTATCAGACATCAGACATAAGACATCAGGCCTCCGACATCAGACATCCACAAGTATCAGACATCTACAAGCATCAGACATTAGACATCAGGCATCAGACATCATGCATCAGACATCAGGCATCAGACATCCACAAACATCAGACTTCAAGTATCAGACATCCACAAGCATCAGACATCATGCATCAGACATCATGCATGAGACATCCACAAGCATCAGACATCAGGCATCAAACATCCACAAGCATCAGGAATGCATCAGACATCAGGCAACACACATCCACAAGCATCAGGCATCAGACATCCACAAGCATCAGACATCATGCATCAGACATCAGGCAACACATCCACAAGCATCAGACATCAAACATCGGGCATCAGACATCAGGCATCAGACATCCACAAGCATCGGACATCAGACATCCACAAGCATCAGACATTAGGCACCAGACATCAGCCATCAGGCATAAGACATCCACAAGCATCAGGCATCAGACATCCACAAGCAACAGACATCATGCATCAAACATCAGGCAACATACATCCACAAACATCAGGCATCAGACATCAAACATCAGGCATCAGACATCCACAAGCATCAGGCATCAGACATCAGGCATCCACAAGCATCAGACATCCGAGTTCAGGCATCGGACATCAGGCATCAGACATCCACAAGCATCAGGCATCAGACATCAGGCACCAGACATCAGCCATCAGGCATAAGACATCCACAAGCATCAGACATCAGGCATCAGACATCCACAAGCAACAGACATCATGCATCAGGCATCAGACATCCACAAGCATCAGGCATCAGACATCCACAAGCATCAGACATCAGGCATAAGACATCAGGCCTCCGACATCAGACATCCACAAGTATCAGACATCTACAAGCATCAGACATTAGACATCAGGCATCAGACATCATGCATCAGACATCAGGCATCAGACATCCACAAACATCAGACTTCAAGCATCAGATATCCACAAGCATCAGACATCATGCATCAGACATCATGCATGAGACATCCACAAGCATCAGACATCAGGCATCAAACATCCACAAGCATCAGGCATGCATCAGACATCAGGCAACACACATCCACAAGCATCAGGCATCAGACATCCACAAGCATCAGACATCATGCATCAGACATCAGGCAACACATCCACAAGCATCAGACATCAAACATCGGGCATCATGCATCAGGCATCAGACATCCACAAGCATCAGGCATCAGACATCCACAAGCATCAGACATCAGACATCAGGCACCAGACATCCACAAGCATCAGACATCAGGCACCAGACACCCACAAGCATCAGACATCCACAAGCATCAGACATAAGGCATCAGACATCCACAAGCATCAGACATCAGAAATCAGACATCAGGCATCAGGCACCAGACATCCACAAGCATCAGACATCCACAAGCATCAGACATCAGGCATTAGACATCCGGCACCAGACATGCACAAGCATCAGGCATCAGACATGCACAAGCATCAGGCATCAGACATCATGCATCAGACATCAGGTGTCAGACATGCATCAGACATCCACAAGCATCAGACATCAGGCATCAGACAGCCACAAGCATCAGACATCAGGCATCAGACATCCACAAGCATCAAACATAAGGCATTAGACATCCACAAGCATCAGCCATCAGGAATCAGACATCAGGTATCAGACATCAGGCCTCAGATATCAGACATCCACAAGTATCAGACATCTACAAACATCAGGCATCAGACATCATGCATCAGACATCAGGTATCAGACATCCACAAACATCAGACATCAAGCATCAGACATCCACAAGCATCAGACATCATGCATGAGACATCCACAAGCATCAGACATCAGGCATCAAACATCCACAAGCATCAGACATCCACAAGCAATATGCATGAGGCATCAGACATCCACAAGCATCAGACATCATGCATCAGACATCAGGTGTCAGACATCATGCGTCAGACATCCACAAGCATCAGACATCAGGCATCAGACAGCCACGAGCATCAGACATCAGGCATCAGACATCCACAAGCATCAGACATCAGGAATCAGACATCAGGTATCACACATCAGACATCAGGCCTCAGACATCAGACATCCACAAGTATCAGACATTAAGACATCAGGCATCAGACATCATGCATCAGACATCAGACATCCACAAACATCAGACATCAAGCATCAGACATCCACAAGCATCAGGCATTCGACATCAGGCATCAGACATCAGGCACCAGACATCCACAAGCATCAGACATCCACAAGCATCAGACATCTGGCATCAGACATCCACAGGCATCAGGCACCAGACATCCACAAGCATCAGACATCCACAAGCATCAGACATCAGGCATCAGACATCCAAAAACATCAGACATCAAGCATCAGACATCCACAAGCATCAGACATCAGACATCAGGCATCAGACATCATGCATCAGACATCATGCATGAGACATCCACAAGCATCAGACATAAGGCATCATACATCCTCAAGCATCAGACATCCACAAGCATCATGCATGAGGCATCAGACATCCACAAGCATCAGACATCATGCATCAGACATCATGCATCAGACATCAGGTGTCAGACATCATGCATCAGACATCCACAAGCATCAACATCAGGCATCAGACAGCCACAAGCATCAGACATCAGGCATCAGACATCCACAAGCATCAGACATCAGGGATCAGACATCAGGTATCGCACATCAGACATCAGGCCTCAGACATCAGACATCCACAAGTATCAGACATCTACAAGCATCAGACATTAAGACATCAGGCATCAGACATCATGCATCAGACATCAGACATCCACAAACATCAGACATCAAGCATCAGACATCCACAAGCATCAGACATCATGCATCAGACATCATGCATCAGACATCAGGCATCAAACATCCACAAGCATCAGACATCATGCATCAGACATCAGGCAACACACATCCACAAGCATTAGGCATCAGACATCCACAAGCATCATGCATCAGACATCATGCATCAGACATCAGGTGTCAGACATCCACAAGCATCAGACATCAGGCATCAGACATCCACAAGCATCAGACATCATGCATCAGACATCATGCATCAGACATCCACAAGCATCAGATATCAGGCATCAGACAGCCACAAGCATCAGACATCAGGAATCAAACATCCACAAGCATCAGACATCCACAAGCATCAGACACCATGCATAAGACATCAGGCAACACACATCCACAAGCATCAGGCATCAGAAATCAAACATCGGGCATCAGACATCAGACTTCCACAAGCATCAGACATCAGGCACCAGACACCCACAAGCATCAGACATCCACAAGCATCAGACATAAGGCATCAGACATCCACAAGCATCAGACATCAGAAATCAGACATCAGGCATCAGGCACCAGACATCCACAAGCATCAGACATCCACAAGCATCAGACATCAGGCATTAGACATCCGGCACCAGACATGCACAAGCATCAGGCATCAGACATGCACAAGCATCAGGCATCAGACATCATGCATCAGACATCAGGTGTCAGACATGCATCAGACATCCACAAGCATCAGACATCAGGCATCAGACAGCCACAAGCATCAGACATCAGGCATCAGACATCCACAAGCATCAAACATAAGGCATTAGACATCCACAAGCATCAGCCATCAGGAATCAGACATCAGGTATCAGACATCAGGCCTCAGATATCAGACATCCACAAGTATCAGACATCTACAAACATCAGGCATCAGACATCATGCATCAGACATCAGGTATCAGACATCCACAAACATCAGACATCAAGCATCAGACATCCACAAGCATCAGACATCATGCATGAGACATCCACAAGCATCAGACATCAGGCATCAAACATCCACAAGCATCAGACATCCACAAGCAATATGCATGAGGCATCAGACATCCACAAGCATCAGACATCATGCATCAGACATCAGGTGTCAGACATCATGCGTCAGACATCCACAAGCATCAGACATCAGGCATCAGACAGCCACGAGCATCAGACATCAGGCATCAGACATCCACAAGCATCAGACATCAGGAATCAGACATCAGGTATCACACATCAGACATCAGGCCTCAGACATCAGACATCCACAAGTATCAGACATTAAGACATCAGGCATCAGACATCATGCATCAGACATCAGACATCCACAAACATCAGACATCAAGCATCAGACATCCACAAGCATCAGGCATTCGACATCAGGCATCAGACATCAGGCACCAGACATCCACAAGCATCAGACATCCACAAGCATCAGACATCTGGCATCAGACATCCACAGGCATCAGGCACCAGACATCCACAAGCATCAGACATCCACAAGCATCAGACATCAGACATCCAAAAACATCAGACATCAAGCATCAGACATCCACAAGCATCAGGCATCAGACATCAGACATCAGGCATCAGACATCATGCATCAGACATCATGCATGAGACATCCACAAGCATCAGACATAAGGCATCATACATCCTCAAACATCAGACATCCACAAGCATCATGCATGAGGCATCAGACATCCACAAGCATCAGACATCATGCATCAGACATCATGCATCAGACATCAGGTGTCAGACATCATGCATCAGACATCCACAAGCATCAACATCAGGCATCAGACAGCCACAAGCATCAGACATCAGGCATCAGACATCCACAAGCATCAGACATCAGGGATCAGACATCAGGTATCACACATCAGACATCAGGCCTCAGACATCAGACATCCACAAGTATCAGACATCTACAAGCATCAGACATTAAGACATCAGGCATCAGACATCATGCATCAGACATCAGACATCCACAAACATCAGACATCAAGCATCAGACATCCACAAGCATCAGACATCATGCATCAGACATCATGCATCAGACATCAGGCATCAAACATCCACAAGCATCAGACATCATGCATCAGACATCAGGCAACACACATCCACAAGCATTAGGCATCAGACATCCACAAGCATCATGCATCAGACATCATGCATCAGACATCAGGTGTCAGACATCCACAAGCATCAGACATCAGGCATCAGACATCCACAAACATCAGGCATCAGACATCCACAAGCATCAGACATCATGCATCAGACATCATGCATCAGACATCCACAAGCATCAGATATCAGGCATCAGACAGCCACAAGCATCAGACATCAGGAATCAAACATCCACAAGCATCAGACATCCACAAGCATCAGACACCATGCATAAGACATCAGGCAACACACATCCACAAGCATCAGGCATCAGAAATCAAACATCGGGCATCAGACATCAGACTTCCACAAGCATCAAGCATCAGACATCAGGCATCAGACATCCACAAGCATCAGACATCAGGTATCAGACATCAGGCAACACACATCCACAAGCATCAGACATCAGACATCAGGAATCAGACATCAGGCATCAGGCACCAGACATCCACAAGCATTAGGCATCATACATTCACAAGCATCAGACATCAGGCATCAGACATCCACAAGCATCAGACATCATGCATCAGAAATCATGCATCAGACATCATGCATCAGACATCAGTGTCAGACATCATGCATCAGACATCCACAAGCATCAGACAGCCACAAGCATCAGACATCAGGCATCAGACATCCACAAGCATCAGACATCAGGAATCAGACATCAGGTATCACACATCAGGCATAAGACATCAGACATCCACAGTATCAGACATCTACAAGCATCAGACATTAAGACATCAGGCATCAGACATCATGCATCAGACATCAGACATCCACAAACATCAGACATCAAGCATCAGACATCCACAAGCATCAGACATCATGCATGAGACATCCACAAGCATCAGACATCAGGCATCAAACATCCACAAGCATCAGACATCAGGCAACACACATCCACAAGCATCAGACATCAGGCATCAGACATTCACAAACATCAGGCATCAGGCATCAGACATCCACAATCAGGCATCAGACATCCACAAGCATCAGACATCATGCATCAAACATCATGCATCAGACATCAGGTGTCAGACATCATGTGTCAGACATCCACAAGCATCAGATATCAGGCATCAGACAGCCACAAGCATCAGACATCCACAAGCATCAGACATCAGGAATCAAACATCCACAAGCATCAGACATCATGCATCAGACATCATGCATCAGACATCAGGTGTCAGACATCATGCATCAGACATCCACAAGCATCAGGCATCAAACATCGGGCATCAGACATCAGGCATCAGACTTCCACAAGCATCAAGCATCAGACATCAGGCATCAGACATCCACAAGCATCAGACATCAAGTATCAGACATCAGGCATCAGACATCCACAAGCATCAGACATCAGGTATCAGACATCAGGCAACACACATCCACAAGCATCAGACATCAGGCATCAGACATCCACAAGCATCAGACATCAGGAATCAGACATCAGGCACCAGACATCCACAAGCATCAGGCATCAGACATTCACAAGCATCAGACATCAGGCATCAGACATCCACAAGCATCAGACATCATGCATCAGACATCATGCATCAGACATCAGGTGTCAGACATCAGGTGTCAGACATCATGCATCAGACATCCACAAGCATCAGACATCAGGAATCAGACATGCCTGATGTCTGATGTGTGATACCTGATGTCTGATTCCTGATGTCTGATGCTTGTGGATGTCTAATGCCTGATGTTTGATGCTTGTGGATGTCTTATGCCTGGTGTCTGATGCTTGTGGCTGTCTGATGCCTGATGTCTGATGTGTGATACCTGATAAGACATCAGGCCTCAGACATCAGACATCCGCAAGTATCAGATGTCTACAAGCATCAGACATTAAGACATCAGGCATCAGACATCATGCATCAGACATCAGGCATCAGACATCCACAAACATCATACATCAGGCATCAGACATCCACAAGCATCAGGCATCAGACATCATGCATGAGACATCCACAAGCATCAGACATCAGGCATCAAACATCCACAAGCATCAGACATCATGCATCAGACATCAGGCAACACACATCCACAAGCATCGGACATCAGGCATCAGGCATCCACAAGCATCAGACATCAGGCACCAGACATCATGCATAAGACATCCACAAGCATCAGACATCAGGCATCAGACATCCACAAGCAACAGACATCATGCATCAGGCATCAGGCAACATACATCCACAATCATCAGGCATCAGCCATCAAACATCAGGCATCAGACATCCACAAGCATCAGACGTCAGACATCCACAAGCATCAGGCATCAGACATCAGGCATCCACAAGCATCAGACATCCACAGGCATCCGACATCAGGCATCAGACATCCACAAGCATCAGACATCCACAAGCATCAGGCATCAGACAGCTGGCATCAGACATCCACAGGCATCAGACATCAGGCACCAGACATCCACAAGCATCAGACATCCACAAGCATCAAGCATCAGACATCCACAAACATCAGACATCAAGCATTAGACATCCACAAGCATCAGGCATCAGACATCAGGCATCAGGCATCAGACATCATGCATCAGACATCATGCATGAGACATCCACAAGCATCAGGCATCAAACATCCACAAGCATCAGACATCATGCATCAGACATCAGGCAATACACATCCACAAGCATCAGACATCAGACATCAGACATTCACAAACATCAGGCATCAGACATCCACAAACATCAGGCATCAGGCATCAGACATCCACAAACATCAGGCATCAGACATCCTGCATCAGACATGTGTCAGACATCAGGTGTCAGACATCATGCATCAGACATCCACAAGCATCAGACATCAGGCATCAGACAGCCACAAGCATCAGACATCCACAAGCATCAGACATCAGGAATCAAACATCCACAAGCATCAGACATCCACAAGCATCAGACATCATGCATCAGACATCAGGCAACACACATCCACAAGCATCAGACATCGGGCATCAGACATCAGGCATCAGACTTCCACAAGCATCAAGCATCAGACATCAGGCATCAGACATCCACAAGCATCAGACATCAGGTATCAGTCATCAGGCAACACACATCCACAAGCATTAGGCATCAGACATCCACAGGCATCAGACATCAGGAATCAGACATCAGGCATCAGACATCAGGCACCAGACATCCACAAGCATCAGGCATCAGACATCCACAAACATCAGGCATCAGACATCCACAAGCATCAGACATCATGCATCAGACATCAGGTGTCAGACATCATGCATCAGACATCCACAAGCATAAGACATCAGGCATCAGACAGCCACAAGCATCAGGCATCAGACATCCACAAGCATCAAACATCAGGCATTAGACATCAGGCAACATACATCCACAAACATCAGGCATCAGACATCAAACATCAGGCATCAGACATCCACAAGCATCAGGCATCAGACATCAGGCATCCACAAGCATCAGACATCTGACATCAGGCATCGGACATCAGGCATCAGACATCCACAAGCATCAGACATCAGGCATCAGACATCAGGCACCAGACATCCACACGCATCAGACATCAGGCACCAGACATCCACAAGCATCAGACATCCACAAGCATCAGACATAAGGCATCAGACATCCACAAGCATCAGACATCAGACATCAGGCATCAGGCATCAGACATCCACAAGCATCAGACATCCACAAGCATCAGACATCAGGCATTAGACATCCGGCACCAGACATGCACAAGCATCAGGCATCAGACATGCACAAGCATCAGGCATCAGACATCATGCATCAGACATCATGCATCAGACATCAGGTGTCAGACATGCATCAGACATCCACAAGCATCAGACATCATGCATCAGACATCAGGTGTCAGACATCATGCATCAGACATCCACAAGCATCAGACATCAGGCATCAGACAGCCACAAGCATCAGACATCAGGCATCAGACATCCACAAGCATCAAACATCAGGCATTAGACATCCACAAGCAACAGACATCAGGAATCAGACATCAGGTATCAGGCATAAGACATCAGGCCTCAGACATCAGACATCCACAAGTATCAGACATCAGGCATCAGACATCCACAAACATCAGACATCAAGCATCAGACATCCACAAGCATCAGACATCAGACATCATGCATGAGACATCAAGCATCAAACATCCACAAGCATCAGACATCATGCCTCAGACATCAGGCAAAACACATCCACAAGCATCAGGCATCAGACATCAAACATCGGGCATCAGACATCAGGCATCAGACATCCATAAGCATTGGACATCAGGCATCAGACATCCACAAGCATCAGACATCAGGCACCAGACATCATCCATCAGGCATAAGACATCCACAAGCATCAGACATCAGGCATCAGACATCCACAAGCAACAGACATCAGACATCAGGCATCAGACATCCACAAGCATCAGGCATCAGACATCAAACATCAGGCATCAGACATCCACAAGCATCAGGCATCAGACATCCACAAGCATCAGACATCAGGCATCCATAAACATCAGACATCCACAAGCATCAGGCATCCGACATCAGGCATCCGACATCAGGCATCCGACATCAGGCACCAGACATCCACAAGCATCAGACATCCACAAGCATCAGACATCCACAAGCATCAGGCATCAGACATCTGGCATCAGACATCCACAAGCATCAGACATCAGGAATCAGACATCAGACATCAGGCACCAGACATCCACAAGCATCAGACATCAGGCATCAGACATCCACAAACATCAGACATCAAGCATCAGACATCCTCAGACATCAGGCATCAGACATCCTCAGACATCAGGCATCAGACATCACGCATCAGACATCATGCATGAGACATCCACAAGCATCAGACATCAGGCATCAAACATCCACAAGCATCAGACATCATGCATCAGACATCAGGCAACACGCATCCACAAGCATCAGACATCAGGCATCAGACATTCACAAACATCAGGCATCAGACATCAGGCATCTGACATCCACAATCAGGCATCAGAAATCAAACATCGGGCATCAGACATCAGGCATCAGACTTCCACAAGCATCAAGCATCAGACATCAGGCATCAGACATCCACAAGCATCAGACATCAGGTATCAGACATCAGGCAACACACATCCACAAGCATCAGGCATCAGGCATCAGGCACCAGACATCCACAAGCATCAGGCATCAGACATTCACAAGCATCAGGCATCAGACATCCACAAGCATCAGACAGCCACAAGCATCAGACAACAGGCATCAGACATCCACAAGCATCAGACATCAGGAATCAGACATCAGGTATCACACATCAGACATCAGGCATAAGACATCAGGCATCAGACATCAGGTGTCAGACATCATGCATCAGACATCCACAAGTATCAGACATCTACAAGCATCAGACATTAAGACATCAGGCATCAGACATCATACATCAGGCATCAGACATCCACAAACATCAGACATCAAGTATCAGACATCCACAAGCATCAGACATCATGCATCAGACATCATGCATGAGACATCCACAAGCATCAGACATCAGGCATCAAACATCCACAAGCATCAGACATCAGGCAACACACATCCACAAGCATCAGAAATCAGGCATCAGACATCCACAAACATCAGACATCAAGCATCAGACATCCTCAGACATCAGGCATCAGACATCACGCATCAGACATCATGCATGAGACATCCACAAGCATCAGACATCAGGCATCAAACATCCACAAGCATCAGACATCATGCATCAGACATCAGGCAACACGCATCCACAAGCATCAGACATCAGGCATCAGACATTCACAAACATCAGGCATCAGATATCAGGCATCAGACATCCACAAACATCAGGCATCAGACATCCACAAGCATCAGACATCATGCATCAGACATCATGCATCAGACATCAGGTATCAGACATCATGCATCAGACATCCACAAGCATCAGATATCAGGCATCAGACAGCCACAAGCATCAGACATCAGGAATCAAACATCCACAAGCATCAGACATCCACAAGCATCAGACATCATGCATAAGACATCAGGCAACACACATCCACAAGCATCAGGCATCAGAAATCAAACATCGGGCATCAGACATCAGACTTCCACAAGCATCAAGCATCAGACATCAGGCATCAGACATCTACAAGCATCACACATCAGGTAACAGACATCAGGCAACACACATCCACAAGCATCAGGCATCAGACATCAGGAATCAGACATCAGGCATCAGACATCAGGCACCAGACATCCACAAGCATCAGGCATCAGACATTCACAAGCATCAGACATCAGGCATCAGACATCCACAAGCATCAGACATCATGCATCAGACATCAGGTGTCAGACATCATGCATCAGACATCCACAAGCATCAGACAGCCACAAGCATCAGACATCAGGCATCAGACATCCACAAGCATCAGACATCAGGAACCAGACATCAGGTATCACACATCAGGCATAAGACATCAGACATCCACAGTATCAGACATCTACACGCATCAGACATTAAGACATCAGGCATCAGACATCATGCATCAGACATCAGACATCCACAAACATCAGACATCAAGCTTCAGACATCCACAAGCATCAGACATCATGCATCAGACATCATGCATGAGACATCCACAAGCATCAGACATCAGGCAACACACATCCACAAGCATCAGACATCAGGCATCAAACATCCACAAGCATCAGACATCAGGCAACACACATCCACAAGCATCAAACATCAGGCATCAGACATTCACAAACATCAGGCATCAGACATCAGGCATCAGACATCAGGTGTCAGACATCATGCGTCAGACATCCACAAGCATCAGATATCAGGCATCAGACAGCCACAAGCATCAGACATCCACAAGCATCAGACATCAGGCAACACACATCCACAAGCATCAGGCATCAAACATCGGGCATCAGACATCCACAAGCATCAGACATAAGGTATCAGACATCAGGCAACACACATCCACAAGCATCAGACATCAAGCATCAGACATCCACAAGCATCAGACATCAGACATCATGCATGAGACATCAAGCATCAAACATCCACAAGCATCAGACATCATGCCTCAGACATCAGGCAAAACACATCCACAAGCATCAGGCATCAGACATCAAACATCGGGCATCAGACATCAGGCATCAGACATCCATAAGCATTGGACATCAGGCATCAGACATCCACAAGCATCAGACATCAGGCACCAGACATCATCCATCAGGCATAAGACATCCACAAGCATCAGACATCAGGCATCAGACATCCACAAGCAACAGACATCAGACATCAGGCATCAGACATCCACAAGCATCAGGCATCAGACATCAAACATCAGGCATCAGACATCCACAAGCATCAGGCATCAGACATCCACAAGCATCAGACATCAGGCATCCATAAACATCAGACATCCACAAGCATCAGGCATCCGACATCAGGCATCCGACATCAGGCATCAGACATCAGGCACCAGACATCCACAAGCATCAGACATCCACAAGCATCAGACATCCACAAGCATCAGGCATCAGACATCTGGCATCAGACATCCACAAGCATCAGACATCAGGAATCAGACATCAGACATCAGGCACCAGACATCCACAAGCATCAGACATCAGGCATCAGACATCCACAAACATCAGACATCAAGCATCAGACATCCTCAGACATCAGGCATCAGACATCCTCAGACATCAGGCATCAGACATCACGCATCAGACATCATGCATGAGACATCCACAAGCATCAGACATCAGGCATCAAACATCCACAAGCATCAGACATCATGCATCAGACATCAGGCAACACGCATCCACAAGCATCAGACATCAGGCATCAGACATTCACAAACATCAGGCATCAGACATCAGGCATCTGACATCCACAATCAGGCATCAGACATCCACAAGCATCAGACATCATGCATCAGACATCATGCATCAGACATCATGCATCAGACATCATGCATCAGATATCAGGCATCAGACAGCCACAAGCATCAGACATCAGGAATCAAACATGCACAAGCATCAGACATCATGCATCAGACATCAGGCAACAAACATCCACAAGCATCAGGCATCAGAAATCAAACATCGGGCATCAGACATCAGGCATCAGACTTCCACAAGCATCAGACATCAGGCATCAGACATCCACAAGCATCAGACATCAGGTATCAGACATCAGGCAACACACATCCACAAGCATCAGGCATCAGGCATCAGGCACCAGACATCCACAAGCATCAGGCATCAGACATTCACAAGCATCAGGCATCAGACATCCACAAGCATCAGACAGCCACAAGCATCAGACAACAGGCATCAGACATCCACAAGCATCAGACATCAGGAATCAGACATCAGGTATCACACATCAGACATCAGGCATAAGACATCAGGCATCAGACATCAGGTGTCAGACATCATGCATCAGACATCCACAAGTATCAGACATCTACAAGCATCAGACATTAAGACATCAGACATCCACAGGCATCAGACATCAGGCACCAGACATCCACAAGCATCAGACATCCACAAGCATCAGACATCAGGCATCAGACATCCAAAAACATCAGACATCAAGCATCAGACATCCACAAGCATCAGACATCATGCATCAGACATCATGCATGAGACATCCACAAGCATCAGACATCAGGCATCAAACATCCACAAGCATCAGACATCAGGCAACACACATCCACAAGCATCAGAAATCAGGCATCAGACATCCACAAACATCAGACATCAAGCATCAGACATCCTCAGACATCAGGCATCAGACATCACGCATCAGACATCATGCATGAGACATCCACAAGCATCAGACATCAGGCATCAAACATCCACAAGCATCAGACATCATGCATCAGACATCAGGCAACACGCATCCACAAGCATCAGACATCAGGCATCAGACATTCACAAACATCAGGCATCAGATATCAGGCATCAGACATCCACAAACATCAGGCATCAGACATCCACAAGCATCAGACATCATGCATCAGACATCATGCATCAGACATCAGGTATCAGACATCATGCATCAGACATCCACAAGCATCAGATATCAGGCATCAGACAGCCACAAGCATCAGACATCAGGAATCAAACATCCACAAGCATCAGACATCCACAAGCATCAGACATCATGCATAAGACATCAGGCAACACACATCCACAAGCATCAGGCATCAGAAATCAAACATCGGGCATCAGACATCAGACTTCCACAAGCATCAAGCATCAGACATCAGGCATCAGACATCTACAAGCATCACACATCAGGTAACAGACATCAGGCAACACACATCCACAAGCATCAGGCATCAGACATCAGGAATCAGACATCAGGCATCAGACATCAGGCACCAGACATCCACAAGCATCAGGCATCAGACATTCACAAGCATCAGACATCAGGCATCAGACATCCACAAGCATCAGACATCATGCATCAGACATCAGGTGTCAGACATCATGCATCAGACATCCACAAGCATCAGACAGCCACAAGCATCAGACATCAGGCATCAGACATCCACAAGCATCAGACATCAGGAACCAGACATCAGGTATCACACATCAGGCATAAGACATCAGACATCCACAGTATCAGACATCTACACGCATCAGACATTAAGACATCAGGCATCAGACATCATGCATCAGACATCAGACATCCACAAACATCAGACATCAAGCTTCAGACATCCACAAGCATCAGACATCATGCATCAGACATCATGCATGAGACATCCACAAGCATCAGACATCAGGCAACACACATCCACAAGCATCAGACATCAGGCATCAAACATCCACAAGCATCAGACATCAGGCAACACACATCCACAAGCATCAAACATCAGGCATCAGACATTCACAAACATCAGGCATCAGACATCAGGCATCAGACATCAGGTGTCAGACATCATGCGTCAGACATCCACAAGCATCAGATATCAGGCATCAGACAGCCACAAGCATCAGACATCCACAAGCATCAGACATCAGGCAACACACATCCACAAGCATCAGGCATCAAACATCGGGCATCAGACATCAGGCATCAGACATCAGGCATCAGACATCCACAAGCATCAGACATAAGGTATCAGACATCAGGCAACACACATCCACAAGCATCAGACATCAGGCATCAGACATCCACAAGCATCAGACATCAGGAATCAGACATCAGGCATCAAACATCAGGCACCAGACATCCACAAGCATCAGGCATCAGACATTCACAAGCATCAGACATCAGGCATCAGACATCCACAAGCATCAGACATCATGCATCAGACATCATGCATCAGACATCAGGTGTCAGACATCAGGTGTCAGACATCAGGTGTCAGACATCCACAAGCATCAGACATCAGGCATCAGACATCAGGCATCAGACATCCACAAGCATCAGACATCAGGAATCAGACATGCCTGATGTCTGATGTGTGATACCTGATGTCTGATTCCTGATGTCTGATGCTTGTGGATGTCTAATGCCTGATGTTTGATGCTTGTGGATGTCTGATGCCTGATGTCTGATGCTTGTGGCTGTCTGATGCCTGATGTCTGATGTGTGATACCTGATAAGACATCAGACATCATGCATGATACATCCACAAGCATCAGACATCAGGCATCAAACATCCACAAGCATCAGACATCATGCATCAGACATCAGGCAACACACATCCACAAGCATCAGGCATCAGACATCCACAAGCATCGGACATCAGGCATCAGACATCCACAAGCATCAGACATCAGGCACCAGACATCAGGCATAAGACATCCACAAGCATCAGACATCAGGCATCAGACATCCACAAGCAACAGACATCATGCATCAGGCATCAGGCAACATACATCCACAAGCATCAGGCATCAGCCATCAAACATCAGGCATCAGACATCCACAAGCATCAGACGTCAGACATCCACAAGCATCAGGCATCAGACATCAGGCATCCACAAGCATCAGACATCCACAAGCATCCGACATCAGGCATCAGACTTCCACAAGCATCAGACATCCACAAGCATCAGGCATCAGACATCTGGCATCAGACATCCACAGGCATCAGACATCAGGCACCAGACATCATGCATCAGATATCAGGCATCAGACAGCCACAAGCATCAGACATCAGGAATCAAACATCCACAAGCATCAGACATCATGCATCAGACATCAGGCAACAAACATCCACAAGCATCAGGCATCAGAAATCAAACACCGGGCATCAGACATCAGGCATCAGACTTCCACAAGCATCAAGCATCAGACATCAGGCATCAGACATCCACAAGCATCAGACATCAGGTATCAGACATCAGGCAACACACATCCACAAGCATCAGGCATCAGGCATCAGGCACCAGACATCCACAAGCATCAGGCATCAGACATTCACAAGCATCAGGCATCAGACATCCACAAGCATCAGACAGCCACAAGCATCAGACAACAGGCATCAGACATCCACAAGCATCAGACATCAGGAATCAGACATCAGGTATCACACATCAGACATCAGGCATAAGACATCAGGCATCAGACATCAGGTGTCAGACATCATGCATCAGACATCCACAAGTATCAGACATCTACAAGCATCAGACATTAAGACATCAGGCATCAGACATCATACATCAGGCATCAGACATCCACAAACATCAGACATCAAGTATCAGACATCCACAAGCATCAGACATCATGCATCAGACATCATGCATGAGACATCCACAAGCATCAGACATCAGGCATCAAACATCCACAAGCATCAGACATCAGGCAACACACATCCACAAGCATCAGAAATCAGGCATCAGACATCCACAAACATCAGACATCAAGCATCAGACATCCTCAGACATCAGGCATCAGACATCACGCATCAGACATCATGCATGAGACATCCACAAGCATCAGACATCAGGCATCAAACATCCACAAGCATCAGACATCATGCATGAGACATCCACAAGCATCAGACATCAGGCATCGAACATCCACAAGCATCAGACATCAGGCAACACACATCCACAAGCATCAGAAATCAGGCATCAGACATCCACAAACATCAGACATCAAGCATCAGACATCCTCAGACATCAGGCATCAGACATCACGCATCAGACATCATGCATGAGACATCCACAAGCATCAGACATCAGGCATCAAACATCCACAAGCATCAGACATCATGCATCAGACATCAGGCAACACGCATCCACAAGCATCAGACATCAGGCATCAGACATTCACAAACATCAGGCATCAGATATCAGGCATCAGACATCCACAAACATCAGGCATCAGACATCCACAAGCATCAGACATCATGCATCAGACATCATGCATCAGACATCAGGTATCAGACATCATGCATCAGACATCCACAAGCATCAGATATCAGGCATCAGACAGCCACAAGCATCAGACATCAGGAATCAAACATCCACAAGCATCAGACATCCACAAGCATCAGACATCATGCATAAGACATCAGGCAACACACATCCACAAGCATCAGGCATCAGAAATCAAACATCGGGCATCAGACATCAGACTTCCACAAGCATCAAGCATCAGACATCAGGCATCAGACATCTACAAGCATCACACATCAGGTAACAGACATCAGGCAACACACATCCACAAGCATCAGGCATCAGACATCAGGAATCAGACATCAGGCATCAGACATCAGGCACCAGACATCCACAAGCATCAGGCATCAGACATTCACAAGCATCAGACATCAGGCATCAGACATCCACAAGCATCAGACATCATGCATCAGACATCAGGTGTCAGACATCATGCATCAGACATCCACAAGCATCAGACAGCCACAAGCATCAGACATCAGGCATCAGACATCCACAAGCATCAGACATCAGGAACCAGACATCAGGTATCACACATCAGGCATAAGACATCAGACATCCACAGTATCAGACATCTACACGCATCAGACATTAAGACATCAGGCATCAGACATCATGCATCAGACATCAGACATCCACAAACATCAGACATCAAGCTTCAGACATCCACAAGCATCAGACATCATGCATCAGACATCATGCATGAGACATCCACAAGCATCAGACATCAGGCAACACACATCCACAAGCATCAGACATCAGGCATCAAACATCCACAAGCATCAGACATCAGGCAACACACATCCACAAGCATCAAACATCAGGCATCAGACATTCACAAACATCAGGCATCAGACATCAGGCATCAGACATCAGGTGTCAGACATCATGCGTCAGACATCCACAAGCATCAGATATCAGGCATCAGACAGCCACAAGCATCAGACATCCACAAGCATCAGACATCAGGCAACACACATCCACAAGCATCAGGCATCAAACATCGGGCATCAGACATCAGGCATCAGACATCAGGCATCAGACATCCACAAGCATCAGACATAAGGTATCAGACATCAGGCAACACACATCCACAAGCATCAGACATCAGGCATCAGACATCCACAAGCATCAGACATCAGGAATCAGACATCAGGCATCAAACATCAGGCACCAGACATCCACAAGCATCAGGCATCAGACATTCACAAGCATCAGACATCAGGCATCAGACATCCACAAGCATCAGACATCATGCATCAGACATCATGCATCAGACATCAGGTGTCAGACATCAGGTGTCAGACATCAGGTGTCAGACATCCACAAGCATCAGACATCAGGCATCAGACATCAGGCATCAGACATCCACAAGCATCAGACATCAGGAATCAGACATGCCTGATGTCTGATGTGTGATACCTGATGTCTGATTCCTGATGTCTGATGCTTGTGGATGTCTAATGCCTGATGTTTGATGCTTGTGGATGTCTGATGCCTGATGTCTGATGCTTGTGGCTGTCTGATGCCTGATGTCTGATGTGTGATACCTGATAAGACATCAGACATCATGCATGATACATCCACAAGCATCAGACATCAGGCATCAAACATCCACAAGCATCAGACATCATGCATCAGACATCAGGCAACACACATCCACAAGCATCAGGCATCAGACATCCACAAGCATCGGACATCAGGCATCAGACATCCACAAGCATCAGACATCAGGCACCAGACATCAGGCATAAGACATCCACAAGCATCAGACATCAGGCATCAGACATCCACAAGCAACAGACATCATGCATCAGGCATCAGGCAACATACATCCACAAGCATCAGGCATCAGCCATCAAACATCAGGCATCAGACATCCACAAGCATCAGACGTCAGACATCCACAAGCATCAGGCATCAGACATCAGGCATCCACAAGCATCAGACATCCACAAGCATCCGACATCAGGCATCAGACTTCCACAAGCATCAGACATCCACAAGCATCAGGCATCAGACATCTGGCATCAGACATCCACAGGCATCAGACATCAGGCACCAGACATCATGCATCAGATATCAGGCATCAGACAGCCACAAGCATCAGACATCAGGAATCAAACATCCACAAGCATCAGACATCATGCATCAGACATCAGGCAACAAACATCCACAAGCATCAGGCATCAGAAATCAAACACCGGGCATCAGACATCAGGCATCAGACTTCCACAAGCATCAAGCATCAGACATCAGGCATCAGACATCCACAAGCATCAGACATCAGGTATCAGACATCAGGCAACACACATCCACAAGCATCAGGCATCAGGCATCAGGCACCAGACATCCACAAGCATCAGGCATCAGACATTCACAAGCATCAGGCATCAGACATCCACAAGCATCAGACAGCCACAAGCATCAGACAACAGGCATCAGACATCCACAAGCATCAGACATCAGGAATCAGACATCAGGTATCACACATCAGACATCAGGCATAAGACATCAGGCATCAGACATCAGGTGTCAGACATCATGCATCAGACATCCACAAGTATCAGACATCTACAAGCATCAGACATTAAGACATCAGGCATCAGACATCATACATCAGGCATCAGACATCCACAAACATCAGACATCAAGTATCAGACATCCACAAGCATCAGACATCATGCATCAGACATCATGCATGAGACATCCACAAGCATCAGACATCAGGCATCAAACATCCACAAGCATCAGGCATGCATCAAACATCAGGCAACACACATCCACAAGCATCAGGCATCAGACATCCACAAGCATCAGACATCATGCATCAGACATCCACAAGCATCAGACATCATGCATGAGACATCCACAAGCATCAGACATCAGGCATCAAACATCCACAAGCATCAGACATCAGGCAACACACATCCACAAGCATCAGAAATCAGGCATCAGACATCCACAAACATCAGACATCAAGCATCAGACATCCTCAGACATCAGGCATCAGACATCACGCATCAGACATCATGCATGAGACATCCACAAGCATCAGACATCAGGCATCAAACATCCACAAGCATCAGACATCATGCATCAGACATCAGGCAACACGCATCCACAAGCATCAGACATCAGGCATCAGACATTCACAAACATCAGGCATCAGATATCAGGCATCAGACATCCACAAACATCAGGCATCAGACATCCACAAGCATCAGACATCATGCATCAGACATCATGCATCAGACATCAGGTATCAGACATCATGCATCAGACATCCACAAGCATCAGATATCAGGCATCAGACAGCCACAAGCATCAGACATCAGGAATCAAACATCCACAAGCATCAGACATCCACAAGCATCAGACATCATGCATAAGACATCAGGCAACACACATCCACAAGCATCAGGCATCAGAAATCAAACATCGGGCATCAGACATCAGACTTCCACAAGCATCAAGCATCAGACATCAGGCATCAGACATCTACAAGCATCAGACATCAGGTAACAGACATCAGGCAACACACATCCACAAGCATCAGGCATCAGACATCAGGAATCAGACATCAGGCATCAGACATCAGGCACCAGACATCCACAAGCATCAGGCATCAGACATTCACAAGCATCAGACATCAGGCATCAGACATCCACAAGCATCAGACATCATGCATCAGACATCAGGTGTCAGACATCATGCATCAGACATCCACAAGCATCAGACAGCCACAAGCATCAGACATCAGGCATCAGACATCCACAAGCATCAGACATCAGGAACCAGACATCAGGTTTCACACATCAGGCATAAGACATCAGACATCCACAGTATCAGACATCTACAAGCATCAGACATTAAGACATCAGGCATCAGACATCATGCATCAGACATCAGACATCCACAAACATCAGACATCAAGCTTCAGACATCCACAAGCATCAGACATCATGCATCAGACATCATGCATGAGACATCCACAAGCATCAGACATCAGGCAACACACATCCACAAGCATCAGACATCAGGCATCAAACATCCACAAGCATCAGACATCAGGCAACACACATCCACAAGCATCAAACATCAGGCATCAGACATTCACAAACATCAGGCATCAGACATCAGGCATCAGACATCAGGTGTCAGACATCATGCGTCAGACATCCACAAGCATCAGATATCAGGCATCAGACAGCCACAAGCATCAGACATCCACAAGCATCAGACATCAGGCAACACACATCCACAAGCATCAGGCATCAAACATCGGGCATCAGACATCAGGCATCAGACATCAGGCATCAGACATCCACAAGCATCAGACATAAGGTATCAGACATCAGGCAACACACATCCACAAGCATCAGACATCAGGCATCAGACATCCACAAGCATCAGACATCAGGAATCAGACATCAGGCATCAAACATCAGGCACCAGACATCCACAAGCATCAGGCATCAGACATTCACAAGCATCAGACATCAGGCATCAGACATCCACAAGCATCAGACATCATGCATCAGACATCATGCATCAGACATCAGGTGTCAGACATCAGGTGTCAGACATCAGGTGTCAGACATCCACAAGCATCAGACATCAGGCATCAGACATCAGGCATCAGACATCCACAAGCATCAGACATCAGGAATCAGACATGCCTGATGTCTGATGTGTGATACCTGATGTCTGATTCCTGATGTCTGATGCTTGTGGATGTCTAATGCCTGATGTTTGATGCTTGTGGATGTCTGATGCCTGATGTCTGATGCTTGTGGCTGTCTGATGCCTGATGTCTGATGTGTGATACCTGATAAGACATCAGACATCATGCATGATACATCCACAAGCATCAGACATCAGGCATCAAACATCCACAAGCATCAGACATCATGCATCAGACATCAGGCAACACACATCCACAAGCATCAGGCATCAGACATCCACAAGCATCGGACATCAGGCATCAGACATCCACAAGCATCAGACATCAGGCACCAGACATCAGGCATAAGACATCCACAAGCATCAGACATCAGGCATCAGACATCCACAAGCAACAGACATCATGCATCAGGCATCAGGCAACATACATCCACAAGCATCAGGCATCAGCCATCAAACATCAGGCATCAGACATCCACAAGCATCAGACGTCAGACATCCACAAGCATCAGGCATCAGACATCAGGCATCCACAAGCATCAGACATCCACAAGCATCCGACATCAGGCATCAGACTTCCACAAGCATCAGACATCCACAAGCATCAGACATCAGACATCTGGCATCAGACATCCACAGGCATCAGACATCAGGCACCAGACATCCACAAGCATCAGACATGCACAAGCATCAGACATCAGGCATCAGACATCCACAAACATCAGACATCAAGCATCAGACATCCACAAGCATCAGGCATCAGACATCAGGCATCAGACATCATGCATCAGACATCATGCATGAGACATCCACAAGCATCAGACATCAGGCATCAAACATCCACAAGCATCAGACATCATGCATCAGACATCAGGCAACACACATCCACAAGCATCAGACATTCACAAACATCAGGCATCAGGCATCAGACATCCATAAACATCAGGCATCAGGCATCAGACATCCACAAACATCAGGCATCAGACATCCTGCATCAGACATCATGCGTCAGACATCAGGTGTCAGACATCATGCATCAGACATCCACAAGCATCAGACATCAGGCATCAGACAGCCACAAGCATCAGACATCCACAAGCATCAGACATCAGGAATCAAACATCCACAAGCATCAGACATCCACAAGCATCAGACACCATGCATCAGACATCAGGCAACACACATCCACAAGCATCAGACATCATGCATCAGACATCATGCATCAGACATCAGGTATCAGACATCATGCATCAGACATCCACAAGCATCAGATATCAGGCATCAGACAGCCACAAGCATCAGACATCAGGAATCAAACATCCACAAGCATCAGACATCCACAAGCATCAGACATCATGCATAAGACATCAGGCAACACACATCCACAAGCATCAGGCATCAGAAATCAAACATCGGGCATCAGACATCAGACTTCCACAAGCATCAAGCATCAGACATCAGGCATCAGACATCTACAAGCATCAGACATCAGGTATCAGACATCAGGCAACACACATCCACAAGCATCAGGCATCAGACATCAGGAATCAGACATCAGGCATCAGACATCAGGCACCAGACATCCACAAGCATCAGGCATCAGACATTCACAAGCATCAGACATCAGGCATCAGACATCCACAAGCATCAGACATCATGCATCAGACATCAGGTGTCAGACATCATGCATCAGACATCCACAAGCATCAGACAGCCACAAGCATCAGACATCAGGCATCAGACATCCACAAGCATCAGACATCAGGAACCAGACATCAGGTATCACACATCAGGCATAAGACATCAGACATCCACAGTATCAGACATCTACAAGCATCAGACATTAAGACATCAGGCATCAGACATCATGCATCAGACATCAGACATCCACAAACATCAGACATCAAGCTTCAGACATCCACAAGCATCAGACATCATGCATCAGACATCATGCATGAGACATCCACAAGCATCAGACATCAGGCAACACACATCCACAAGCATCAGACATCAGGCATCAAACATCCACAAGCATCAGACATCAGGCAACACACATCCACAAGCATCAAACATCAGGCATCAGACATTCACAAACATCAGGCATCAGACATCAGGCATCAGACATCAGGTGTCAGACATCATGCGTCAGACATCCACAAGCATCAGATATCAGGCATCAGACAGCCACAAGCATCAGACATCCACAAGCATCAGACATCAGGCAACACACATCCACAAGCATCAGGCATCAAACATCGGGCATCAGACATCAGGCATCAGACATCAGGCATCAGACATCCACAAGCATCAGACATCAGGTATCAGACATCAGGCAACACACATCCACAAGCATCAGACATCAGGCATCAGACATCCACAAGCATCAGACATCAGGAATCAGACATCAGGCATCAAACATCAGGCACCAGCCATCCACAAGCATCAGGCATCAGACATTCACAAGCATCAGACATCAGGCATCAGACATCCACAAGCATCAGACATCATGCATCAGACATCATGCATCAGACATCAGGTGTCAGACATCAGGTGTCAGACATCAGGTGTCAGACATCCACAAGCATCAGACATCATGCATCAGACATCAGGCAACACACATCCACAAGCATCAGGCATCAGACATCCACAAGCATCGGACATCAGGCATCAGACATCCACAAGCATCAGGCACCAGACATCAGGCATAAGACATCCACAAGCATCAGGCATCAGACATCATGCATCAGACATCAGGCATCAGACATCCACAAATATCATACATCAAGCATCAGACATCCACAAGCATCAGGCATCAGACATCATGCATGAGACATCCACAAGCATCAGACATCAGGCATCAAACATCCACAAGCATCGGACATCATGCATCAGACATCAGGCAACACACATCCACAAGCATCAGGCATCAGACATCCACAAGCATCGGACATCAGGCATCAGACATCCACAAGCATCAGACATCAGGCACCAGACATCAGGCATAAGACATCCACAAGCATCAGACATCAGGCATCAGACATCCACAAGCAACAGACATCATGCATCAGGCATCAGGCAACATACATCCACAAGCATCAGGCATCAGCCATCAAACATCAGGCATCAGACATCCACAAGCATCAGACATCAGACATCCACAAGCATCAGGCATCAGACATCAGGCATCCACAAGCATCAGACATCCACAGGCATCCGACATCAGGCATCAGACTTCCACAAGCATCAGACATCCACAAGCATCAGGCATCAGACATCTGGCATCAGACATCCACAGGCATCAGACATCAGGCACCAGACATCCACAAGCATCAGACATGCACAAGCATCAGACATCAGGCATCAGACATCCACAAACATCAGACATCAAGCATCAGACATCCACAAGCATCAGGCATCAGACATCAGGCATCAGACATCATGCATCAGACATCATGCATGAGACATCCACAAGCATCAGACATCAGGCATCAAACATCCACAAGCATCAGACATCATGCATCAGACATCAGGCAACACACATCCACAAGCATCAGACATCAGACATTCACAAACATCAGGCATCAGGCATCAGACATCCATAAACATCAGGCATCAGGCATCAGACATCCACAAACATCAGGCATCAGACATCCTGCATCAGACATCATGTGTCAGACATCAGGTGTCAGACATCATGCATCAGACATCCACAAGCATCAGACATCAGGCATCAGACAGCCACAAGCATCAGACATCCACAAGCATCAGACATCAGGAATCAAACATCCACAAGCATCAGACATCCACAAGCATCAGACACCATGCATCAGACATCAGGCAACACACATCCACAAGCATCAGACATCGGGCATCAGACATCAGGCATCAGACTTCCACAAGCATCAAGCATCAGACATCAGGCATCAGACATCCACAAGCATCAGACATCAGGTATCAGACATCATGCAACACACATCCACAAGCATCAGGCATCAGACATCCACAGGCATCAGACATCAGGAATCAGACATCAGGCATCAGACATCAGGCACCAGACATCCACAAGCATCAGGCATCAGACATCCACAAGCATCAGGCATCAGTCATCCACAAGCATCAGACATCATGCATCAGACATCAGGTGTCAGACATCATGCATCAGACATCCACAAGCATCAGACATCAGGCATCAGACAGCCACAAGCATCAGACATCCACAAGCATCAAACATCAGGCATTAGACATCAGGAATCAGACATCAGGTATCAGACATCAGGCATAAGACATCAGGCCTCCGACACCAGACATCCACAAGTATCAGACATCTACAAGCATCAGACATTAGACATCAGGCATCAGACATCATGCATCAGACATCAGGCATCAGGCATCCACAAACATCAGACTTCAAGCATCAGACATCCACAAGCATCAGACATCATGCATCAGACATCATGCATGAGACATCCACAAGCATCAGACATCAGGCATCAAACATCCACAAGCATCAGGCATGCATCAGACATCAGGCAACACACATCCACAAGCATCAGGCATCATGCATCAGACATCCACAAGCATCAGACATCAGGCATCAGACATCAGGCATCAGACATCCACAAGCATCAGACATCAGGAATCAGACATGCCTGATGTCTGATGTGTGATACCTGATGTCTGATTCCTGATGTATGATGCTTGTGGATGTCTAATGCCTGATGTTTGATGCTTGTGGATGTCTGATGCCTGATGTCTGATGCTTGTGGCTGTCTGATGCCTGATGTCTGATGTGTGATACCTGATCAGACATCAGGCATCAGACATCCACAAGCATCAGACATCAGGCATCAGACATCATGCATCAGACATCAGGCATCAGACATCCACAAACATCATACATCAAGCATCAGACATCCACAAGCATCAGGCATCAGACATCATGCATGAGACATCCACAAGCATCAGACATCAGGCATCAAACATCCACAAGCATCAGACATCATGCATCAGACATCAGGCAACACATATCCACAAGCATCAGGCATCAGACATCCACAAGCATCGGACATCAGGCATCAGACATCCACAAGCATCAGACATCAAGCACCAGACATCAGGCATAAGACATCCACAAGCATCAGACATCAGGCATCAGACATCCACAAGCAACAGACATCATGCATCAGGCATCAGGCAACATACATCCACAAGCATCAGGCATCAGCCATCAAACCTCAGGCATCAGACATCCACAAGCATCAGACGTCAGACATCCACAAGCATCAGACATCAGACTTCCACAAGCATCAGACATCCACAAGCATCAGGCATCAGACATCTGGCATCAGACATCCATAGGCATCAGACATCAGGCACCAGACATCCACAAGCATCAGACATCCACAAGCATTAGACATCAGGCATCAGACATCCACAAACATCAGACATCAAGCATCAGACATCCACAAGCATCAGGCATCAGACATCAGGCATCAGACATCATGCATCAGACATCATGCATGAGACATCCACAAGCATCAGACATCAGGCATCAAACATCCACAAGCATCAGACATCATGCATCAGACATCAGGCAACACACATCCACAAGCATCAGACATCAGACATCAGACATTCACAAACATCAGGCATCAGGCATCAGACATCCACAAACATCAGGCATCAGACATCCACAAACATCAGGCATCAGACATCCTGCATCAGACATCATGCATCAGACATCAGGTGTCAGACATCATGCATCAGACATCCACAAGCATCAGACATCAGGCATCAGACAGCCACAAGCATCAGACATCCACAAGCATCAGACATCAGGAATCAAACATCCACAAGCATCAGACATCCACAAGCATCAGACATCATGCATCAGACATCAGGCAACACACATCCACAAGCATCAGACATCGGGCATCAGACATCAGGCATCAGACTTCCACAAGCATCAAGCATCAGACATCAGGCATCAGACATCCACAAGCATCAGACATCAGGTATCAGACATCAGGCAACACACATCCACAAGCATCAGGCATCAGACATCCACAGGCATCAGACATCAGGAATCAGACATCAGGCATCAGACATCCACAAGCATCAGACATCAGGCATCAGACAGCCACAAGCATCAGACATCCACAAGCATCAAACATCAGGCATTAGACATCAGGAATCAGACATCAGGTATCAGACATCAGACATAAGACATCAGGCCTCCGACATCAGACATCCACAAGTATCAGACATCTACAAGCATCAGACATTAGACATCAGGCATCAGACATCATGCATCAGACATCAGGCATCAGACATCCACAAACATCAGACTTCAAGTATCAGACATCCACAAGCATCAGACATCATGCATCAGACATCATGCATGAGACATCCACAAGCATCAGACATCAGGCATCAAACATCCACAAGCATCAGGCATGCATCAGACATCAGGCAACACACATCCACAAGCATCAGGCATCAGACATCCACAAGCATCAGACATCATGCATCAGACATCAGGCAACACATCCACAAGCATCAGACATCAAACATCGGGCATCAGACATCAGGCATCAGACATCCACAAGCATCGGACATCAGACATCCACAAGCATCAGACATCAGGCACCAGACATCAGCCATCAGGCATAAGACATCCACAAGCATCAGGCATCAGACATCCACAAGCAACAGACATCATGCATCAGACATCAGGCAACATACATCCACAAACATCAGGCATCAGACATCAAACATCAGGAATCAGACATCCACAAGCATCAGGCATCAGACATCAGGCATCCACAAGCATCAGACATCCGAGTTCAGGCATCGGACATCAGGCATCAGACATCCACAAGCATCAGGCATCAGACATCAGGCACCAGACATCAGCCATCAGGCATAAGACATCCACAAGCATCAGACATCAGGCATCAGACATCCACAAGCAACAGACATCATGCATCAGGCATCAGACATCCACAAGCATCAGGCATCAGACATCCACAAGCATCAGACATCAGACATCAGGCATAAGACATCAGGCCTCCGACATCAGACATCCACAAGTATCAGACATCTACAAGCATCAGACATTAGACATCAGGCATCAGACATCATGCATCAGACATCAGGCATCAGACATCCACAAACATCAGACTTCAAGCATCAGACATCCACAAGCATCAGACATCATGCATCAGACATCATGCATGAGACATCCACAAGCATCAGACATCAGGCATCAAACATCCACAAGCATCAGGCATGCATCAGACATCAGGCAACACACATCCACAAGCATCAGGCATCAGACATCCACAAGCATCAGACATCATGCATCAGACATCAGGCAACACATCCACAAGCATCAGACATCAAACATCGGGCATCATGCATCAGGCATCAGACATCCACAAGCATCAGGCATCAGACATCCACAAGCATCAGACATCAGACATCAGGCACCAGACATCCACAAGAATCAGACATCAGGCACCAGACATCCACAAGCATCAGACATCCACAAGCATCAGACATAAGGCATCAGACATCCACAAGCATCAGACATCAGAAATCAGACATCAGGCATCAGGCACCAGACATCCACAAGCATCAGACATCCACAAGCATCAGACATCAGGCATTAGACATCCGGCACCAGACATGCACAAGCATCAGGCATCAGACATGCACAAGCATCAGGCATCAGACATCATGCATCAGACATCATGCATCAGACATCAGGTGTCAGACATGCATCAGACATCCACAAGCATCAGACATCAGGCATCAGACAGCCACAAGCATCAGACATCAGGCATCAGACATCCACAAGCATCAAACATAAGGCATTAGACATCCACAAGCATCAGACATCAGGAATCAGACATCAGGTATCAGACATCAGGCCTCAGATATCAGACATCCACAAGTATCAGACATCTACAAACATCAGGCATCAGACATCATGCATCAGACATCAGGTATCAGACATCCACAAACATCAGACATCAAGCATCAGACATCCACAAGCATCAGACATCATGCATCAGACATCCACAAGCATCAGACATCAGGCATCAAACATCCACAAGCATCAGACATCCACAAGCAATATGCATGAGGCATCAGACATCCACAAGCATCAGACATCATGCATCAGACATCAGGTGTCAGACATCATGCGTCAGACATCCACAAGCATCAGACATCAGGCATCAGACAGCCACGAGCATCAGACATCAGGCATCAGACATCCACAAGCATCAGACATCAGGAATCAGACATCAGGTATCACACATCAGACATCAGGCCTCAGACATCAGACATCCACAAGTATCAGACATTAAGACATCAGGCATCAGACATCATGCATCAGACATCAGACATCCACAAACATCAGACATCAAGCATCAGACATCCACAAGCATCAGGCATTCGACATCAGGCATCAGACATCAGGCACCAGACATCCACAAGCATCAGACATCCACAAGCATCAGACATCTGGCATCAGACATCCACAGGCATCAGGCACCAGACATCCACAAGCATCAGACATCCACAAGCATCAGACATCAGGCATCAGACATCCAAAAACATCAGACATCAAGCATCAGACATCCACAAGCATCAGGCATCAGACATCAGACATCAGGCATCAGACATCATGCATCAGACATCATGCATGAGACATCCACAAGCATCAGACATAAGGCATCATACATCCTCAAGCATCAGACATCCACAAGCATCATGCATGAGGCATCAGACATCCACAAGCATCAGACATCATGCATCAGACATCAGGTGTCAGACATCATGCATCAGACATCCACAAGCATCAACATCAGGCATCAGACAGCCACAAGCATCAGACATCAGGCATCAGACATCCACAAGCATCAGACATCAGGGATCAGACATCAGGTATCACACATCAGACATCAGGCCTCAGACATCAGACATCCACAAGTATCAGACATCTACAAGCATCAGACATTAAGACATCAGGCATCAGACATCATGCATCAGACATCAGACATCCACAAACATCAGACATCAAGCATCAGACATCCACAAGCATCAGACATCATGCATCAGACATCATGCATGAGACATCAGGCATCAAACATCGACAAGCATCAGACATCATGCATCAGACATCAGGCAACACACATCCACAAGCATTAGGCATCAGACATCCACAAGCATCATGCATCAGACATCATGCATCAGACATCAGGTGTCAGACATCCACAAGCATCAGACATCAGGTATCAGACATCAGGCAACACACATCCACAAGCATTAGGCATCAGACATCCACAGGCATCAGACATCAGGAATCAGACATCAGGCATCAGACATCAGGCACCAGACATCCACAAGCATCAGGCATCAGACATCCACAAACATCAGGCATCAGACATCCACAAGCATCAGACATCATGCATCAGACATCAGGTGTCAGACATCATGCATCAGACATCCACAAGCATAAGACATCAGGCATCAGACAGCCACAAGCATCAGGCATCAGACATCCACAAGCATCAAACATCAGGCATTAGACATCAGGCAACATACATCCACAAACATCAGGCATCAGACATCAAACATCAGGCATCAGACATCCACAAGCATCAGGCATCAGACATCAGGCATCCACAAGCATCAGACATCTGACATCAGGCATCGGACATCAGGCATCAGACATCCACAAGCATCAGACATCAGGCATCAGACATCAGGCACCAGACATCCACACGCATCAGACATCAGGCACCAGACATCCACAAGCATCAGACATCCACAAGCATCAGACATAAGGCATCAGACATCCACAAGCATCAGACATCAGACATCAGGCATCAGGCATCAGACATCCACAAGCATCAGACATCCACAAGCATCAGACATCAGGCATTAGACATCCGGCACCAGACATGCACAAGCATCAGGCATCAGACATGCACAAGCATCAGGCATCAGACATCATGCATCAGACATCATGCATCAGACATCAGGTGTCAGACATGCATCAGACATCCACAAGCATCAGACATCATGCATCAGACATCAGGTGTCAGACATCATGCATCAGACATCCACAAGCATCAGACATCAGGCATCAGACAGCCACAAGCATCAGACATCAGGCATCAGACATCCACAAGCATCAAACATCAGGCATTAGACATCCACAAGCAACAGACATCAGGAATCAGACATCAGGTATCAGGCATAAGACATCAGGCCTCAGACATCAGACATCCACAAGTATCAGACATCAGGCATCAGACATCCACAAACATCAGACATCAAGCATCAGACATCCACAAGCATCAGACATCAGACATCATGCATGAGACATCAAGCATCAAACATCCACAAGCATCAGACATCATGCCTCAGACATCAGGCAAAACACATCCACAAGCATCAGGCATCAGACATCAAACATCGGGCATCAGACATCAGGCATCAGACATCCATAAGCATTGGACATCAGGCATCAGACATCCACAAGCATCAGACATCAGGCACCAGACATCATCCATCAGGCATAAGACATCCACAAGCATCAGACATCAGGCATCAGACATCCACAAGCAACAGACATCAGACATCAGGCATCAGACATCCACAAGCATCAGGCATCAGACATCAAACATCAGGCATCAGACATCCACAAGCATCAGGCATCAGACATCCACAAGCATCAGACATCAGGCATCCATAAACATCAGACATCCACAAGCATCAGGCATCCGACATCAGGCATCCGACATCAGGCATCAGACATCAGGCACCAGACATCCACAAGCATCAGACATCCACAAGCATCAGACATCCACAAGCATCAGGCATCAGACATCTGGCATCAGACATCCACAAGCATCAGACATCAGGAATCAGACATCAGACATCAGGCACCAGACATCCACAAGCATCAGACATCAGGCATCAGACATCCACAAACATCAGACATCAAGCATCAGACATCCTCAGACATCAGGCATCAGACATCCTCAGACATCAGGCATCAGACATCACGCATCAGACATCATGCATGAGACATCCACAAGCATCAGACATCAGGCATCAAACATCCACAAGCATCAGACATCATGCATCAGACATCAGGCAACACGCATCCACAAGCATCAGACATCAGGCATCAGACATTCACAAACATCAGGCATCAGACATCAGGCATCTGACATCCACAATCAGGCATCAGAAATCAAACATCGGGCATCAGACATCAGGCATCAGACTTCCACAAGCATCAAGCATCAGACATCAGGCATCAGACATCCACAAGCATCAGACATCAGGTATCAGACATCAGGCAACACACATCCACAAGCATCAGGCATCAGGCATCAGGCACCAGACATCCACAAGCATCAGGCATCAGACATTCACAAGCATCAGGCATCAGACATCCACAAGCATCAGACAGCCACAAGCATCAGACAACAGGCATCAGACATCCACAAGCATCAGACATCAGGAATCAGACATCAGGTATCACACATCAGACATCAGGCATAAGACATCAGGCATCAGACATCAGGTGTCAGACATCATGCATCAGACATCCACAAGTATCAGACATCTACAAGCATCAGACATTAAGACATCAGGCATCAGACATCATACATCAGGCATCAGACATCCACAAACATCAGACATCAAGTATCAGACATCCACAAGCATCAGACATCATGCATCAGACATCATGCATGAGACATCCACAAGCATCAGACATCAGGCATCAAACATCCACAAGCATCAGACATCAGGCAACACACATCCACAAGCATCAGAAATCAGGCATCAGACATCCACAAACATCAGACATCAAGCATCAGACATCCTCAGACATCAGGCATCAGACATCACGCATCAGACATCATGCATGAGACATCCACAAGCATCAGACATCAGGCATCAAACATCCACAAGCATCAGACATCATGCATCAGACATCAGGCAACACGCATCCACAAGCATCAGACATCAGGCATCAGACATTCACAAACATCAGGCATCAGATATCAGGCATCAGACATCCACAAACATCAGGCATCAGACATCCACAAGCATCAGACATCATGCATCAGACATCATGCATCAGACATCAGGTATCAGACATCATGCATCAGACATCCACAAGCATCAGATATCAGGCATCAGACAGCCACAAGCATCAGACATCAGGAATCAAACATCCACAAGCATCAGACATCCACAAGCATCAGACATCATGCATAAGACATCAGGCAACACACATCCACAAGCATCAGGCATCAGAAATCAAACATCGGGCATCAGACATCAGACTTCCACAAGCATCAAGCATCAGACATCAGGCATCAGACATCTACAAGCATCACACATCAGGTAACAGACATCAGGCAACACACATCCACAAGCATCAGGCATCAGACATCAGGAATCAGACATCAGGCATCAGACATCAGGCACCAGACATCCACAAGCATCAGGCATCAGACATTCACAAGCATCAGACATCAGGCATCAGACATCCACAAGCATCAGACATCATGCATCAGACATCAGGTGTCAGACATCATGCATCAGACATCCACAAGCATCAGACAGCCACAAGCATCAGACATCAGGCATCAGACATCCACAAGCATCAGACATCAGGAACCAGACATCAGGTATCACACATCAGGCATAAGACATCAGACATCCACAGTATCAGACATCTACACGCATCAGACATTAAGACATCAGGCATCAGACATCATGCATCAGACATCAGACATCCACAAACATCAGACATCAAGCTTCAGACATCCACAAGCATCAGACATCATGCATCAGACATCATGCATGAGACATCCACAAGCATCAGACATCAGGCAACACACATCCACAAGCATCAGACATCAGGCATCAAACATCCACAAGCATCAGACATCAGGCAACACACATCCACAAGCATCAAACATCAGGCATCAGACATTCACAAACATCAGGCATCAGACATCAGGCATCAGACATCAGGTGTCAGACATCATGCGTCAGACATCCACAAGCATCAGATATCAGGCATCAGACAGCCACAAGCATCAGACATCCACAAGCATCAGACATCAGGCAACACACATCCACAAGCATCAGGCATCAAACATCGGGCATCAGACATCCACAAGCATCAGACATAAGGTATCAGACATCAGGCAACACACATCCACAAGCATCAGACATCAAGCATCAGACATCCACAAGCATCAGACATCAGACATCATGCATGAGACATCAAGCATCAAACATCCACAAGCATCAGACATCATGCCTCAGACATCAGGCAAAACACATCCACAAGCATCAGGCATCAGACATCAAACATCGGGCATCAGACATCAGGCATCAGACATCCATAAGCATTGGACATCAGGCATCAGACATCCACAAGCATCAGACATCAGGCACCAGACATCATCCATCAGGCATAAGACATCCACAAGCATCAGACATCAGGCATCAGACATCCACAAGCAACAGACATCAGACATCAGGCATCAGACATCCACAAGCATCAGGCATCAGACATCAAACATCAGGCATCAGACATCCACAAGCATCAGGCATCAGACATCCACAAGCATCAGACATCAGGCATCCATAAACATCAGACATCCACAAGCATCAGGCATCCGACATCAGGCATCCGACATCAGGCATCAGACATCAGGCACCAGACATCCACAAGCATCAGACATCCACAAGCATCAGACATCCACAAGCATCAGGCATCAGACATCTGGCATCAGACATCCACAAGCATCAGACATCAGGAATCAGACATCAGACATCAGGCACCAGACATCCACAAGCATCAGACATCAGGCATCAGACATCCACAAACATCAGACATCAAGCATCAGACATCCTCAGACATCAGGCATCAGACATCCTCAGACATCAGGCATCAGACATCACGCATCAGACATCATGCATGAGACATCCACAAGCATCAGACATCAGGCATCAAACATCCACAAGCATCAGACATCATGCATCAGACATCAGGCAACACGCATCCACAAGCATCAGACATCAGGCATCAGACATTCACAAACATCAGGCATCAGACATCAGGCATCTGACATCCACAATCAGGCATCAGACATCCACAAGCATCAGACATCATGCATCAGACATCATGCATCAGACATCATGCATCAGACATCATGCATCAGATATCAGGCATCAGACAGCCACAAGCATCAGACATCAGGAATCAAACATCCACAAGCATCAGACATCATGCATCAGACATCAGGCAACAAACATCCACAAGCATCAGGCATCAGAAATCAAACATCGGGCATCAGACATCAGGCATCAGACTTCCACAAGCATCAGACATCAGGCATCAGACATC
Source organism: Triturus cristatus (assembly GCF_964204655.1). Taxonomy (NCBI): domain Eukaryota; kingdom Metazoa; phylum Chordata; class Amphibia; order Caudata; family Salamandridae; genus Triturus; species Triturus cristatus. The sequence continues at coordinate 714,836,540 of NC_140579.1, forward strand.
CACAAGCATCAGACATCAGGTATCAGACATCAGGCAACACACATCCACAAGCATCAGGCATCAGGCATCAGGCACCAGACATCCACAAGCATCAGGCATCAGACATTCACAAGCATCAGGCATCAGACATCCACAAGCATCAGACAGCCACAAGCATCAGACAACAGGCATCAGACATCCACAAGCATCAGACATCAGGAATCAGACATCAGGTATCACACATCAGACATCAGGCATAAGACATCAGGCATCAGACATCAGGTGTCAGACATCATGCATCAGACATCCACAAGTATCAGACATCTACAAGCATCAGACATTAAGACATCAGGCATCAGACATCATACATCAGGCATCAGACATCCACAAACATCAGACATCAAGTATCAGACATCCACAAGCATCAGACATCATGCATCAGACATCATGCATGAGACATCCACAAGCATCAGACATCAGGCATCAAACATCCACAAGCATCAGACATCAGGCAACACACATCCACAAGCATCAGAAATCAGGCATCAGACATCCACAAACATCAGACATCAAGCATCAGACATCCTCAGACATCAGGCATCAGACATCACGCATCAGACATCATGCATGAGACATCCACAAGCATCAGACATCAGGCATCAAACATCCACAAGCATCAGACATCATGCATCAGACATCAGGCAACACGCATCCACAAGCATCAGACATCAGGCATCAGACATTCACAAACATCAGGCATCAGATATCAGGCATCAGACATCCACAAACATCAGGCATCAGACATCCACAAGCATCAGACATCATGCATCAGACATCATGCATCAGACATCAGGTATCAGACATCATGCATCAGACATCCACAAGCATCAGATATCAGGCATCAGACAGCCACAAGCATCAGACATCAGGAATCAAACATCCACAAGCATCAGACATCCACAAGCATCAGACATCATGCATAAGACATCAGGCAACACACATCCACAAGCATCAGGCATCAGAAATCAAACATCGGGCATCAGACATCAGACTTCCACAAGCATCAAGCATCAGACATCAGGCATCAGACATCTACAAGCATCACACATCAGGTAACAGACATCAGGCAACACACATCCACAAGCATCAGGCATCAGACATCAGGAATCAGACATCAGGCATCAGACATCAGGCACCAGACATCCACAAGCATCAGGCATCAGACATTCACAAGCATCAGACATCAGGCATCAGACATCCACAAGCATCAGACATCATGCATCAGACATCAGGTGTCAGACATCATGCATCAGACATCCACAAGCATCAGACAGCCACAAGCATCAGACATCAGGCATCAGACATCCACAAGCATCAGACATCAGGAACCAGACATCAGGTATCACACATCAGGCATAAGACATCAGACATCCACAGTATCAGACATCTACACGCATCAGACATTAAGACATCAGGCATCAGACATCATGCATCAGACATCAGACATCCACAAACATCAGACATCAAGCTTCAGACATCCACAAGCATCAGACATCATGCATCAGACATCATGCATGAGACATCCACAAGCATCAGACATCAGGCAACACACATCCACAAGCATCAGACATCAGGCATCAAACATCCACAAGCATCAGACATCAGGCAACACACATCCACAAGCATCAAACATCAGGCATCAGACATTCACAAACATCAGGCATCAGACATCAGGCATCAGACATCAGGTGTCAGACATCATGCGTCAGACATCCACAAGCATCAGATATCAGGCATCAGACAGCCACAAGCATCAGACATCCACAAGCATCAGACATCAGGCAACACACATCCACAAGCATCAGGCATCAAACATCGGGCATCAGACATCAGGCATCAGACATCAGGCATCAGACATCCACAAGCATCAGACATAAGGTATCAGACATCAGGCAACACACATCCACAAGCATCAGACATCAGGCATCAGACATCCACAAGCATCAGACATCAGGAATCAGACATCAGGCATCAAACATCAGGCACCAGACATCCACAAGCATCAGGCATCAGACATTCACAAGCATCAGACATCAGGCATCAGACATCCACAAGCATCAGACATCATGCATCAGACATCATGCATCAGACATCAGGTGTCAGACATCAGGTGTCAGACATCAGGTGTCAGACATCCACAAGCATCAGACATCAGGCATCAGACATCAGGCATCAGACATCCACAAGCATCAGACATCAGGAATCAGACATGCCTGATGTCTGATGTGTGATACCTGATGTCTGATTCCTGATGTCTGATGCTTGTGGATGTCTAATGCCTGATGTTTGATGCTTGTGGATGTCTGATGCCTGATGTCTGATGCTTGTGGCTGTCTGATGCCTGATGTCTGATGTGTGATACCTGATAAGACATCAGACATCATGCATGATACATCCACAAGCATCAGACATCAGGCATCAAACATCCACAAGCATCAGACATCATGCATCAGACATCAGGCAACACACATCCACAAGCATCAGGCATCAGACATCCACAAGCATCGGACATCAGGCATCAGACATCCACAAGCATCAGACATCAGGCACCAGACATCAGGCATAAGACATCCACAAGCATCAGACATCAGGCATCAGACATCCACAAGCAACAGACATCATGCATCAGGCAACATACATCCACAAGCATCAGGCATCAGCCATCAAACATCAGGCATCAGACATCCACAAGCATCAGACGTCAGACATCCACAAGCATCAGGCATCAGACATCAGGCATCCACAAGCATCAGACATCCACAAGCATCCGACATCAGGCATCAGACTTCCACAAGCATCAGACATCCACAAGCATCAGGCATCAGACATCTGGCATCAGACATCCACAGGCATCAGACATCAGGCACCAGACATCATGCATCAGATATCAGGCATCAGACAGCCACAAGCATCAGACATCAGGAATCAAACATCCACAAGCATCAGACATCATGCATCAGACATCAGGCAACAAACATCCACAAGCATCAGGCATCAGAAATCAAACACCGGGCATCAGACATCAGGCATCAGACTTCCACAAGCATCAAGCATCAGACATCAGGCATCAGACATCCACAAGCATCAGACATCAGGTATCAGACATCAGGCAACACACATCCACAAGCATCAGGCATCAGGCATCAGGCATCAGGCACCAGACATCCACAAGCATCAGGCATCAGACATTCACAAGCATCAGGCATCAGACATCCACAAGCATCAGACAGCCACAAGCATCAGACAACAGGCATCAGACATCCACAAGCATCAGACATCAGGAATCAGACATCAGGTATCACACATCAGACATCAGGCATAAGACATCAGGCATCAGACATCAGGTGTCAGACATCATGCATCAGACATCCACAAGTATCAGACATCTACAAGCATCAGACATTAAGACATCAGGCATCAGACATCATACATCAGGCATCAGACATCCACAAACATCAGACATCAAGTATCAGACATCCACAAGCATCAGACATCATGCATCAGACATCATGCATGAGACATCCACAAGCATCAGACATCAGGCATCAAACATCCACAAGCATCAGACATCAGGCAACACACATCCACAAGCATCAGAAATCAGGCATCAGACATCCACAAACATCAGACATCAAGCATCAGACATCCTCAGACATCAGGCATCAGACATCACGCATCAGACATCATGCATGAGACATCCACAAGCATCAGACATCAGGCATCAAACATCCACAAGCATCAGACATCATGCATCAGACATCAGGCAACACGCATCCACAAGCATCAGACATCAGGCATCAGACATTCACAAACATCAGGCATCAGATATCAGGCATCAGACATCCACAAACATCAGGCATCAGACATCCACAAGCATCAGACATCATGCATCAGACATCATGCATCAGACATCAGGTATCAGACATCATGCATCAGACATCCACAAGCATCAGATATCAGGCATCAGACAGCCACAAGCATCAGACATCAGGAATCAAACATCCACAAGCATCAGACATCCACAAGCATCAGACATCATGCATAAGACATCAGGCAACACACATCCACAAGCATCAGGCATCAGAAATCAAACATCGGGCATCAGACATCAGACTTCCACAAGCATCAAGCATCAGACATCAGGCATCAGACATCTACAAGCATCACACATCAGGTAACAGACATCAGGCAACACACATCCACAAGCATCAGGCATCAGACATCAGGAATCAGACATCAGGCATCAGACATCAGGCACCAGACATCCACAAGCATCAGGCATCAGACATTCACAAGCATCAGACATCAGGCATCAGACATCCACAAGCATCAGACATCATGCATCAGACATCAGGTGTCAGACATCATGCATCAGACATCCACAAGCATCAGACAGCCACAAGCATCAGACATCAGGCATCAGACATCCACAAGCATCAGACATCAGGAACCAGACATCAGGTATCACACATCAGGCATAAGACATCAGACATCCACAGTATCAGACATCTACACGCATCAGACATTAAGACATCAGGCATCAGACATCATGCATCAGACATCAGACATCCACAAACATCAGACATCAAGCTTCAGACATCCACAAGCATCAGACATCATGCATCAGACATCATGCATGAGACATCCACAAGCATCAGACATCAGGCAACACACATCCACAAGCATCAGACATCAGGCATCAAACATCCACAAGCATCAGACATCAGGCAACACACATCCACAAGCATCAAACATCAGGCATCAGACATTCACAAACATCAGGCATCAGACATCAGGCATCAGACATCAGGTGTCAGACATCATGCGTCAGACATCCACAAGCATCAGATATCAGGCATCAGACAGCCACAAGCATCAGACATCCACAAGCATCAGACATCAGGCAACACACATCCACAAGCATCAGGCATCAAACATCGGGCATCAGACATCAGGCATCAGACATCAGGCATCAGACATCCACAAGCATCAGACATAAGGTATCAGACATCAGGCAACACACATCCACAAGCATCAGACATCAGGCATCAGACATCCACAAGCATCAGACATCAGGAATCAGACATCAGGCATCAAACATCAGGCACCAGACATCCACAAGCATCAGGCATCAGACATTCACAAGCATCAGACATCAGGCATCAGACATCCACAAGCATCAGACATCATGCATCAGACATCATGCATCAGACATCAGGTGTCAGACATCAGGTGTCAGACATCAGGTGTCAGACATCAGGCATCAGACATCAGGCATCAGACATCCACAAGCATCAGACATCAGGAATCAGACATGCCTGATGTCTGATGTGTGATACCTGATGTCTGATTCCTGATGTCTGATGCTTGTGGATGTCTAATGCCTGATGTTTGATGCTTGTGGATGTCTGATGCCTGATGTCTGATGCTTGTGGCTGTCTGATGCCTGATGTCTGATGTGTGATACCTGATAAGACATCAGACATCATGCATGATACATCCACAAGCATCAGACATCAGGCATCAAACATCCACAAGCATCAGACATCATGCATCAGACATCAGGCAACACACATCCACAAGCATCAGGCATCAGACATCCACAAGCATCGGACATCAGGCATCAGACATCCACAAGCATCAGACATCAGGCACCAGACATCAGGCATAAGACATCCACAAGCATCAGACATCAGGCATCAGACATCCACAAGCAACAGACATCATGCATCAGGCATCAGGCAACATACATCCACAAGCATCAGGCATCAGCCATCAAACATCAGGCATCAGACATCCACAAGCATCAGACGTCAGACATCCACAAGCATCAGGCATCAGACATCAGGCATCCACAAGCATCAGACATCCACAAGCATCCGACATCAGGCATCAGACTTCCACAAGCATCAGACATCCACAAGCATCAGGCATCAGACATCTGGCATCAGACATCCACAGGCATCAGACATCAGGCACCAGACATCATGCATCAGATATCAGGCATCAGACAGCCACAAGCATCAGACATCAGGAATCAAACATCCACAAGCATCAGACATCATGCATCAGACATCAGGCAACAAACATCCACAAGCATCAGGCATCAGAAATCAAACACCGGGCATCAGACATCAGGCATCAGACTTCCACAAGCATCAAGCATCAGACATCAGGCATCAGACATCCACAAGCATCAGACATCAGGTATCAGACATCAGGCAACACACATCCACAAGCATCAGGCATCAGGCATCAGGCACCAGACATCCACAAGCATCAGGCATCAGACATTCACAAGCATCAGGCATCAGACATCCACAAGCATCAGACAGCCACAAGCATCAGACAACAGGCATCAGACATCCACAAGCATCAGACATCAGGAATCAGACATCAGGTATCACACATCAGACATCAGGCATAAGACATCAGGCATCAGACATCAGGTGTCAGACATCAGGTGTCAGACATCATGCATCAGACATCCACAAGTATCAGACATCTACAAGCATCAGACATTAAGACATCAGGCATCAGACATCATACATCAGGCATCAGACATCCACAAACATCAGACATCAAGTATCAGACATCCACAAGCATCAGACATCATGCATCAGACATCATGCATGAGACATCCACAAGCATCAGACATCAGGCATCAAACATCCACAAGCATCAGGCATGCATCAAACATCAGGCAACACACATCCACAAGCATCAGGCATCAGACATCCACAAGCATCAGACATCATGCATCAGACATCCACAAGCATCAGACATCATGCATGAGACATCCACAAGCATCAGACATCAGGCATCAAACATCCACAAGCATCAGACATCAGGCAACACACATCCACAAGCATCAGAAATCAGGCATCAGACATCCACAAACATCAGACATCAAGCATCAGACATCCTCAGACATCAGGCATCAGACATCACGCATCAGACATCATGCATGAGACATCCACAAGCATCAGACATCAGGCATCAAACATCCACAAGCATCAGACATCATGCATCAGACATCAGGCAACACGCATCCACAAGCATCAGACATCAGGCATCAGACATTCACAAACATCAGGCATCAGATATCAGGCATCAGACATCCACAAACATCAGGCATCAGACATCCACAAGCATCAGACATCATGCATCAGACATCATGCATCAGACATCAGGTATCAGACATCATGCATCAGACATCCACAAGCATCAGATATCAGGCATCAGACAGCCACAAGCATCAGACATCAGGAATCAAACATCCACAAGCATCAGACATCCACAAGCATCAGACATCATGCATAAGACATCAGGCAACACACATCCACAAGCATCAGGCATCAGAAATCAAACATCGGGCATCAGACATCAGACTTCCACAAGCATCAAGCATCAGACATCAGGCATCAGACATCTACAAGCATCAGACATCAGGTAACAGACATCAGGCAACACACATCCACAAGCATCAGGCATCAGACATCAGGAATCAGACATCAGGCATCAGACATCAGGCACCAGACATCCACAAGCATCAGGCATCAGACATTCACAAGCATCAGACATCAGGCATCAGACATCCACAAGCATCAGACATCATGCATCAGACATCAGGTGTCAGACATCATGCATCAGACATCCACAAGCATCAGACAGCCACAAGCATCAGACATCAGGCATCAGACATCCACAAGCATCAGACATCAGGAACCAGACATCAGGTTTCACACATCAGGCATAAGACATCAGACATCCACAGTATCAGACATCTACAAGCATCAGACATTAAGACATCAGGCATCAGACATCATGCATCAGACATCAGACATCCACAAACATCAGACATCAAGCTTCAGACATCCACAAGCATCAGACATCATGCATCAGACATCATGCATGAGACATCCACAAGCATCAGACATCAGGCAACACACATCCACAAGCATCAGACATCAGACATCAGGCAACACACATCCACAAGCATCAAACATCAGGCATCAGACATTCACAAACATCAGGCATCAGACATCAGGCATCAGACATCAGGTGTCAGACATCATGCGTCAGACATCCACAAGCATCAGATATCAGGCATCAGACAGCCACAAGCATCAGATATCAGGCATCAGACAGCCACAAGCATCAGACATCCACAAGCATCAGACATCAGGCAACACACATCCACAAGCATCAGGCATCAAACATCGGGCATCAGACATCAGGCATCAGACATCAGGCATCAGACATCCACAAGCATCAGACATAAGGTATCAGACATCAGGCAACACACATCCACAAGCATCAGACATCAGGCATCAGACATCCACAAGCATCAGACATCAGGAATCAGACATCAGGCATCAAACATCAGGCACCAGACATCCACAAGCATCAGGCATCAGACATTCACAAGCATCAGACATCAGGCATCAGACATCCACAAGCATCAGACATCATGCATCAGACATCAGGCGTCAGACATCAGGTGTCAGACATCAGGTGTCAGACATCAGGTGTCAGACATCCACAAGCATCAGACATCAGGCATCAGACATCAGGCATCAGACATCCACAAGCATCAGACATCAGGAATCAGACATGCCTGATGTCTGATGTGTGATACCTGATGTCTGATTCCTGATGTCTGATGCTTGTGGATGTCTAATGCCTGATGTTTGATGCTTGTGGATGTCTGATGCCTGATGTCTGATGCTTGTGGCTGTCTGATGCCTGATGTCTGATGTGTGATACCTGATAAGACATCAGACATCATGCATGATACATCCACAAGCATCAGACATCAGGCATCAAACATCCACAAGCATCAGACATCATGCATCAGACATCAGGCAACACACATCCACAAGCATCAGGCATCAGACATCCACAAGCATCGGACATCAGGCATCAGACATCCACAAGCATCAGACATCAGGCACCAGACATCAGGCATAAGACATCCACAAGCATCAGACATCAGGCATCAGACATCCACAAGCAACAGACATCATGCATCAGGCATCAGGCAACATACATCCACAAGCATCAGGCATCAGCCATCAAACATCAGGCATCAGACATCCACAAGCATCAGACGTCAGACATCCACAAGCATCAGGCATCAGACATCAGGCATCCACAAGCATCAGACATCCACAAGCATCCGACATCAGGCATCAGACTTCCACAAGCATCAGACATCCACAAGCATCAGACATCAGACATCTGGCATCAGACATCCACAGGCATCAGACATCAGGCACCAGACATCCACAAGCATCAGACATGCACAAGCATCAGACATCAGGCATCAGACATCCACAAACATCAGACATCAAGCATCAGACATCCACAAGCATCAGGCATCAGACATCAGGCATCAGACATCATGCATCAGACATCATGCATGAGACATCCACAAGCATCAGACATCAGGCATCAAACATCCACAAGCATCAGACATCATGCATCAGACATCAGGCAACACACATCCACAAGCATCAGACATTCACAAACATCAGGCATCAGGCATCAGACATCCATAAACATCAGGCATCAGGCATCAGACATCCACAAACATCAGGCATCAGACATCCTGCATCAGACATCATGCGTCAGACATCAGGTGTCAGACATCATGCATCAGACATCCACAAGCATCAGACATCAGGCATCAGACAGCCACAAGCATCAGACATCCACAAGCATCAGACATCAGGAATCAAACATCCACAAGCATCAGACATCCACAAGCATCAGACACCATGCATCAGACATCAGGCAACACACATCCACAAGCATCAGACATCATGCATCAGACATCATGCATCAGACATCAGGTATCAGACATCATGCATCAGACATCCACAAGCATCAGATATCAGGCATCAGACAGCCACAAGCATCAGACATCAGGAATCAAACATCCACAAGCATCAGACATCCACAAGCATCAGACATCATGCATAAGACATCAGGCAACACACATCCACAAGCATCAGGCATCAGAAATCAAACATCGGGCATCAGACATCAGACTTCCACAAGCATCAAGCATCAGACATCAGGCATCAGACATCTACAAGCATCAGACATCAGGTATCAGACATCAGGCAACACACATCCACAAGCATCAGGCATCAGACATCAGGAATCAGACATCAGGCATCAGACATCAGGCACCAGACATCCACAAGCATCAGGCATCAGACATTCACAAGCATCAGACATCAGGCATCAGACATCCACAAGCATCAGACATCATGCATCAGACATCAGGTGTCAGACATCATGCATCAGACATCCACAAGCATCAGACAGCCACAAGCATCAGACATCAGGCATCAGACATCCACAAGCATCAGACATCAGGAACCAGACATCAGGTATCACACATCAGGCATAAGACATCAGACATCCACAGTATCAGACATCTACAAGCATCAGACATTAAGACATCAGGCATCAGACATCATGCATCAGACATCAGACATCCACAAACATCAGACATCAAGCTTCAGACATCCACAAGCATCAGACATCATGCATCAGACATCATGCATGAGACATCCACAAGCATCAGACATCAGGCAACACACATCCACAAGCATCAGACATCAGGCATCAAACATCCACAAGCATCAGACATCAGGCAACACACATCCACAAGCATCAAACATCAGGCATCAGACATTCACAAACATCAGGCATCAGACATCAGGCATCAGACATCAGGTGTCAGACATCATGCGTCAGACATCCACAAGCATCAGATATCAGGCATCAGACAGCCACAAGCATCAGACATCCACAAGCATCAGACATCAGGCAACACACATCCACAAGCATCAGGCATCAAACATCGGGCATCAGACATCGGGCATCAGACATCAGGCATCAGACATCAGGCATCAGACATCCACAAGCATCAGACATCAGGTATCAGACATCAGGCAACACACATCCACAAGCATCAGACATCAGGCATCAGACATCCACAAGCATCAGACATCAGGAATCAGACATCAGGCATCAAACATCAGGCACCAGCCATCCACAAGCATCAGGCATCAGACATTCACAAGCATCAGACATCAGGCATCAGACATCCACAAGCATCAGACATCATGCATCAGACATCATGCATCAGACATCAGGTGTCAGACATCAGGTGTCAGACATCAGGTGTCAGACATCCACAAGCATCAGACATCATGCATCAGACATCAGGCAACACACATCCACAAGCATCAGGCATCAGACATCCACAAGCATCGGACATCAGGCATCAGACATCCACAAGCATCAGGCACCAGACATCAGGCATAAGACATCCACAAGCATCAGGCATCAGACATCATGCATCAGACATCAGGCATCAGACATCCACAAATATCATACATCAAGCATCAGACATCCACAAGCATCAGGCATCAGACATCATGCATGAGACATCCACAAGCATCAGACATCAGGCATCAAACATCCACAAGCATCGGACATCATGCATCAGACATCAGGCAACACACATCCACAAGCATCAGGCATCAGACATCCACAAGCATCGGACATCAGGCATCAGACATCCACAAGCATCAGACATCAGGCACCAGACATCAGGCATAAGACATCCACAAGCATCAGACATCAGGCATCAGACATCCACAAGCAACAGACATCATGCATCAGGCATCAGGCAACATACATCCACAAGCATCAGGCATCAGCCATCAAACATCAGGCATCAGACATCCACAAGCATCAGACATCAGACATCCACAAGCATCAGGCATCAGACATCAGGCATCCACAAGCATCAGACATCCACAGGCATCCGACATCAGGCATCAGACTTCCACAAGCATCAGACATCCACAAGCATCAGGCATCAGACATCTGGCATCAGACATCCACAGGCATCAGACATCAGGCACCAGACATCCACAAGCATCAGACATGCACAAGCATCAGACATCAGGCATCAGACATCCACAAACATCAGACATCAAGCATCAGACATCCACAAGCATCAGGCATCAGACATCAGGCATCAGACATCATGCATCAGACATCATGCATGAGACATCCACAAGCATCAGACATCAGGCATCAAACATCCACAAGCATCAGACATCATGCATCAGACATCAGGCAACACACATCCACAAGCATCAGACATCAGACATTCACAAACATCAGGCATCAGGCATCAGACATCCATAAACATCAGGCATCAGGCATCAGACATCCACAAACATCAGGCATCAGACATCCTGCATCAGACATCATGTGTCAGACATCAGGTGTCAGACATCATGCATCAGACATCCACAAGCATCAGACATCAGGCATCAGACAGCCACAAGCATCAGACATCCACAAGCATCAGACATCAGGAATCAAACATCCACAAGCATCAGACATCCACAAGCATCAGACACCATGCATCAGACATCAGGCAACACACATCCACAAGCATCAGACATCGGGCATCAGACATCAGGCATCAGACTTCCACAAGCATCAAGCATCAGACATCAGGCATCAGACATCCACAAGCATCAGACATCAGGTATCAGACATCATGCAACACACATCCACAAGCATCAGGCATCAGACATCCACAGGCATCAGACATCAGGAATCAGACATCAGGCATCAGACATCAGGCACCAGACATCCACAAGCATCAGGCATCAGACATCCACAAGCATCAGGCATCAGTCATCCACAAGCATCAGACATCAGGTGTCAGACATCATGCATCAGACATCCACAAGCATCAGACATCAGGCATCAGACAGCCACAAGCATCAGACATCCACAAGCATCAAACATCAGGCATTAGACATCAGGAATCAGACATCAGGTATCAGACATCAGGCATAAGACATCAGGCCTCCGACACCAGACATCCACAAGTATCAGACATCTACAAGCATCAGACATTAGACATCAGGCATCAGACATCATGCATCAGACATCAGGCATCAGGCATCCACAAACATCAGACTTCAAGCATCAGACATCCACAAGCATCAGACATCATGCATCAGACATCATGCATGAGACATCCACAAGCATCAGACATCAGGCATCAAACATCCACAAGCATCAGGCATGCATCAGACATCAGGCAACACACATCCACAAGCATCAGGCATCATGCATCAGACATCCACAAGCATCAGACATCAGGCATCAGACATCAGGCATCAGACATCCACAAGCATCAGACATCAGGAATCAGACATGCCTGATGTCTGATGTGTGATACCTGATGTCTGATTCCTGATGTATGATGCTTGTGGATGTCTAATGCCTGATGTTTGATGCTTGTGGATGTCTGATGCCTGATGTCTGATGCTTGTGGCTGTCTGATGCCTGATGTCTGATGTGTGATACCTGATCAGACATCAGGCATCAGACATCCACAAGCATCAGACATCAGGCATCAGACATCATGCATCAGACATCAGGCATCAGACATCCACAAACATCATACATCAAGCATCAGACATCCACAAGCATCAGGCATCAGACATCATGCATGAGACATCCACAAGCATCAGACATCAGGCATCAAACATCCACAAGCATCAGACATCATGCATCAGACATCAGGCAACACATATCCACAAGCATCAGGCATCAGACATCCACAAGCATCGGACATCAGGCATCAGACATCCACAAGCATCAGACATCAAGCACCAGACATCAGGCATAAGACATCCACAAGCATCAGACATCAGGCATCAGACATCCACAAGCAACAGACATCATGCATCAGGCATCAGGCAACATACATCCACAAGCATCAGGCATCAGCCATCAAACCTCAGGCATCAGACATCCACAAGCATCAGACGTCAGACATCCACAAGCATCAGACATCAGACTTCCACAAGCATCAGACATCCACAAGCATCAGGCATCAGACATCTGGCATCAGACATCCATAGGCATCAGACATCAGGCACCAGACATCCACAAGCATCAGACATCCACAAGCATTAGACATCAGGCATCAGACATCCACAAACATCAGACATCAAGCATCAGACATCCACAAGCATCAGGCATCAGACATCAGGCATCAGACATCATGCATCAGACATCATGCATGAGACATCCACAAGCATCAGACATCAGGCATCAAACATCCACAAGCATCAGACATCATGCATCAGACATCAGGCAACACACATCCACAAGCATCAGACATCAGACATCAGACATTCACAAACATCAGGCATCAGGCATCAGACATCCACAAACATCAGGCATCAGACATCCACAAACATCAGGCATCAGACATCCTGCATCAGACATCATGCATCAGACATCAGGTGTCAGACATCATGCATCAGACATCCACAAGCATCAGACATCAGGCATCAGACAGCCACAAGCATCAGACATCCACAAGCATCAGACATCAGGAATCAAACATCCACAAGCATCAGACATCCACAAGCATCAGACATCATGCATCAGACATCAGGCAACACACATCCACAAGCATCAGACATCGGGCATCAGACATCAGGCATCAGACTTCCACAAGCATCAAGCATCAGACATCAGGCATCAGACATCCACAAGCATCAGACATCAGGTATCAGACATCAGGCAACACACATCCACAAGCATCAGGCATCAGACATCCACAGGCATCAGACATCAGGAATCAGACATCAGGCATCAGACATCCACAAGCATCAGACATCAGGCATCAGACAGCCACAAGCATCAGACATCCACAAGCATCAAACATCAGGCATTAGACATCAGGAATCAGACATCAGGTATCAGACATCAGACATAAGACATCAGGCCTCCGACATCAGACATCCACAAGTATCAGACATCTACAAGCATCAGACATTAGACATCAGGCATCAGACATCATGCATCAGACATCAGGCATCAGACATCCACAAACATCAGACTTCAAGTATCAGACATCCACAAGCATCAGACATCATGCATCAGACATCATGCATGAGACATCCACAAGCATCAGACATCAGGCATCAAACATCCACAAGCATCAGGCATGCATCAGACATCAGGCAACACACATCCACAAGCATCAGGCATCAGACATCCACAAGCATCAGACATCATGCATCAGACATCAGGCAACACATCCACAAGCATCAGACATCAAACATCGGGCATCAGACATCAGGCATCAGACATCCACAAGCATCGGACATCAGACATCCACAAGCATCAGACATCAGGCACCAGACATCAGCCATCAGGCATAAGACATCCACAAGCATCAGGCATCAGACATCCACAAGCAACAGACATCATGCATCAGACATCAGGCAACATACATCCACAAACATCAGGCATCAGACATCAAACATCAGGAATCAGACATCCACAAGCATCAGGCATCAGACATCAGGCATCCACAAGCATCAGACATCCGAGTTCAGGCATCGGACATCAGGCATCAGACATCCACAAGCATCAGGCATCAGACATCAGGCACCAGACATCAGCCATCAGGCATAAGACATCCACAAGCATCAGACATCAGGCATCAGACATCCACAAGCAACAGACATCATGCATCAGGCATCAGACATCCACAAGCATCAGGCATCAGACATCCACAAGCATCAGACATCAGACATCAGGCATAAGACATCAGGCCTCCGACATCAGACATCCACAAGTATCAGACATCTACAAGCATCAGACATTAGACATCAGGCATCAGACATCATGCATCAGACATCAGGCATCAGACATCCACAAACATAAGACTTCAAGCATCAGACATCCACAAGCATCAGACATCATGCATCAGACATCATGCATGAGACATCCACAAGCATCAGACATCAGGCATCAAACATCCACAAGCATCAGGCATGCATCAGACATCAGGCAACACACATCCACAAGCATCAGGCATCAGACATCCACAAGCATCAGACATCATGCATCAGACATCAGGCAACACATCCACAAGCATCAGACATCAAACATCGGGCATCATGCATCAGGCATCAGACATCCACAAGCATCAGGCATCAGACATCCACAAGCATCAGACATCAGACATCAGGCACCAGACATCCACAAGCATCAGACATCAGGCACCAGACATCCACAAGCATCAGACATCCACAAGCATCAGACATAAGGCATCAGACATCCACAAGCATCAGACATCAGAAATCAGACATCAGGCATCAGGCACCAGACATCCACAAGCATCAGACATCCACAAGCATCAGACATCAGGCATTAGACATCCGGCACCAGACATGCACAAGCATCAGGCATCAGACATGCACAAGCATCAGGCATCAGACATCATGCATCAGACATCATGCATCAGACATCAGGTGTCAGACATGCATCAGACATCCACAAGCATCAGACATCAGGCATCAGACAGCCACAAGCATCAGACATCAGGCATCAGACATCCACAAGCATCAAACATAAGGCATTAGACATCCACAAGCATCAGACATCAGGAATCAGACATCAGGTATCAGACATCAGGCCTCAGATATCAGACATCCACAAGTATCAGACATCTACAAACA
This sequence comes from Triturus cristatus, assembly GCF_964204655.1. Lineage (NCBI taxonomy): Eukaryota > Metazoa > Chordata > Amphibia > Caudata > Salamandridae > Triturus > Triturus cristatus. The sequence continues at coordinate 714,853,180 of NC_140579.1, forward strand.
TCAGGCATCAGACATCATGCATCAGACATCAGGTATCAGACATCCACAAACATCAGACATCAAGCATCAGACATCCACAAGCATCAGACATCATGCATGAGACATCCACAAGCATCAGACATCAGGCATCAAACATCCACAAGCATCAGACATCCACAAGCAATATGCATGAGGCATCAGACATCCACAAGCATCAGACATCATGCATCAGACATCAGGTGTCAGACATCATGCGTCAGACATCCACAAGCATCAGACATCAGGCATCAGACAGCCACGAGCATCAGACATCAGGCATCAGACATCCACAAGCATCAGACATCAGGAATCAGACATCAGGTATCACACATCAGACATCAGGCCTCAGACATCAGACATCCACAAGTATCAGACATTAAGACATCAGGCATCAGACATCATGCATCAGACATCAGACATCCACAAACATCAGACATCAAGCATCAGACATCCACAAGCATCAGGCATTCGACATCAGGCATCAGACATCAGGCACCAGACATCCACAAGCATCAGACATCCACAAGCATCAGACATCTGGCATCAGACATCCACAGGCATCAGGCACCAGACATCCACAAGCATCAGACATCCACAAGCATCAGACATCAGGCATCAGACATCCAAAAACATCAGACATCAAGCATCAGACATCCACAAGCATCAGGCATCAGACATCAGACATCAGGCATCAGACATCATGCATCAGACATCATGCATGAGACATCCACAAGCATCAGACATAAGGCATCATACATCCTCAAGCATCAGACATCCACAAGCATCATGCATGAGGCATCAGACATCCACAAGCATCAGACATCATGCATCAGACATCAGGTGTCAGACATCATGCATCAGACATCCACAAGCATCAACATCAGGCATCAGACAGCCACAAGCATCAGACATCAGGCATCAGACATCCACAAGCATCAGACATCAGGGATCAGACATCAGGTATCACACATCAGACATCAGGCCTCAGACATCAGACATCCACAAGTATCAGACATCTACAAGCATCAGACATTAAGACATCAGGCATCAGACATCATGCATCAGACATCAGACATCCACAAACATCAGACATCAAGCATCAGACATCCACAAGCATCAGACATCATGCATCAGACATCATGCATGAGACATCAGGCATCAAACATCGACAAGCATCAGACATCATGCATCAGACATCAGGCAACACACATCCACAAGCATTAGGCATCAGACATCCACAAGCATCATGCATCAGACATCATGCATCAGACATCAGGTGTCAGACATCCACAAGCATCAGACATCAGGCATCAGACATCCACAAACATCAGGCATCAGACATCCACAAGCATCAGACATCATGCATCAGACATCATGCATCAGACATCCACAAGCATCAGATATCAGGCATCAGACAGCCACAAGCATCAGACATCAGGAATCAAACATCCACAAGCATCAGACATCCACAAGCATCAGACACCATGCATAAGACATCAGGCAACACACATCCACAAGCATCAGGCATCAGAAATCAAACATCGGGCATCAGACATCAGACTTCCACAAGCATCAAGCATCAGACATCAGGCATCAGACATCCACAAGCATCAGACATCAGGTATCAGACATCAGGCAACACACATCCACAAGCATCAGGCATCAGACATCAGGAATCAGACATCAGGCATCAGGCACCAGACATCCACAAGCATTAGGCATCATACATTCACAAGCATCAGACATCAGGCATCAGACATCCACAAGCATCAGACATCATGCATCAGAAATCATGCATCAGACATCATGCATCAGACATCAGGTGTCAGACATCATGCATCAGACATCCACAAGCATCAGACAGCCACAAGCATCAGACATCAGGCATCAGACATCCACAAGCATCAGACATCAGGAATCAGACATCAGGTATCACACATCAGGCATAAGACATCAGACATCCACAGTATCAGACATCTACAAGCATCAGACATTAAGACATCAGGCATCAGACATCATGCATCAGACATCAGACATCCACAAACATCAGACATCAAGCATCAGACATCCACAAGCATCAGACATCATGCATGAGACATCCACAAGCATCAGACATCAGGCATCAAACATCCACAAGCATCAGACATCAGGCAACACACATCCACAAGCATCAGACATCAGGCATCAGACATTCACAAACATCAGGCATCAGGCATCAGACATCCACAATCAGGCATCAGACATCCACAAGCATCAGACATCATGCATCAGACATCATGCATCAGACATCAGGTGTCAGACATCATGCGTCAGACATCCACAAGCATCAGATATCAGGCATCAGACAGCCACAAGCATCAGACATCCACAAGCATCAGACATCAGGAATCAAACATCCACAAGCATCAGACATCATGCATCAGACATCAGGCAACACACATCCACAAGCATCAGGCATCAAACATCGGGCATCAGACATCAGGCATCAGACTTCCACAAGCATCAAGCATCAGACATCAGGCATCAGACATCCACAAGCATCAGACATCAAGTATCAGACATCAGGCATCAGACATCCACAAGCATCAGACATCAGGTATCAGACATCAGGCAACACACATCCACAAGCATCAGACATCAGGCATCAGACATCCACAAGCATCAGACATCAGGAATCAGACATCAGGCACCAGACATCCACAAGCATCAGGCATCAGACATTCACAAGCATCAGACATCAGGCATCAGACATCCACAAGCATCAGACATCATGCATCAGACATCATGCATCAGACATCAGGTGTCAGACATCAGGTGTCAGACATCATGCATCAGACATCCACAAGCATCAGACATCAGGCATCAGACATCAGGCATCAGACATCCACAAGCATCAGACATCAGGAATCAAACATCCACAAGCATCAGACATCATGCATCAGACATCAGGCAACACACATCCACAAGCATCAGGCCTCAGACATCAGACATCAGACATCAGGCATCAGACATCCACAAACATCATACATCAGGCATCAGACATCCACAAGCATCAGGCATCAGACATCATGCATGAGACATCCACAAGCATCAGACATCAGGCATCAAACATCCACAAGCATCAGACATCATGCATCAGACATCAGGCAACACACATCCACAAGCATCGGACATCAGGCATCAGGCATCCACAAGCATCAGACATCAGGCACCAGACATCATGCATAAGACATCCACAAGCATCAGACATCAGGCATCAGACATCCACAAGCAACAGACATCATGCATCAGGCATCAGGCAACATACATCCACAATCATCAGGCATCAGCCATCAAACATCAGGCATCAGACATCCACAAGCATCAGACGTCAGACATCCACAAGCATCAGGCATCAGACATCAGGCATCCACAAGCATCAGACATCCACAGGCATCCGACATCAGGCATCAGACATCCACAAGCATCAGACATCAAGCATTAGTCATCCACAAGCATCAGGCATCAGACATCAGGCATCAGACATCATGCATCAGACATCATGCATGAGACATCCACAAGCCTCAGGCATCAAACATCCACAAGCATCAGACATCATGCATCAGACATCAGGCAACACACATCCACAAGCATCAGACATCAGACATTCACAAACATCAGGCATCAGACATCCACAAACATCAGGCATCAGGCATCAGACATCCACAAACATCAGGCATCAGACATCCTGCATCAGACATGTGTCAGACATCAGGTGTCAGACATCATGCATCAGACATCCACAAGCATCAGACATCAGGCATCAGACAGCCACAAGCATCAGACATCCACAAGCATCAGACATCAGGAATCAAACATCCACAAGCATCAGACATCCACAAGCATCAGACATCATGCATCAGACATCAGGCAACACACATCCACAAGCATCAGACATCGGGCATCAGACATCAGGCATCAGACTTCCACAAGCATCAAGCATCAGACATCAGGCATCAGACATCCACAAGCATCAGACATCAGGTATCAGTCATCAGGCAACACACATCCACAAGCATTAGGCATCAGACATCCACAGGCATCAGACATCAGGAATCAGACATCAGGCATCAGACATCAGGCACCAGACATCCACAAGCATCAGGCATCAGACATCCACAAGCATCAGGCATCAGACATCCACAAGCATCAGACATCATGCATCAGACATCAGGTGTCAGACATCATGCATCAGACATCCACAAGCATAAGACATCAGGCATCAGACAGCCACAAGCATCAGGCATCAGACATCCACAAGCATCAAACATCAGGCATTAGACATCAGGCAACATACATCCACAAACATCAGGCATCAGACATCAAACATCAGGCATCAGACATCCACAAGCATCAGGCATCAGACATCAGGCATCCACAAGCATCAGACATCTGACATCAGGCATCGGACATCAGGCATCAGACATCCACAAGCATCAGACATCAGACATCAGGCACCAGACATCCACACGCATCAGACATCAGGCACCAGACATCCACAAGCATCAGACATCCACAAGCATCAGACATAAGGCATCAGACATCCACAAGCATCAGACATCAGACATCAGGCATCAGGCACCAGACATCCACAAGCATCAGACATCCACAAGCATCAGACATCAGGCATTAGACATCCGGCACCAGACATGCACAAGCATCAGGCATCAGACATGCACAAGCATCAGGCATCAGACATCATGCATCAGACATCATGCATCAGACATCAGGTGTCAGACATGCATCAGACATCCACAAGCATCAGACATCAGGCATCAGACAGCCACAAGCATCAGACATCAGGCATCAGACATCCACAAGCATCAAACATCAGGCATTAGACATCCACAAGCAACAGACATCAGGAATCAGACATCAGGTATCAGGCATAAGACATCAGGCCTCAGACATCAGACATCCACAAGTATCAGACATCAGGCATCAGAAATCCACAAACATCAGACATCAAGCATCAGACATCCACAAGCATCAGACATCAGACATCATGCATGAGACATCAGGCATCAAACATCCACAAGCATCAGACATCATGCCTCAGACATCAGGCAAAACACATCCACAAGCATCAGACATCATGCATCAGACATCAGGCAACACACATCCACAAGCATTGGACATCAGGCATCAGACATCCACAAGCATCAGACATCAGGCACCAGACATCATCCATCAGGCATAAGACATCCACAAGCATCAGACATCAGGCATCAGACATCCACAAGCAACAGACATCAGACATCAGGCATCAGACATCCACAAGCATCAGGCATCAGACATCAAACATCAGGCATCAGACATCCACAAGCATCAGGCATCAGACATCCACAAGCATCAGACATCAGGCATCCATAAACATCAGACATCCACAAGCATCAGGCATCCGACATCAGGCATCCGACATCAGGCATCAGACATCAGGCACCAGACATCCACAAGCATCAGACATCCACAAGCATCAGACATCCACAAGCATCAGGCATCAGACATCTGGCATCAGACATCCACAAGCATCAGACATCAGGAATCAGACATCAGACATCAGGCACCAGACATCCACAAGCATCAGACATCAGGCATCAGACATCCACAAACATCAGACATCAAGCATCAGACATCCTCAGACATCAGGCATCAGACATCCTCAGACATCAGGCATCAGACATCACGCATCAGACATCATGCATGAGACATCCACAAGCATCAGACATCAGGCATCAAACATCCACAAGCATCAGACATCATGCATCAGACATCAGGCAACACGCATCCACAAGCATCAGACATCAGGCATCAGACATTCACAAACATCAGGCATCAGACATCAGGCATCTGACATCCACAATCAGGCATCAGACATCCACAAGCATCAGACATCATGCATCAGACATCATGCATCAGACATCATGCATCAGACATCATGCATCAGATATCAGGCATCAGACAGCCACAAGCATCAGACATCAGGAATCAAACATCCACAAGCATCAGACATCATGCATCAGACATCAGGCAACAAACATCCACAAGCATCAGGCATCAGAAATCAAACATCGGGCATCAGACATCAGGCATCAGCCTTCCACAAGCATCAAGCATCAGACATCAGGCATCAGACATCCACAAGCATCAGACATCAGGTATCAGACATCAGGCAACACACATCCACAAGCATCAGGCATCAGGCACCAGACATCCACAAGCATCAGGCATCAGACATTCACAAGCATCAGGCATCAGACATCCACAAGCATCAGACAGCCACAAGCATCAGACAACAGGCATCAGACATCCACAAGCATCAGACATCAGGAATCAGACATCAGGTATCACACATCAGACATCAGGCATAAGACATCAGGCATCAGACATCAGGTGTCAGACATCATGCATCAGACATCCACAAGTATCAGACATCTACAAGCATCAGACATTAAGACATCAGGCATCAGACATCATACATCAGGCATCAGACATCCACAAACATCAGACATCAAGTATCAGACATCCACAAGCATCAGACATCATGCATCAGACATCATGCATGAGACATCCACAAGCATCAGACATCAGGCATCAAACATCCACAAGCATCAGACATCAGGCAACACACATCCACAAGCATCAGAAATCAGGCATCAGACATCCACAAACATCAGACATCAAGCATCAGACATCCTCAGACATCAGGCATCAGACATCACGCATCAGACATCATGCATGAGACATCCACAAGCATCAGACATCAGGCATCAAACATCCACAAGCATCAGACATCATGCATCAGACATCAGGCAACACGCATCCACAAGCATCAGACATCAGGCATCAGACATTCACAAACATCAGGCATCAGATATCAGGCATCAGACATCCACAAACATCAGGCATCAGACATCCACAAGCATCAGACATCATGCATCAGACATCATGCATCAGACATCAGGTATCAGACATCATGCATCAGACATCCACAAGCATCAGATATCAGGCATCAGACAGCCACAAGCATCAGACATCAGGAATCAAACATCCACAAGCATCAGACATCCACAAGCATCAGACATCATGCATAAGACATCAGGCAACACACATCCACAAGCATCAGGCATCAGAAATCAAACTTCGGGCATCAGACATCAGACTTCCACAAGCATCAAGCATCAGACATCAGGCATCAGACATCTTCAAGCATCAGACATCAGGTAACAGACATCAGGCAACACACATCCACAAGCATCAGGCATCAGACATCAGGAATCAGACATCAGGCATTAGACATCAGGCACCAGACATCCACAAGCATCAGGCATCAGACATTCACAAGCATCAGACATCAGGCATCAGACATCCACAAGCATCAGACATCATGCATCAGACATCAGGTGTCAGACATCATGCATCAGACATCCACAAGCATCAGACAGCCACAAGCATCAGACATCAGGCATCAGACATCCACAAGCATCAGACATCAGGAACCAGACATCAGGTATCACACATCAGGCATAAGACATCAGACATCCACAGTATCAGACATCTACAAGCATCAGACATTAAGACATCAGGCATCAGACATCATGCATCAGACATCAGACATCCACAAACATCAGACATCAAGCTTCAGACATCCACAAGCATCAGACATCATGCATCAGACATCATGCATGAGACATCCACAAGCATCAGACATCAGGCAACACACATCCACAAGCATCAGACATCAGGCATCAAACATCCACAAGCATCAGACATCAGGCAACACACATCCACAAGCATCAAACATCAGGCATCAGACATTCACAAACATCAGGCATCAGACATCAGGCATCAGACATCAGGTGTCAGACATCATGCGTCAGACATCCACAAGCATCAGATATCAGGCATCAGACAGCCACAAGCATCAGACATCCACAAGCATCAGACATCAGGCAACACACATCCACAAGCATCAGGCATCAAACATCGGGCATCAGACATCAGGCATCAGACATCAGGCATCAGACATCCACAAGCATCGGACATAAGGTATCAGACATCAGGCAACACACATCCACAAGCATCAGACATCAGGCATCAGACATCCACAAGCATCAGACATCAGGAATCAGACATCAGGCATCAAACATCAGGCACCAGACATCCACAAGCATCAGGCATCAGACATTCACAAGCATCAGACATCAGGCATCAGACATCCACAAGCATCAGACATCATGCATCAGACATCATGCATCAGACATCAGGTGTCAGACATCAGGTGTCAGACATCAGGTGTCAGACATCCACAAGCATCAGACATCAGGCATCAGAAATCAGGCATCAGACATCCACAAGCATCAGACATCAGGAATCAGGCATGCCTGATGTCTGATGTGTGATACCTGATGTCTGATTCCTGATGTCTGATGCTTGTGGATGTCTAATGCCTGATGTTTGATGCTTGTGGATGTCTGATGCCTGATGTCTGATGCTTGTGGCTGTCTGATGCCTGATGTCTGATGTGTGATACCTGATAAGACATCAGACATCATGCATGATACATCCACAAGCATCAGACATCAGGCATCAAACATCCACAAGCATCAGACATCATGCATCAGACATCAGGCAACACACATCCACAAGCATCAGGCATCAGACATCCACAAGCATCGGACATCAGGCATCAGACATCCACAAGCATCAGACATCAGGCACCAGACATCAGGCATAAGACATCCACAAGCATCAGACATCAGGCATCAGACATCCACAAGCAACAGACATCATGCATCAGGCATCAGGCAACATACATCCACAAGCATCAGGCATCAGCCATCAAACATCAGGCATCAGACATCCACAAGCATCAGACGTCAGACATCCACAAGCATCAGGCATCAGACATCAGGCATCCACAAGCATCAGACATCCACAAGCATCCGACATCAGGCATCAGACTTCCACAAGCATCAGACATCCACAAGCATCAGGCATCAGACATCTGGCATCAGACATCCACAGGCATCAGACATCAGGCACCAGACATCCACAAGCATCAGACATGCACAAGCATCAGACATCAGGCATCAGACATCCACAAACATCAGACATCAAGCATCAGACATCCACAAGCATCAGGCATCAGACATCAGGCATCAGACATCATGCATCAGACATCATGCATCAGACATCCACAAGCATCAGACATCAGGCATCAAACATCCACAAGCATCAGACATCATGCATCAGACATCAGGCAACACACATCCACAAGCATCAGACATTCACAAACATCAGGCATCAGGCATCAGACATCCATAAACATCAGGCATCAGGCATCAGACATCCACAAACATCAGGCATCAGACATCCTGCATCAGACATCATGCGTCAGACATCAGGTGTCAGACATCATGCATCAGACATCCACAAGCATCAGGCATCAGACAGCCACAAGCATCAGACATCCACAAGCATCAGACATCAGGAATCAAACATCCACAAGCATCAGACATCCACAAGCATCAGACACCATGCATCAGACATCAGGCAACACACATCCACAAGCATCAGACATCGGGCATCAGACATCAGGCATCAGACTTCCACAAGCATCAAGCATCAGACATCAGGCATCAGACATCCACAAGCATCAGACATCAGGTATCAGACATCATGCAACACACATCCACAAGCATCAGGCATCAGACATCCACAGGCATCAGACATCAGGAATCAGACATCAGGCATCAGACATCATGCATCAGACATCAGGTATCAGACATCATGCATCAGACATCCACAAGCATCAGATATCAGGCATCAGACAGCCACAAGCATCAGACATCAGGAATCAAACATCCACAAGCATCAGACATCCACAAGCATCAGACATCATGCATAAGACATCAGGCAACACACATCCACAAGCATCAGGCATCAGAAATCAAACATCGGGCATCAGACATCAGACTTCCACAAGCATCAAGCATCAGACATCAGGCATCAGACATCCACAAGCATCAGACATCAGGTATCAGACATCAGGCAACACACGTCCACAAGCATCAGGCATCAGACATCAGGAATCAGACATCAGGCATCAGACATCAGGCACCAGACATCCACAAGCATCAGGCATCAGACATTCACAAGCATCAGACATCAGGCATCAGACATCCACAAGCATCAGACATCATGCATCAGACATCAGGTGTCAGACATCATGCATCAGACATCCACAAGCATCAGACAGCCACAAGCATCAGACATCAGGCATCAGACATCCACAAGCATCAGACATCAGGAACCAGACATCAGGTATCACACATCAGGCATAAGACATCAGACATCCACAGTATCAGACATCTACAAGCATCAGACATTAAGACATCAGGCATCAGACATCGTGCATCAGACATCAGACATCCACAAACATCAGACATCAAGCTTCAGACATCCACAAGCATCAGACATCATGCATCAGACATCATGCATGAGACATCCACAAGCATCAGACATCAGGCAACACACATCCACAAGCATCAGACATCAGGCATCAAACATCCACAAGCATCAGACATCAGGCAACACACATCCACAAGCATCAAACATCAGGCATCAGACATTCACAAACATCAGGCATCAGGCATCAGACATCAGGTGTCAGACATCATGCGTCAGACATCCACAAGCATCAGATATCAGGCATCAGACAGCCACAAGCATCAGACATCCACAAGCATCAGACATCAGGCAACACACATCCACAAGCATCAGGCATCAAACATCGGGCATCAGACATCAGGCATCAGACATCAGGCATCAGACATCCACAAGCATCAGACATCAGGTATCAGACATCAGGCAACACACATCCACAAGCATCAGACATCAGGCATCAGACATCCACAAGCATCAGACATCAGGAATCAGACATCAGGCATCAAACATCAGGCACCAGACATCCACAAGCATCAGGCATCAGACATTCACAAGCATCAGACATCAGGCATCAGACATCCACAAGCATCAGACATCATGCATCAGACATCATGCATCAGACATCAGGTGTCAGACATCAGGTGTCAGACATCAGGTGTCAGACATCCACAAGCATCAGACATCAGGCATCAGACATCAGGCATCAGACATCCACAAGCATCAGACATCAGGAATCAGACATGCCTGATGTCTGATGTGGGATACCTGATGTCTGATTCCTGATGTCTGATGCTTGTGGATGTCTAATGCCTGATGTTTGATGCTTGTGGATGTCTGATGCCTGGTGTCTGATGCTTGTGGCTGTCTGATGCCTGATGTCTGATGTGTGATACCTGATAAGACATCAGGCCTCAGACATCAGACATCCGCAAGTATCAGACGCCTACAAGCATCAGACATTAAGACATCAGGCATCAGACATCATGCATCAGACATCAGGCATCAGACATCCACAAACATCATACATCAGGCATCAGACATCCACAAGCATCAGGCATCAGACATCATGCATAAGACATCCACAAGCATCAGACATCAGGCATCAAACATCCACAAGCATCAGACATCATGCATCAGACATCAGGCAACACACATCCACAAGCATCGGACATCAGGCATCAGGCATCCACAAGCATCAGACATCAGGCACCAGACATCATGCATAAGACATCCACAAGCATCAGACATCAGGCATCAGACATCCACAAGCAACAGACATCATGCATCAGGCATCAGGCAACATACATCCACAATCATCAGGCATCAGCCATCAAACATCAGGCATCAGACATCCACAAGCATCAGACGTCAGACATCCACAAGCATCAGGCATCAGACATCAGGCATCCACAAGCATCAGACATCCACAGGCATCCGACATCAGGCATCAGACATCCACAAGCATCAGACATCCACAAGCATCAGGCATCAGACAGCTGGCATCAGACATCCACAGGCATCAGACATCAGGCACCAGACATCCACAAGCATCAGACATCCACAAGCATCAGGCATCAGACATCCACAAACATCAGACATCAAGCATTAGACATCCACAAGCATCAGGCATCAGACATCAGGCATCAGACATCATGCATCAGACATCATGCATGAGACATCCACAAGCATCAGGCATCAAACATCCACAAGCATCAGACATCATGCATCAGACATCAGGCAACACACATCCACAAGCATCAGACATCAGACATCAGACATTCACAAACATCAGGCATCAGACATCCACAAACATCAGGCATCAGGCATCAGACATCCACAAACATCAGGCATCAGACATCCTGCATCAGACATGTGTCAGACATCAGGTGTCAGACATCATGCATCAGACATCCACAAGCATCAGACATCAGGCATCAGACAGCCACAAGCATCAGACATCCACAAGCATCAGACATCAGGAATCAAACATCCACAAGCATCAGACATCCACAAGCATCAGACATCATGCATCAGACATCAGGCAACACACATCCACAAGCATCAGACATCGGGCATCAGACATCAGGCATCAGACTTCCACAAGCATCAAGCATCAGACATCAGGCATCAGACATCCACAAGCATCAGACATCAGGTATCAGTCATCAGGCAACACACATCCACAAGCATTAGGCATCAGACATCCACAGGCATCAGACATCAGGAATCAGACATCAGGCATCAGACATCAGGCACCAGACATCCACAAGCATCAGGCATCAGACATCCACAAGCATCAGGCGTCAGACATCCACAAGCATCAGACATCATGAATCAGACATCAGGTGTCAGACATCATGCATCAGACATCCACAAGCATAAGACATCAGGCATCAGACAGCCACAAGCATCAGGCATCAGACATCCACAAGCATCAAACATCAGGCATTAGACATCAGGCAACATACATCCACAAACATCAGGCATCAGACATCAAACATCAGGCATCAGACATCCACAAGCATCAGGCATCAGACATCAGGCATCCACAAGCATCAGACATCTGACATCAGGCATCGGACATCAGGCATCAGACATCCACAAGCATCAGACATCAGACATCAGGCACCAGACATCCACACGCATCAGACATCAGGCACCAGACATCCACAAGCATCAGACATCCACAAGCATCAGACATAAGGCATCAGACATCCACAAGCATCAGACATCAGACATCAGGCATCAGGCACCAGACATCCACAAGCATCAGACATCCACAAGCATCAGACATCAGGCATTAGACATCCGGCACCAGACATGCACAAGCATCAGGCATCAGACATGCACAAGCATCAGGCATCAGACATCATGCATCAGACATCATGCATCAGACATCAGGTGTCAGACATGCATCAGACATCCACAAGCATCAGACATCATGCATCAGACATCAGGTGTCAGACATCATGCATCAGACATCCACAAGCATCAGACATCAGGCATCAGACAGCCACAAGCATCAGACATCAGGCATCAGACATCCACAAGCATCAAACATCAGGCATTAGACATCCACAAGCAACAGACATCAGGAATCAGACATCAGGTATCAGGCATAAGACATCAGGCCTCAGACATCAGACATCCACAAGTATCAGACATCAGGCATCAGAAATCCACAAACATCAGACATCAAGCATCAGACATCCACAAGCATCAGACATCAGACATCATGCATGAGACATCAGGCATCAAACATCCACAAGCATCAGACATCATGCCTCAGACATCAGGCAAAACACATCCACAAGCATCAGACATCATGCATCAGACATCAGGCAACACACATCCACAGGCATCAGGCATCAGACATCAAACATCGGGCATCAGACATCAGGCATCAGACATCCACAAGCATTAGACATCAGGCATCAGACATCCACAAGCATCAGGCACCAGACATCATCCATCAGGCATAAGACATCCACAAGCATCAGACATCAGGCATCAGACATCCACAAGCAACAGACATCAGACATCAGGCATCAGACATCCACAAGCATCAGGCATCAGACATCAAATATCAGGCATCAGACATCCACAAGCATCAGGCATCAGACATCCACAAGCATCAGACATCAGGCATCCATAAACATCAGACATCCACAAGCATCAGGCATCCGACATCAGGCATCCAACATCAGGCATCAGACATCAGGCACCAGACATCCACAAGCATCAGACATCCAAAAGCATCAGACATCCACAAGCATCAGGCATCAGACATCTGGCATCAGACATCCACAAGCATCAGACATCAGGAATCAGACATCAGACATCAGGCACCAGACATCCACAAGCATCAGACATCAGGCATCAGACATCCACAAACATCAGACATCAAGCATCAGACATCCTCAGACATCAGGCATCAGACATCCTCAGACATCAGGCATCAGACATCACGCATCAGACATCATGCATGAGACATCCACAAGCATCAGACATCAGGCATCAAACATCCACAAGCATCAGACATCATGCATCAGACATCAGGCAACACGCATCCACAAGCATCAGACATCAGGCATCAGACATTCACAAACATCAGGCATCAGACATCAGGCATCTGACATCCACAATCAGGCATCAGACATCCACAAGCATCAGACATCATGCATCAGACATCATGCATCAGACATCATGCATCAGACATCATGCATCAGATATCAGGCATCAGACAGCCACAAGCATCAGACATCAGGAATCAAACATCCACAAGCATCAGACATCATGCATCAGACATCAGGCAACAAACATCCACAAGCATCAGGCATCAGAAATCAAACATCGGGCATCAGACATCAGGCATCAGCCTTCCACAAGCATCAAGCATCAGACATCAGGCATCAGACATCCACAAGCATCAGACATCAGGTATCAGACATCAGGCAACACACATCCACAAGCATCAGGCATCAGGCACCAGACATCCACAAGC
Organism: Triturus cristatus; assembly: GCF_964204655.1. Taxonomy (NCBI): domain Eukaryota; kingdom Metazoa; phylum Chordata; class Amphibia; order Caudata; family Salamandridae; genus Triturus; species Triturus cristatus. The sequence continues at coordinate 714,868,190 of NC_140579.1, forward strand.
ATCAGGCATCAGACATTCACAAGCATCAGACAGCCACAAGCATCAGACAACAGGCATCAGACATCCACAAGCATCAGACATCAGGAATCAGACATCAGGTATCACACATCAGACATCAGGCATAAGACATCAGGCATCAGACATCAGGTGTCAGACATCATGCATCAGACATCCACAAGTATCAGACATCTACAAGCATCAGACATTAAGACATCAGGCATCAGACATCATACATCAGGCATCAGACATCCACAAACATCAGACATCAAGTATCAGACATCCACAAGCATCAGACATCATGCATCAGACATCATGCATGAGACATCCACAAGCATCAGACATCAGGCATCAAACATCCATAAGCATCAGACATCAGGCAACACACATCCACAAGCATCAGAAATCAGGCATCAGACATCCACAAACATCAGACATCAAGCATCAGACATCCTCAGACATCAGGCATCAGACATCACGCATCAGACATCATGCATGAGACATCCACAAGCATCAGACATCAGGCAACACGCATCCACAAGCATCAGACATCAGGCATCAGACATTCACAAACATCAGGCATCAGATATCAGGCATCAGACATCCACAAACATCAGGCATCAGACATCCACAAGCATCAGACATCATGCATCAGACATCATGCATCAGACATCAGGTATCAGACATCATGCATCAGACATCCACAAGCATCAGATATCAGGCATCAGACAGCCACAAGCATCAGACATCAGGAATCAAACATCCACAAGCATCAGACATCCACAAGCATCAGACATCATGCATAAGACATCAGGCAACACACATCCACAAGCATCAGGCATCAGAAATCAAACATCGGGCATCAGACATCAGACTTCCACAAGCATCAAGCATCAGACATCAGGCATCAGACATCTACAAGCATCAGACATCAGGTAACATACATCAGGCAACACACATCCACAAGCATCAGGCATCAGACATCAGGAATCAGACATCAGGCATTAGACATCAGGCACCAGACATCCACAAGCATCAGGCATCAGACATTCACAAGCATCAGACATCAGGCATCAGACATCCACAAGCATCAGACATCATGCATCAGACATCAGGTGTCAGACATCATGCATCAGACATCCACAAGCATCAGACAGCCACAAGCATCAGACATCAGGCATCAGACATCCACAAGCATCAGACATCAGGAACCAGACATCAGGTATCACACATCAGGCATAAGACATCAGACATCCACAGTATCAGACATCTACAAGCATCAGACATTAAGACATCAGGCATCAGACATCATGCATCAGACATCAGACATCCACAAACATCAGACATCAAGCTTCAGACATCCACAAGCATCAGACATCATGCATCAGACATCATGCATGAGACATCCACAAGCATCAGACATCAGGCAACACACATCCACAAGCATCAGACATCAGGCATCAAACATCCACAAGCATCAGACATCAGGCAACACACATCCACAAGCATCAAACATCAGGCATCAGACATTCACAAACATCAGGCATCAGACATCAGGCATCAGACATCAGGTGTCAGACATCATGCGTCAGACATCCACAAGCATCAGATATCAGGCATCAGACAGCCACAAGCATCAGACATCCACAAGCATCAGACATCAGGCAACACACATCCACAAGCATCAGGCATCAAACATCGGGCATCAGACATCAGGCATCAGACATCAGGCATCAGACATCCACAAGCATCGGACATAAGGTATCAGACATCAGGCAACACACATCCACAAGCATCAGACATCAGGCATCAGACATCCACAAGCATCAGACATCAGGAATCAGACATCAGGCATCAAACATCAGGCACCAGACATCCACAAGCATCAGGCATCAGACATTCACAAGCATCAGACATCAGGCATCAGACATCCACAAGCATCAGACATCATGCATCAGACATCATGCATCAGACATCAGGTGTCAGACATCAGGTGTCAGACATCAGGTGTCAGACATCCACAAGCATCAGACATCAGGCATCAGAAATCAGGCATCAGACATCCACAAGCATCAGACATCAGGAATCAGACATGCCTGATGTCTGATGTGTGATACCTGATGTCTGATTCCTGATGTCTGATGCTTGTGGATGTCTAATGCCTGATGTTTGATGCTTGTGGATGTCTGATGCCTGATGTCTGATGCTTGTGGCTGTCTGATGCCTGATGTCTGATGTGTGATACCTGATCAGACATCAGGCATCAGACATCCACAAGCATCAGACATCAGGCATCAGACATCATGCATCAGACATCCACAAACATCATACATCAAGCATCAGACATCCACAAGCATCAGGCATCAGACATCATGCATGAGACATCCACAAGCATCAGACATCATGCATCAGACATCAGGCAACACATATCCACAAGCATCAGGCATCAGACATCCACAAGCATCGGACATCAGGCATCAGACATCCACAAGCATCAGACATCAAGCACCAGACATCAGGCATAAGACATCCACAAGCATCAGACATCAGGCATCAGACATCCACAAACAACAGACATCATGCATCAGGCATCAGGCAACATACATCCACAAGCATCAGGCATCAGCCATCAAACCTCAGGCATCAGACATCCACAAGCATCAGACGTCAGACATCCACAAGCATCAGACATCAGACTTCCACAAGCATCAGACATCCACAAGCATCAGGCATCAGACATCTGGCATCAGACATCCATAGGCATCAGACATCAGGCACCAGACATCCACAAGCATCAGACATCCACAAGCATTAGACATCAGGCATCAGACATCCACAAACATCAGACATCAAGCATCAGACATCCACAAGCATCAGGCATCAGGCATCAGACATCATGCATCAGACATCATGCATGAGACATCCACAAGCATCAGACATCAGGCATCAAACATCCACAAGCATCAGACATCATGCATCAGACATCAGGCAACACACATCCACAAGCATCAGACATCAGACATCAGACATTCACAAACATCAGGCATCAGGCATCAGACATCCACAAACATCAGGCATCAGACATCCACAAACATCAGGCATCAGACATCCTGCATCAGACATCATGCATCAGACATCAGGTGTCAGACATCATGCATCAGACATCCACAAGCATCAGACATCAGGCATCAGACAGCCACAAGCATCAGACATCCACAAGCATCAGACATCAGGAATCAAACATCCACAAGCATCAGACATCCACAAGCATCAGACATCATGCATCAGACATCAGGCAACACACATCCACAAGCATCAGACATCGGGCATCAGACATCAGGCATCAGACTTCCACAAGCATCAAGCATCAGACATCAGGCATCAGACATCCACAAGCATCAGACATCAGGTATCAGACATCAGGCAACACACATCCACAAGCATCAGGCATCAGACATCCACAGGCATCAGACATCAGGAATCAGACATCAGGCATCAGACATCCACAAGCATCAGACATCAGGCATCAGACAGCCACAAGCATCAGACATCCACAAGCATCAAACATCAGGCATTAGACATCAGGAATCAGACATCAGGTATCAGACATCAGACATAAGACATCAGGCCTCCGACATCAGACATCCACAAGTATCAGACATCTACAAGCATCAGACATTAGACATCAGGCATCAGACATCATGCATCAGACATCAGGCATCAGACATCCACAAACATCAGACTTCAAGTATCAGACATCCACAAGCATCAGACATCATGCATCAGACATCATGCATGAGACATCCACAAGCATCAGACATCAGGCATCAAACATCCACAAGCATCAGGCATGCATCAGACATCAGGCAACACACATCCACAAGCATCAGGCATCAGACATCCACAAGCATCAGACATCATGCATCAGACATCAGGCAACACATCCACAAGCATCAGACATCAAACATCGGGCATCAGACATCAGGCATCAGACATCCACAAGCATCGGACATCAGACATCCACAAGCATCAGACATCAGGCACCAGACATCAGCCATCAGGCATAAGACATCCACAAGCATCAGGCATCAGACATCCACAAGCAACAGACATCATGCATCAGACATCAGGCAACATACATCCACAAACATCAGGCATCAGACATCAAACATCAGGAATCAGACATCCACAAGCATCAGGCATCAGACATCAGGCATCCACAAGCATCAGACATCCGAGTTCAGGCATCGGACATCAGGCATCAGACATCCACAAGCATCAGGCATCAGACATCAGGCACCAGACATCAGCCATCAGGCATAAGACATCCACAAGCATCAGACATCAGGCATCAGACATCCACAAGCAACAGACATCATGCATCAGGCATCAGACATCCACAAGCATCAGGCATCAGACATCCACAAGCATCAGACATCAGACATCAGGCATAAGACATCAGGCCTCCGACATCAGACATCCACAAGTATCAGACATCTACAAGCATCAGACATTAGACATCAGGCATCAGACATCATGCATCAGACATCAGGCATCAGACATCCACAAACATCAGACTTCAAGCATCAGACATCCACAAGCATCAGACATCATGCATCAGACATCATGCATGAGACATCCACAAGCATCAGACATCAGGCATCAAACATCCACAAGCATCAGGCATGCATCAGACATCAGGCAACACACATCCACAAGCATCAGGCATCAGACATCCACAAGCATCAGACATCATGCATCAGACATCAGGCAACACATCCACAAGCATCAGACATCAAACATCGGGCATCATGCATCAGGCATCAGACATCCACAAGCATCAGGCATCAGACATCCACAAGCATCAGACATCAGACATCAGGCACCAGACATCCACAAGCATCAGACATCAGGCACCAGACATCCACAAGCATCAGACATCCACAAGCATCAGACATAAGGCATCAGACATCCACAAGCATCAGACATCAGAAATCAGACATCAGGCATCAGGCACCAGACATCCACAAGCATCAGACATCCACAAGCATCAGACATCAGGCATTAGACATCCGGCACCAGACATGCACAAGCATCAGGCATCAGACATGCACAAGCATCAGGCATCAGACATCATGCATCAGACATCATGCATCAGACATCAGGTGTCAGACATGCATCAGACATCCACAAGCATCAGACATCAGGCATCAGACAGCCACAAGCATCAGACATCAGGCATCAGACATCCACAAGCATCAAACATAAGGCATTAGACATCCACAAGCATCAGACATCAGGAATCAGACATCAGGTATCAGACATCAGGCCTCAGATATCAGACATCCACAAGTATCAGACATCTACAAACATCAGGCATCAGACATCATGCATCAGACATCAGGTATCAGACATCCACAAACATCAGACATCAAGCATCAGACATCCACAAGCATCAGACATCATGCATGAGACATCCACAAGCATCAGACATCAGGCATCAAACATCCACAAGCATCAGACATCCACAAGCAATATGCATGAGGCATCAGACATCCACAAGCATCAGACATCATGCATCAGACATCAGGTGTCAGACATCATGCGTCAGACATCCACAAGCATCAGACATCAGGCATCAGACAGCCACAAGCATCAGACATCAGGCATCAGACATCCACAAGCATCAGACATCAGGAATCAGACATCAGGTATCACACATCAGACATCAGGCCTCAGACATCAGACATCCACAAGTATCAGACATTAAGACATCAGGCATCAGACATCATGCATCAGACATCAGACATCCACAAACATCAGACATCAAGCATCAGACATCCACAAGCATCAGGCATTCGACATCAGGCATCAGACATCAGGCACCAGACATCCACAAGCATCAGACATCCACAAGCATCAGACATCTGGCATCAGACATCCACAGGCATCAGGCACCAGACATCCACAAGCATCAGACATCCACAAGCATCAGACATCAGGCATCAGACATCCAAAAACATCAGACATCAAGCATCAGACATCCACAAGCATCAGGCATCAGACATCAGACATCAGGCATCAGACATCATGCATCAGACATCATGCATGAGACATCCACAAGCATCAGACATAAGGCATCATACATCCTCAAGCATCAGACATCCACAAGCATCATGCATGAGGCATCAGACATCCACAAGCATCAGACATCATGCATCAGACATCAGGTGTCAGACATCATGCATCAGACATCCACAAGCATCAACATCAGGCATCAGACAGCCACAAGCATCAGACATCAGGCATCAGACATCCACAAGCATCAGACATCAGGGATCAGACATCAGGTATCACACATCAGACATCAGGCCTCAGACATCAGACATCCACAAGTATCAGACATCTACAAGCATCAGACATTAAGACATCAGGCATCAGACATCATGCATCAGACATCAGACATCCACAAACATCAGACATCAAGCATCAGACATCCACAAGCATCAGACATCATGCATCAGACATCATGCATGAGACATCAGGCATCAAACATCGACAAGCATCAGACATCATGCATCAGACATCAGGCAACACACATCCACAAGCATTAGGCATCAGACATCCACAAGCATCATGCATCAGACATCATGCATCAGACATCAGGTGTCAGACATCCACAAGCATCAGACATCAGGCATCAGACATCCACAAACATCAGGCATCAGACATCCACAAGCATCAGACATCATGCATCAGACATCATGCATCAGACATCCACAAGCATCAGATATCAGGCATCAGACAGCCACAAGCATCAGACATCAGGAATCAAACATCCACAAGCATCAGACATCCACAAGCATCAGACACCATGCATAAGACATCAGGCAACACACATCCACAAGCATCAGGCATCAGAAATCAAACATCGGGCATCAGACATCAGACTTCCACAAGCATCAAGCATCAGACATCAGGCATCAGACATCCACAAGCATCAGACATCAGGTATCAGACATCAGGCAACACACATCCACAAGCATCAGGCATCAGACATCAGGAATCAGACATCAGGCATCAGGCACCAGACATCCACAAGCATTAGGCATCATACATTCACAAGCATCAGACATCAGGCATCAGACATCCACAAGCATCAGACATCATGCATCAGAAATCATGCATCAGACATCATGCATCAGACATCAGGTGTCAGACATCATGCATCAGACATCCACAAGCATCAGACAGCCACAAGCATCAGACATCAGGCATCAGACATCCACAAGCATCAGACATCAGGAATCAGACATCAGGTATCACACATCAGGCATAAGACATCAGACATCCACAGTATCAGACATCTACAAGCATCAGACATTAAGACATCAGGCATCAGACATCATGCATCAGACATCAGACATCCACAAACATCAGACATCAAGCATCAGACATCCACAAGCATCAGACATCATGCATGAGACATCCACAAGCATCAGACATCAGGCATCAAACATCCACAAGCATCAGACATCAGGCAACACACATCCACAAGCATCAGACATCAGGCATCAGACATTCACAAACATCAGGCATCAGGCATCAGACATCCACAATCAGGCATCAGACATCCACAAGCATCAGACATCATGCATCAGACATCATGCATCAGACATCAGGTGTCAGACATCATGCGTCAGACATCCACAAGCATCAGATATCAGGCATCAGACAGCCACAAGCATCAGACATCCACAAGCATCAGACATCAGGAATCAAACATCCACAAGCATCAGACATCATGCATCAGACATCAGGCAACACACATCCACAAGCATCAGGCATCAAACATCGGGCATCAGACATCAGGCATCAGACTTCCACAAGCATCAAGCATCAGACATCAGGCATCAGACATCCACAAGCATCAGACATCAAGTATCAGACATCAGGCATCAGACATCCACAAGCATCAGACATCAGGTATCAGACATCAGGCAACACACATCCACAAGCATCAGACATCAGGCATCAGACATCCACAAGCATCAGACATCAGGAATCAGACATCAGGCACCAGACATCCACAAGCATCAGGCATCAGACATTCACAAGCATCAGACATCAGGCATCAGACATCCACAAGCATCAGACATCATGCATCAGACATCATGCATCAGACATCAGGTGTCAGACATCAGGTGTCAGACATCATGCATCAGACATCCACAAGCATCAGACATCAGGCATCAGACATCAGGCATCAGACATCCACAAGCATCAGACATCAGGAATCAAACATCCACAAGCATCAGACATCATGCATCAGACATCAGGCAACACACATCCACAAGCATCAGGCCTCAGACATCAGACATCAGACATCAGGCATCAGACATCCACAAACATCATACATCAGGCATCAGACATCCACAAGCATCAGGCATCAGACATCATGCATGAGACATCCACAAGCATCAGACATCAGGCATCAAACATCCACAAGCATCAGGCATCATGCATCAGACATCAGGCAACACACATCCACAAGCATCGGACATCAGGCATCAGGCATCCACAAGCATCAGACATCAGGCACCAGACATCATGCATAAGACATCCACAAGCATCAGACATCAGGCATCAGACATCCACAAGCAACAGACATCATGCATCAGGCATCAGGCAACATACATCCACAATCATCAGGCATCAGCCATCAAACATCAGGCATCAGACATCCACAAGCATCAGACGTCAGACATCCACAAGCATCAGGCATCAGACATCAGGCATCCACAAGCATCAGACATCCACAGGCATCCGACATCAGGCATCAGACATCCACAAGCATCAGACATCAAGCATTAGTCATCCACAAGCATCAGGCATCAGGCATCAGACATCATGCATCAGACATCATGCATGAGACATCCACAAGCCTCAGGCATCAAACATCCACAAGCATCAGACATCATGCATCAGACATCAGGCAACACACATCCACAAGCATCAGACATCAGACATCAGACATTCACAAACATCAGGCATCAGACATCCACAAACATCAGGCATCAGGCATCAGACATCCACAAACATCAGGCATCAGACATCCTGCATCAGACATGTGTCAGACATCAGGTGTCAGACATCATGCATCAGACATCCACAAGCATCAGACATCAGGCATCAGACAGCCACAAGCATCAGACATCCACAAGCATCAGACATCAGGAATCAAACATCCACAAGCATCAGACATCCACAAGCATCAGACATCATGCATCAGACATCAGGCAACACACATCCACAAGCATCAGACATCGGGCATCAGACATCAGGCATCAGACTTCCACAAGCATCAAGCATCAGACATCAGGCATCAGACATCCACAAGCATCAGACATCAGGTATCAGTCATCAGGCAACACACATCCACAAGCATTAGGCATCAGACATCCACAGGCATCAGACATCAGGAATCAGACATCAGGCATCAGACATCAGGCACCAGACATCCACAAGCATCAGGCATCAGACATCCACAAGCATCAGGCATCAGACATCCACAAGCATCAGACATCATGCATCAGACATCAGGTGTCAGACATCATGCATCAGACATCCACAAGCATAAGACATCAGGCATCAGACAGCCACAAGCATCAGGCATCAGACATCCACAAGCATCAAACATCAGGCATTAGACATCAGGCAACATACATCCACAAACATCAGGCATCAGACATCGAACATCAGGCATCAGACATCCACAAGCATCAGGCATCAGACATCAGGCATCCACAAGCATCAGACATCTGACATCAGGCATCGGACATCAGGCATCAGACATCCACAAGCATCAGACATCAGACATCAGGCACCAGACATCCACACGCATCAGACATCAGGCACCAGACATCCACAAGCATCAGACATCCACAAGCATCAGACATAAGGCATCAGACATCCACAAGCATCAGACATCAGACATCAGGCATCAGGCACCAGACATCCACAAGCATCAGACATCCACAAGCATCAGACATCAGGCATTAGACATCCGGCACCAGACATGCACAAGCATCAGGCATCAGACATGCACAAGCATCAGGCATCAGACATCATGCATCAGACATCATGCATCAGACATGCATCAGACATCCACAAGCATCAGACATCAGGCATCAGACAGCCACAAGCATCAGACATCAGGCATCAGACATCCACAAGCATCAAACATCAGGCATTAGACATCCACAAGCAACAGACATCAGGAATCAGACATCAGGTATCAGGCATAAGACATCAGGCCTCAGACATCAGACATCCACAAGTATCAGACATCAGGCATCAGAAATCCACAAACATCAGACATCAAGCATCAGACATCCACAAGCATCAGACATCAGACATCATGCATGAGACATCAGGCATCAAACATCCACAAGCATCAGACATCATGCCTCAGACATCAGGCAAAACACATCCACAAGCATCAGACATCATGCATCAGACATCAGGCAACACACATCCACAAGCATTGGACATCAGGCATCAGACATCCACAAGCATCAGACATCAGGCACCAGACATCATCCATCAGGCATAAGACATCCACAAGCATCAGACATCAGGCATCAGACATCCACAAGCAACAGACATCAGACATCAGGCATCAGACATCCACAAGCATCAGGCATCAGACATCAAACATCAGGCATCAGACATCCACAAGCATCAGGCATCAGACATCCACAAGCATCAGACATCAGGCATCCATAAACATCAGACATCCACAAGCATCAGGCATCCGACATCAGGCATCCGACATCAGGCATCAGACATCAGGCACCAGACATCCACAAGCATCAGACATCCACAAGCATCAGACATCCACAAGCATCAGGCATCAGACATCTGGCATCAGACATCCACAAGCATCAGACATCAGGAATCAGACATCAGACATCAGGCACCAGACATCCACAAGCATCAGACATCAGGCATCAGACATCCACAAACATCAGACATCAAGCATCAGACATCCTCAGACATCAGGCATCAGACATCCTCAGACATCAGGCATCAGACATCACGCATCAGACATCATGCATGAGACATCCACAAGCATCAGACATCAGGCATCAAACATCCACAAGCATCAGACATCATGCATCAGACATCAGGCAACACGCATCCACAAGCATCAGACATCAGGCATCAGACATTCACAAACATCAGGCATCAGACATCAGGCATCTGACATCCACAATCAGGCATCAGACATCCACAAGCATCAGACATCATGCATCAGACATCATGCATCAGACATCATGCATCAGACATCATGCATCAGATATCAGGCATCAGACAGCCACAAGCATCAGACATCAGGAATCAAACATCCACAAGCATCAGACATCATGCATCAGACATCAGGCAACAAACATCCACAAGCATCAGGCATCAGAAATCAAACATCGGGCATCAGACATCAGGCATCAGCCTTCCACAAGCATCAAGCATCAGACATCAGGCATCAGACATCCACAAGCATCAGACATCAGGTATCAGACATCAGGCAACACACATCCACAAGCATCAGGCATCAGGCACCAGACATCCACAAGCATCAGGCATCAGACATTCACAAGCATCAGGCATCAGACATCCACAAGCATCAGACAGCCACAAGCATCAGACAACAGGCATCAGACATCCACAAGCATCAGACATCAGGAATCAGACATCAGGTATCACACATTAGACATCAGGCATAAGACATCAGGCATCAGACATCAGGTGTCAGACATCATGCATCAGACATCCACAAGTATCAGACATCTACAAGCATCAGACATTAAGACATCAGGCATCAGACATCATACATCAGGCATCAGACATCCACAAACATCAGACATCAAGTATCAGACATCCACAAGCATCAGACATCATGCATCAGACATCATGCATGAGACATCCACAAGCATCAGACATCAGGCATCAAACATCCACAAGCATCAGACATCAGGCAACACACATCCACAAGCATCAGAAATCAGGCATCAGACATCCACAAACATCAGACATCAAGCATCAGACATCCTCAGACATCAGGCATCAGACATCACGCATCAGACATCATGCATGAGACATCCACAAGCATCAGACATCAGGCATCAAACATCCACAAGCATCAGACATCATGCATCAGACATCAGGCAACACGCATCCACAAGCATCAGACATCAGGCATCAGACATTCACAAACATCAGGCATCAGATATCAGGCATCAGACATCCACAAACATCAGGCATCAGACATCCACAAGCATCAGACATCATGCATCAGACATCATGCATCAGACATCAGGTATCAGACATCATGCATCAGACATCCACAAGCATCAGATATCAGGCATCAGACAGCCACAAGCATCAGACATCAGGAATCAAACATCCACAAGCATCAGACATCCACAAGCATCAGACATCATGCATAAGACATCAGGCAACACACATCCACAAGCATCAGGCATCAGAAATCAAACTTCGGGCATCAGACATCAGACTTCCACAAGCATCAAGCATCAGACATCAGGCATCAGACATCTACAAGCATCAGACATCAGGTAACAGACATCAGGCAACACACATCCACAAGCATCAGGCATCAGACATCAGGAATCAGACATCAGGCATTAGACATCAGGCACCAGACATCCACAAGCATCAGGCATCAGACATTCACAAGCATCAGACATCAGGCATCAGACATCCACAAGCATCAGACATCATGCATCAGACATCAGGTGTCAGACATCATGCATCAGACATCCACAAGCATCAGACAGCCACAAGCATCAGACATCAGGCATCAGACATCCACAAGCATCAGACATCAGGAACCAGACATCAGGTATCACACATCAGGCATAAGACATCAGACATCCACAGTATCAGACATCTACAAGCATCAGACATTAAGACATCAGGCATCAGACATCATGCATCAGACATCAGACATCCACAAACATCAGACATCAAGCTTCAGACATCCACAAGCATCAGACATCATGCATCAGACATCATGCATGAGACATCCACAAGCATCAGACATCAGGCAACACACATCCACAAGCATCAGACATCAGGCATCAAACATCCACAAGCATCAGACATCAGGCAACACACATCCACAAGCATCAAACATCAAGCATCAGACATTCACAAACATCAGGCATCAGACATCAGGCATCAGACATCAGGTGTCAGACATCATGCGTCAGACATCCACAAGCATCAGATATCAGGCATCAGACAGCCACAAGCATCAGACATCCACAAGCATCAGACATCAGGCAACACACATCCACAAGCATCAGGCATCAAACATCGGGCATCAGACATCAGGCATCAGACATCAGGCATCAGACATCCACAAGCATCGGACATAAGGTATCAGACATCAGGCAACACACATCCACAAGCATCAGACATCAGGCATCAGACATCCACAAGCATCAGACATCAGGAATCAGACATCAGGCATCAAACATCAGGCACCAGACATCCACAAGCATCAGGCATCAGACATTCACAAGCATCAGACATCAGGCATCAGACATCCACAAGCATCAGACATCATGCATCAGACATCATGCATCAGACATCAGGTGTCAGACATCAGGTGTCAGACATCAGGTGTCAGACATCCACAAGCATCAGACATCAGGCATCAGAAATCAGGCATCAGACATCCACAAGCATCAGACATCAGGAATCAGACATGCCTGATGTCTGATGTGTGATACCTGATGTCTGATTCCTGATGTCTGATGCTTGTGGATGTCTAATGCCTGATGTTTGATGCTTGTGGATGTCTGATGCCTGATGTCTGATGCTTGTGGCTGTCTGATGCCTGATGTCTGATGTGTGATACCTGATAAGACATCAGACATCATGCATGATACATCCACAAGCATCAGACATCAGGCATCAAACATCCACAAGCATCAGACATCATGCATCAGACATCAGGCAACACACATCCACAAGCATCAGGCATCAGACATCCACAAGCATCGGACATCAGGCATCAGACATCCACAAGCATCAGACATCAGGCACCAGACATCAGGCATAAGACATCCACAAGCATCAGACATCAGGCATCAGACATCCACAAGCAACAGACATCATGCATCAGGCATCAGGCAACATACATCCACAAGCATCAGGCATCAGCCATCAAACATCAGGCATCAGACATCCACAAGCATCAGACGTCAGACATCCACAAGCATCAGGCATCAGACATCAGGCATCCACAAGCATCAGACATCCACAAGCATCCGACATCAGGCATCAGACTTCCACAAGCATCAGACATCCACAAGCATCAGGCATCAGACATCTGGCATCAGACATCCACAGGCATCAGACATCAGGCACCAGACATCCACAAGCATCAGACATGCACAAGCATCAGACATCAGGCATCAGACATCCACAAACATCAGACATCAAGCATCAGACATCCACAAGCATCAGGCATCAGACATCAGGCATCAGACATCATGCATCAGACATCATGCATCAGACATCCACAAGCATCAGACATCATGCATCAGACATCCACAAGCATCAGGCATCAGGCATCAGACATCCATAAACATCAGGCATCAGGCATCAGACATCCACAAACATCAGGCATCAGACATCCTGCATCAGACATCATGCGTCAGACATCAGGTGTCAGACATCATGCATCAGACATCCACAAGCATCAGACATCAGGCATCAGACAGCCACAAGCATCAGACATCCACAAGCATCAGACATCAGGAATCAAACATCCACAAGCATCAGACATCCACAAGCATCAGACACCATGCATCAGACATCAGGCAACACACATCCACAAGCATCAGACATCGGGCATCAGACATCAGGCATCAGACTTCCACAAGCATCAAGCATCAGACATCAGGCATCAGACATCCACAAGCATCAGACATCAGGTATCAGACATCATGCAACACACATCCACAAGCATCAGGCATCAGACATCCACAGGCATCAGACATCAGGAATCAGACATCAGGCATCAGACATCATGCATCAGACATCAGGTATCAGACATCATGCATCAGACATCCACAAGCATCAGATATCAGGCATCAGACAGCCACAAGCATCAGACATCAGGAATCAAACATCCACAAGCATCAGACATCCACAAGCATCAGACATCATGCATAAGACATCAGGCAACACACATCCACAAGCATCAGGCATCAGAAATCAAACATCGGGCATCAGACATCAGACTTCCACAAGCATCAAGCATCAGACATCAGGCATCAGACATCCACAAGCATCAGACATCAGGTATCAGACATCAGGCAACACACGTCCACAAGCATCAGGCATCAGACATCAGGAATCAGACATCAGGCATCAGACATCAGGCACCAGACATCCACAAGCATCAGGCATCAGACATTCACAAGCATCAGACATCAGGCATCAGACATCCACAAGCATCAGACATCATGCATCAGACATCAGGTGTCAGACATCATGCATCAGACATCCACAAGCATCAGACAGCCACAAGCATCAGACATCAGGCATCAGACATCCACAAGCATCAGACATCAGGAACCAGACATCAGGTATCACACATCAGGCATAAGACATCAGACATCCACAGTATCAGACATCTACAAGCATCAGACATTAAGACATCAGGCATCAGACATCATGCATCAGACATCAGACATCCACAAACATCAGACATCAAGCTTCAGACATCCACAAGCATCAGACACCATGCATCAGACATCATGCATGAGACATCCACAAGCATCAGACATCAGGCAACACACATCCACAAGCATCAGACATCAGGCATCAAACATCCACAAGCATCAGACATCAGGCAACACACATCCACAAGCATCAAACATCAGGCATCAGACATTCACAAACATCAGGCATCAGGCATCAGACATCAGGTGTCAGACATCATGCGTCAGACATCCACAAGCATCAGATATCAGGCATCAGACAGCCACAAGCATCAGACATCCACAAGCATCAGACATCAGGCAACACACATCCACAAGCATCAGGCATCAAACATCGGGCATCAGACATCAGGCATCAGACATCAGGCATCAGACATCCACAAGCATCAGACATCAGGTATCAGACATCAGGCAACACACATCCACAAGCATCAGACATCAGGCATCAGACATCCACAAGCATCAGACATCAGGAATCAGACATCAGGCATCAAACATCAGGCACCAGACATCCACAAGCATCAGGCATCAGACATTCACAAGCATCAGACATCAGGCATCAGACATCCACAAGCATCAGACATCATGCATCAGACATCATGCATCAGACATCAGGTGTCAGACATCAGGTGTCAGACATCAGGTGTCAGACATCCACAAGCATCAGACATCAGGCATCAGACATCAGGCATCAGACATCCACAAGCATCAGACATCAGGAATCAGACATGCCTGATGTCTGATGTGGGATACCTGATGTCTGATTCCTGATGTCTGATGCTTGTGGATGTCTAATGCCTGATGTTTGATGCTTGTGGATGTCTGATGCCTGGTGTCTGATGCTTGTGGCTGTCTGATGCCTGATGTCTGATGTGTGATACCTGATAAGACATCAGGCCTCAGACATCAGACATCCGCAAGTATCAGACGCCTACAAGCATCAGACATTAAGACATCAGGCATCAGACATCATGCATCAGACATCAGGCATCAGACATCCACAAACATCATACATCAGGCATCAGACATCCACAAGCATCAGGCATCAGACATCATGCATAAGACATCCACAAGCATCAGACATCAGGCATCAAACATCCACAAGCATCAGACATCATGCATCAGACATCAGGCAACACACATCCACAAGCATCGGACATCAGGCATCAGGCATCCACAAGCATCAGACATCAGGCACCAGACATCATGCATAAGACATCCACAAGCATCAGACATCAGGCATCAGACATCCACAAGCAACAGACATCATGCATCAGGCATCAGGCAACATACATCCACAATCATCAGGCATCAGCCATCAAACATCAGGCATCAGACATCCACAAGCATCAGACGTCAGACATCCACAAGCATCAGGCATCAGACATCAGGCATCCACAAGCATCAGACATCCACAGGCATCCGACATCAGGCATCAGACATCCACAAGCATCAGACATCCACAAGCATCAGGCATCAGACAGCTGGCATCAGACATCCACAGGCATCAGACATCAGGCACCAGACATCCACAAGCATCAGACATCCACAAGCATCAGGCATCAGACATCCACAAACATCAGACATCAAGCATTAGACATCCACAAGCATCAGGCATCAGACATCAGGCATCAGACATCATGCATCAGACATCATGCATGAGACATCCACAAGCATCAGGCATCAAACATCCACAAGCATCAGACATCATGCATCAGACATCAGGCAACACACATCCACAAGCATCAGACATCAGACATCAGACATTCACAAACATCAGGCATCAGACATCCACAAACATCAGGCATCAGGCATCAGACATCCACAAACATCAGGCATCAGACATCCTGCATCAGACATGTGTCAGACATCAGGTGTCAGACATCATGCATCAGACATCCACAAGCATCAGACATCAGGCATCAGACAGCCACAAGCATCAGACATCCACAAGCATCAGACATCAGGAATCAAACATCCACAAGCATCAGACATCCACAAGCATCAGACATCATGCATCAGACATCAGGCAACACACATCCACAAGCATCAGACATCGGGCATCAGACATCAGGCATCAGACTTCCACAAGCATCAAGCATCAGACATCAGGCATCAGACATCCACAAGCATCAGACATCAGGTATCAGTCATCAGGCAACACACATCCACAAGCATTAGGCATCAGACATCCACAGGCATCAGACATCAGGAATCAGACATCAGGCATCAGACATCAGGCACCAGACATCCACAAGCATCAGGCATCAGACATCCACAAGCATCAGGCATCAGACATCCACAAGCATCAGACATCATGAATCAGACATCAGGTGTCAGACATCATGCATCAGACATCCACAAGCATAAGACATCAGGCATCAGACAGCCACAAGCATCAGGCATCAGACATCCACAAGCATCAAACATCAGGCATTAGACATCAGGCAACATACATCCACAAACATCAGGCATCAGACATCAAACATCAGGCATCAGACATCCACAAGCATCAGGCATCAGACATCAGGCATCCACAAGCATCAGACATCTGACATCAGGCATCGGACATCAGGCATCAGACATCCACAAGCATCAGACATCAGACATCAGGCACCAGACATCCACACGCATCAGACATCAGGCACCAGACATCCACAAGCATCAGACATCCACAAGCATCAGACATAAGGCATCAGACATCCACAAGCATCAGACATCAGACATCAGGCATCAGGCACCAGACATCCACAAGCATCAGACATCCACAAGCATCAGACATCAGGCATTAGACATCCGGCACCAGACATGCACAAGCATCAGGCATCAGACATGCACAAGCATCAGGCATCAGACATCATGCATCAGACATCATGCATCAGACATCAGGTGTCAGACATGCATCAGACATCCACAAGCATCAGACATCATGCATCAGACATCAGGTGTCAGACATCATGCATCAGACATCCACAAGCATCAGACATCAGGCATCAGACAGCCACAAGCATCAGACATCAGGCATCAGACATCCACAAGCATCAAACATCAGGCATTAGACATCCACAAGCAACAGACATCAGGAATCAGACATCAGGTATCAGGCATAAGACATCAGGCCTCAGACATCAGACATCCACAAGTATCAGACATCAGGCATCAGAAATCCACAAACATCAGACATCAAGCATCAGACATCCACAAGCATCAGACATCAGACATCATGCATGAGACATCAGGCATCAAACATCCACAAGCATCAGACATCATGCCTCAGACATCAGGCAAAACACATCCACAAGCATCAGACATCATGCATCAGACATCAGGCAACACACATCCACAGGCATCAGGCATCAGACATCAAACATCGGGCATCAGACATCAGGCATCAGACATCCACAAGCATTAGACATCAGGCATCAGACATCCACAAGCATCAGGCACCAGACATCATCCATCAGGCATAAGACATCCACAAGCATCAGACATCAGGCATCAGACATCCACAAGCAACAGACATCAGACATCAGGCATCAGACATCCACAAGCATCAGGCATCAGACATCAAACATCAGGCATCAGACATCCACAAGCATCAGGCATCAGACATCCACAAGCATCAGACATCAGGCATCCATAAACATCAGACATCCACAAGCATCAGGCATCTGACATCAGGCATCCAACATCAGGCATCAGACATCAGGCACCAGACATCCACAAGCATCAGACATCCACAAGCATCAGACATCCACAAGCATCAGGCATCAGACATCTGGCATCAGACATCCACAAGCATCAGACATCAGGAATCAGACATCAGACATCAGGCACCAGACATCCACAAGCATCAGACATCAGACATCCACAAACATCAGACATCAAGCATCAGACATCCTCAGACATCAGGCATCAGACATCCTCAGACATCAGGCATCAGACATCACGCATCAGACATCATGCATGAGACATCCACAAGCATCAGACATCAGGCATCAAACATCCACAAGCATCAGACATCATGCATCAGACATCAAGCAACACGCATCCACAAGCATCAGACATCAGGCATCAGACATTCACAAACATCAGGCATCAGACATCAGGCATCTGACATCCACAATCAGGCATCAGACATCCACAAGCATCAGACATCATGCATCAGACATCATGCATCAGACATCATGCATCAGACATCATGCATCAGATATCAGGCATCAGACAGCCACAAGCATCAGACATCAGGAATCAAACATCCACAAGCATCAGACATCATGCATCAGACATCAGGCAACAAACATCCACAAGCATCAGGCATCAGAAATCAAACATCGGGCATCAGACATCAGGCATCAGCCTTCCACAAGCATCAAGCATCAGACATCAGGCATCAGACATCCACAAGCATCAGACATCAGGTATCAGACATCAGGCAACACACATCCACAAGCATCAGGCATCAGGCACCAGACATCCACAAGCATCAGGCATCAGACATTCACAAGCATCAGACAGCCACAAGCATCAGACAACAGGCATCAGACATCCACAAGCATCAGACATCAGGAATCAGACATCAGGTATCACACATCAGACATCAGGCATAAGACATCAGGCATCAGACATCAGGTGTCAGACATCATGCATCAGACATCCACAAGTATCAGACATCTACAAGCATCAGACATTAAGACATCAGGCATCAGACATCATACATCAGGCATCAGACATCCACAAACATCAGACATCAAGTATCAGACATCCACAAGCATCAGACATCATGCATCAGACATCATGCATGAGACATCCACAAGCATCAGACATCAGGCATCAAACATCCATAAGCATCAGACATCAGGCAACACACATCCACAAGCATCAGAAATCAGGCATCAGACATCCACAAACATCAGACATCAAGCATCAGACATCCTCAGACATCAGGCATCAGACATCACGCATCAGACATCATGCATGAGACATCCACAAGCATCAGACATCAGGCAACACGCATCCACAAGCATCAGACATCAGGCATCAGACATTCACAAACATCAGGCATCAGATATCAGGCATCAGACATCCACAAACATCAGGCATCAGACATCCACAAGCATCAGACATCATGCATCAGACATCATGCATCAGACATCAGGTATCAGACATCATGCATCAGACATCCACAAGCATCAGATATCAGGCATCAGACAGCCACAAGCATCAGACATCAGGAATCAAACATCCACAAGCATCAGACATCCACAAGCATCAGACATCATGCATAAGACATCAGGCAACACACATCCACAAGCATCAGGCATCAGAAATCAAACATCGGGCATCAGACATCAGACTTCCACAAGCATCAAGCATCAGACATCAGGCATCAGACATCTACAAGCATCAGACATCAGGTAACAGACATCAGGCAACACACATCCACAAGCATCAGGCATCAGACATCAGGAATCAGACATCAGGCATTAGACATCAGGCACCAGACATCCACAAGCATCAGGCATCAGACATTCACAAGCATCAGACATCAGGCATCAGACATCCACAAGCATCAGACATCATGCATCAGACATCAGGTGTCAGACATCATGCATCAGACATCCACAAGCATCAGACAGCCACAAGCATCAGACATCAGGCATCAGACATCCACAAGCATCAGACATCAGGAACCAGACATCAGGTATCACACATCAGGCATAAGACATCAGACATCCACAGTATCAGACATCTACAAGCATCAGACATTAAGACATCAGGCATCAGACATCATGCATCAGACATCAGACATCCACAAACATCAGACATCAAGCTTCAGACATCCACAAGCATCAGACATCATGCATCAGACATCATGCATGAGACATCCACAAGCATCAGACATCAGGCAACACACATCCACAAGCATCAGACATCAGGCATCAAACATCCACAAGCATCAGACATCAGGCAACACACATCCACAAGCATCAAACATCAGGCATCAGACATTCACAAACATCAGGCATCAGACATCAGGCATCAGACATCAGGTGTCAGACATCATGCGTCAGACATCCACAAGCATCAGATATCAGGCATCAGACAGCCACAAGCATCAGACATCCACAAGCATCAGACATCAGGCAACACACATCCACAAGCATCAGGCATCAAACATCGGGCATCAGACATCAGGCATCAGACATCAGGCATCAGACATCCACAAGCATCGGACATAAGGTATCAGACATCAGGCAACACACATCCACAAGCATCAGACATCAGGCATCAGACATCCACAAGCATCAGACATCAGGAATCAGACATCAGGCATCAAACATCAGGCACCAGACATCCACAAGCATCAGGCATCAGACATCCACAAGCATCAGACATCAGGCATCAGAAATCAGGCATCAGACATCCACAAGCATCAGACATCAGGAATCAGACATGCCTGATGTCTGATGTGTGATACCTGATGTCTGATTCCTGATGTCTGATGCTTGTGGATGTCCAATGCCTGATGTTTGATGCTTGTGGATGTCTGATGCCTGATGTCTGATGCTTGTGGCTGTCTGATGCCTGATGTCTGATGTGTGATACCTGATAAGACATCAGACATCATGCATGAGACAGCCACAAGCATCAGACATCAGGCATCAGACATCCACAAGCATCAAACATCAGGCATTAGACATCCACAAGCATCAGACATCAGGCATCAGACATCAGGCATCAGACATCCACAAGCATCAGACATCAGGAATCAGACATGCCTGATGTCTGATGTGGGATACCTGATGTCTGATTCCTGATGTCTGATGCTTGTGGATGTCTAATGCCTGATGTTTGATGCTTGTGGATGTCTGATGCCTGATGTCTGATGCTTGTGGCTGTCTGATGCCTGATGTCTGATGTGTGACACCTGATAAGACATCAGACATCATGCATGATACATCCACAAGCATCAGACATCAGGCATCAAACATCCACAAGCATCAGACATCATGCATCAGACATCAGGCAACACACATCCACAAGCATCAGGCATCAGACATCCACAAGCATCGGACATCAGGCATCAGACATCCACAAGCATCAGACATCAGGCACCAGACATCAGGCATAAGACATCCACAAGCATCAGACATCAGGCATCAGACATCCACAAGCAACAGACATCATGCATCAGGCATCAGGCAACATACATCCACAAGCATCAGGCATCAGCCATCAAACATCAGGCATCAGACATCCACAAGCATCAGACGTCAGACATCCACAAGCATCAGGCATCAGACATCAGGCATCCACAAGCATCAGACATCCACAAGCATCCGACATCAGGCATCAGACTTCCACAAGCATCAGACATCCACAAGCATCAGGCATCAGACATCTGGCATCAGACATCCACAGGCATCAGACATCAGGCACCAGACATCCACAAGCATCAGACATGCACAAGCATCAGACATCAGGCATCAGACATCCACAAACATCAGACATCAAGCATCAGACATCCACAAGCATCAGGCATCAGACATCAGGCATCAGACATCATGCATCAGACATCATGCATGAGACATCCACAAGCATCAGACATCAGGCATCAAACATCCACAAGCATCAGACATCATGCATCAGACATCAGGCAACACACATCCACAAGCATCAGACATTCACAAACATCAGGCATCAGGCATCAGACATCCATAAACATCAGGCATCAGGCATCAGACATCCACAAACATCAGGCATCAGACATCCTGCATCAGACATCATGCGTCAGACATCAGGTGTCAGACATCATGCATCAGACATCCACAAGCATCAGACATCAGGCATCAGACAGCCACAAGCATCAGACATCCACAAGCATCAGACATCAGGAATCAAACATCCACAAGCATCAGACATCCACAAGCATCAGACACCATGCATCAGACATCAGGCAACACACATCCACAAGCATCAGACATCGGGCATCAGACATCAGGCATCAGACTTCCACAAGCATCAAGCATCAGACATCAGGCATCAGACATCCACAAGCATCAGACATCAGGTATCAGACATCATGCAACACACATCCACAAGCATCAGGCATCAGACATCCACAGGCATCAGACATCAGGAATCAGACATCAGACATCAGGCACCAGACATCCAAAAGCATCAGGCATCAGACATCCACAAGCATCAGGCATCAGTCATCCACAAGCATCAGACATCATGCATCAGACATCAGGTGTCAGACATCATGCATCAGACATCCACAAGCATCAGACATCAGGCATCAGACAGCCACAAGCATCAGACATCCACAAGCATCAAACATCAGGCATTAGACATCAGGAATCAGACATCAGGTATCAGACATCAGGCATAAGACATCAGGCCTCCGACACCAGACATCCACAAGTATCAGACATCTACAAGCATCAGACATTAGACATCAGGCATCAGACATCATGCATCAGACATCAGGCATCAGACATCCACAAACATCAGACTTCAAGCATCAGACATCCACAAGCATCAGACATCATGCATCAGACATCATGCATGAGACATCCACAAGCATCAGACATCAGGCATCAAACATCCACAAGCATCAGGCATGCATCAGACATCAGGCAACACACATCCACAAGCATCAGGCATCATGCATCAGACATCCACAAGCATCAGACATCAGGCATCAGACATCAGGTAGCAGACATCCACAAGCATCAGACATCAGGAATCAGACATGCCTGATGTCTGATGTGTGATACCTGATGTCTGATTCCTGATGTATGATGCTTGTGGATGTCTAATGCCTGATGTTTGATGCTTGTGGATGTCTGATGCCTGATGTCTGATGCTTGTGGCTGTCTGATGCCTGATGTCTGATGTGTGATACCTGATAAGACATCAGACATCAGGCATCAGACATCCACAAGCATCAGACATCAGGCATCAGACATCATGCATCAGACATCAGGCATCAGACATCCACAAACATCATACATCAAGCATCAGACATCCACAAGCATCAGGCATCAGACATCATGCATGAGACATCCACAAGCATCAGACATCAGGCATCAAACATCCACAAGCATCAGACATCATGCATCAGACATCAGGCAACACACATCCACAAGCATCAGGCATCAGACATCCACAAGCATCGGACATCAGGCATCAGACATCCACAAGCATCAGACATCAGGCACCAGACATCAGGCATAAGACATCCACAAGCATCAGACATCAGGCATCAGACATCCACAAGCAACAGACATCATGCATCAGACATCAGGCAACATACATCCACAAGAATCAGGCATCAGCCATCAAACATCAGGCATCAGACATCCACAAGCATCAGACGTCAGACATCCACAAGCATCAGGCATCAGACATCAGGCATCCACAAGCATCAGACATCCACAGGCATCCGACATCAGGCATCAGACTTCCCCAAGCATCAGACATCCACAAGCATCAGGCATCAGACATCTGGCATCAGACATCCACAGGCATCAGACATCAGGCACCAGACATCCACAAGCATCAGACATCCACAAGCATCAGACATCAGGCATCAGACATCCACAAACATCAGACATCAAGCATCAGACATCCACAAGCATCAGGCATCAGACATCAGGCATCAGACATCATGCATCAGACATCATGCATGAGACATCCACAAGCATCAGACATCAGGCATCAAACATCCACAAGCATCAGACATCATGCATCAGACATAAGGCAACACACATCCACAAGCATCAGACATCAGACATCAGACATTCACAAACATCAGGCATCAGGCATCAGACATCCACAAACATCAGGCATCAGACATCCTGCATCAGACATCATGCGTCAGACATCAGGTGTCAGACATCATGCATCAGACATCCACAAGCATCAGACATCAGGCATCAGACAGCCACAAGCATCAGACATCCACAAGCATCAGACATCAGGAATCAAACATCCACAAGCATCAGACATCCACAAGCATCAGACATCATGCATCAGACATCAGGCAACACACATCCACAAGCATCAGACATCGGGCATCAGACATCAGGCATCAGACTTCCACAAGCATCAAGCATCAGACATCAGGCATCAGACATCCACAAGCATCAGACATCAGACATCAGGCATCAGACATCAGGCACCAGACATCCACAAGCATCAGGCATCAGACATCCACAAGCATCAGGCATCAGACATCCACAAGCATCAAACATCATGCATCAGACATCAGGTGTCAGACATCATGCATCAGACATCCCCAAGCATCAGACATCAGGCATCAGACAGCCACAAGCATCAGACATCCACAAGCATCAAACATCAGGCATTAGACATCAGGAATCAGACATCAGGTATCAGACATCAGAAATAAGACATCAGGCCTCCGACATCAGACATCCACAAGTATCAGACATCTACAAGCATCAGACATTAGATATCAGGCATCAGACATCATGCATCAGACATCAGGCATCAGACATCCACAAACATCAGACTTCAAGCATCAGACATCCACAAGCATCAGACATCATGCATCAGACATCATGCATGAGACATCCACAAGCATCAGACATCAGGCATCAAACATCCACAAGCATCAGGCATGCATCAGACATCAGGCAACACACATCCACAAGCATCAGGCATCAGACATCCACAAGCATCAGACATCATGCATCAGACATCAGGCAACACATCCACAAGCATCAGACATCAAACATCGGGCATCAGACATCAGGCATCAGACATCCACAAGCATCGGACATCAGACATCCACAAGCATCAGACATCAGGCACCAGACATCAGCCATCAGGCATAAGACATCCACAAGCATCAGGCATCAGACATCCACAAGCAACAGACATCATGCATCAGACATCAGGCAACATACATCCACAAACATCAGGCATCAGACATCAAACATCAGGCATCAGACATCCACAAGCATCAGGCATCAGACATCAGGCATCCACAAGCATCAGACATCCGACATCAGGCATCGGACATCAGGCATCAGACATCCACAAGCATCAGGCATCAGACATCAGGCACCAGACATCAGCCATCAGGCATAAGACATCCACAAGCATCAGACATCAGGCATCAGACATCCACAAGCAACAGACATCATGCATCAGGCATCAGACATCCACAAGCATCAGGCATCAGACATCCACAAGCATCAGACATCAGACATCAGGCATAAGACATCAGGCCTCCGACATCAGACATCCACAAGTATCAGTCATCTACAAGCATCAGACATTAGACATCAGGCATCAGACATCATGCATCAGACATCAGGCATCAGACATCCACAAACATCAGACTTCAAGCATCAGACATCCACAAGCATCAGACATCATGCATCAGACATCATGCATGAGACATCCACACGCATCAGACATCAGGCATCGGGCATCAGGCATCAGGCATCAGACATCCACAAGCATCAGGCATCAGACATCCACAAGCATCAGACATCAGACATCAGGCACCAGACATCCACAAGCATCAGACATCAGGCACCAGACATCATGCATGAGACATCCACACGCATCAGACATCAGGCATCGGGCATCAGGCATCAGGCATCAGACATCCACAAGCATCAGGCATCAGACATCCACAAGCATCAGACATCAGACATCAGGCAACACATCCACAAGCATCAGACATCAAACATCGGGCATCAGGCATCAGGCATCAGACATCCACAAGCATCAGGCATCAGACATCCACAAGCATCAGACATCAGACATCAGGCATCAGACATCCACAAGCATCAGACATCAGGAACCAGACATCAGGTATCACACATCAGGCATAAGACATCAGACATCCACAGTATCAGACATCTACAAGCATCAGACATTAAGACATCAGGCATCAGACATCATGCATCAGACATCAGACATCCACAAACATCAGACATCAAGCTTCAGACATCCACAAGCATCAGACATCATGCATCAGACATCATGCATGAGACATCCACAAGCATCAGACATCAGGCAACACACATCCACAAGCATCAGACATCAGGCATCAAACATCCACAAGCATCAGACATCAGGCAACACACATCCACAAGCATCAAACATCAGGCATCAGACATTCACAAACATCAGGCATCAGACATCAGGCATCAGACATCAGGTGTCAGACATCATGCGTCAGACATCCACAAGCATCAGATATCAGGCATCAGACAGCCACAAGCATCAGACATCCACAAGCATCAGACATCAGGCAACACACATCCACAAGCATCAGGCATCAAACATCGGGCATCAGACATCAGGCATCAGACATCAGGCATCAGACATCCACAAGCATCAGACATCAGGTATCAGACATCAGGCAACACACATCCACAAGCATCAGACATCAGGCATCAGACATCCACAAGCATCAGACATCAGGAATCAGACATCAGGCATCAAACATCAGGCACCAGACATCCACAAGCATCAGGCATCAGACATTCACAAGCATCAGACATCAGGCATCAGACATCCACAAGCATCAGACATCATGCATCAGACATCATGCATCAGACATCAGGTGTCAGACATCAGGTGTCAGACATCAGGTGTCAGACATCCACAAGCATCAGACATCAGGCATCAGACATCAGGCATCAGACATCCACAAGCATCAGACATCAGGAATCAGACATGCCTGATGTCTGATGTGGGATACCTGATGTCTGATTCCTGATGTCTGATGCTTGTGGATGTCTAATGCCTGATGTTTGATGCTTGTGGATGTCTGATGCCTGATGTCTGATGCTTGTGGCTGTCTGATGCCTGATGTCTGATGTGTGATACCTGATAAGACATCAGACATCATGCATGATACATCCACAAGCATCAGACATCAGGCATCAAACATCCACAAGCATCAGACATCATGCATCAGACATCAGGCAACACACATCCACAAGCATCAGGCATCAGACATCCACAAGCATCGGACATCAGGCATCAGACATCCACAAGCATCAGACATCAGGCACCAGACATCAGGCATAAGACATCCACAAGCATCAGACATCAGGCATCAGACATCCACAAGCAACAGACATCATGCATCAGGCATCAGGCAACATACATCCACAAGCATCAGGCATCAGCCATCAAACATCAGGCATCAGACATCCACAAGCATCAGACATCAGACATCCACAAGCATCAGGCATCAGACATCAGGCATCCACAAGCATCAGACATCCACAGGCATCCGACATCAGGCATCAGACTTCCACAAGCATCAGACATCCACAAGCATCAGGCATCAGACATCTGGCATCAGACATCCACAGGCATCAGACATCAGGCACCAGACATCCACAAGCATCAGACATGCACAAGCATCAGACATCAGGCATCAGACATCCACAAACATCAGACATCAAGCATCAGACATCCACAAGCATCAGGCATCAGACATCAGGCATCAGACATCATGCATCAGACATCATGCATGAGACATCCACAAGCATCAGACATCAGGCATCAAACATCCACAAGCATCAGACATCAGGCATCAGACATCAGGCAACACACATCCACAAGCATCAGACATCAGACATTCACAAACATCAGGCATCAGGCATCAGACATCCATAAACATCAGGCATCAGGCATCAGACATCCACAAACATCAGGCATCAGACATCCTGCATCAGACATCATGCGTCAGACATCAGGTGTCAGACATCATGCATCAGACATCCACAAGCATCAGACATCAGGCATCAGACAGCCACAAGCATCAGACATCCACAAGCATCAGACATCAGGAATCAAACATCCACAAGCATCAGACATCCACAAGCATCAGACACCATGCATCAGACATCAGGCAACACACATCCACAAGCATCAGACATCGGGCATCAGACATCAGGCATCAGACTTCCACAAGCATCAAGCATCAGACATCAGGCATCAGACATCCACAAGCATCAGACATCAGGTATCAGACATCATGCAACACACATCCACAAGCATCGGGCATCAGACATCCACAGGCATCAGACATCAGGAATCAGACATCAGACATCAGGCACCAGACATCAGACATCAGGCACCAGACATCCAAAAGCATCAGGCATCAGACATCCACAAGCATCAGGCATCAGTCATCCACAAGCATCAGACATCATGCATCAGACATCAGGTGTCAGACATCATGCATCAGACATCCACAAGCATCAGACATCAGGCATCAGACAGCCACAAGCATCAGACATCCACAAGCATCAAACATCAGGCATTAGACATCAGGAATCAGACATCAGGTATCAGACATCAGGCATAAGACATCAGGCCTCCGACACCAGACATCCACAAGTATCAGACATCTACAAGCATCAGACATTAGACATCAGGCATCAGACATCATGCATCAGACATCAGGCATCAGACATCCACAAACATCAGACTTCAAGCATCAGACATCCACAAGCATCAGACATCATGCATCAGACATCATGCATGAGACATCCACAAGCATCAGACATCAGGCATCAAACATCCACAAGCATCAGGCATGCATCAGACATCAGGCAACACACATCCACAAGCATCAGGCATCATGCATCAGACATCCACAAGCATCAGACATCAGGCATCAGACATCAGGTAGCAGACATCCACAAGCATCAGACATCAGGAATCAGACATGCCTGATGTCTGATGTGTGATACCTGATGTCTGATTCCTGATGTATGATGCTTGTGGATGTCTAATGCCTGATGTTTGATGCTTGTGGATGTCTGATGCCTGATGTCTGATGCTTGTGGCTGTCTGATGCCTGATGTCTGATGTGTGATACCTGATAAGACATCAGACATCAGGCATCAGACATCCACAAGCATCAGACATCAGGCATCAGACATCATGCATCAGACATCAGGCATCAGACATCCACAAACATCATACATCAAGCATCAGACATCCACAAGCATCAGGCATCAGACATCATGCATGAGACATCCACAAGCATCAGACATCAGGCATCAAACATCCACAAGCATCAGACATCATGCATCAGACATCAGGCAACACACATCCACAAGCATCAGGCATCAGACATCCACAAGCATCGGACATCAGGCATCAGACATCCACAAGCATCAGACATCAGGCACCAGACATCAGGCATAAGACATCCACAAGCATCAGACATCAGGCATCAGACATCCACAAGCAACAGACATCATGCATCAGACATCAGGCAACATACATCCACAAGAATCAGGCATCAGCCATCAAACATCAGGCATCCGACATCCACAAGCATCAGACGTCAGACATCCACAAGCATCAGGCATCAGACATCAGGCATCCACAAGCATCAGACATCCACAGGCATCCGACATCAGGCATCAGACTTCCACAAGCATCAGACATCCACAAGCATCAGGCATCAGACATCTGGCATCAGACATCCACAGGCATCAGACATCAGGCACCAGACATCCACAAGCATCAGACATCCACAAGCATCAGACATCAGGCATCAGACATCCACAAACATCAGACATCAAGCATCAGACATCCACAAGCATCAGGCATCAGACATCAGGCATCAGACATCATGCATCAGACATCATGCATGAGACATCCACAAGCATCAGACATCAGGCATCAAACATCCACAAGCATCAGACATCATGCATCAGACATAAGGCAACACACATCCACAAGCATCAGACATCAGACATCAGACATTCACAAACATCAGGCATCAGGCATCAGACATCCACAAACATCAGGCATCAGGCATCAGACATCCACAAACATCAGGCATCAGACATCCTGCATCAGACATCATGCGTCAGACATCAGGTGTCAGACATCATGCATCAGACATCCACAAGCATCAGACATCAGGCATCAGACAGCCACAAGCATCAGACATCCACAAGCATCAGACATCAGGAATCAAACATCCACAAGCATCAGACATCCACAAGCATCAGACATCATGCATCAGACATCAGGCAACACACATCCACAAGCATCAGACATCGGGCATCAGACATCAGGCATCAGACTTCCACAAGCATCAAGCATCAGACATCAGGCATCAGACATCCACAAGCATCAGACATCAGGCATCAGACATCAGGCACCAGACATCCACAAGCATCAGGCATCAGACATCCACAAGCATCAGGCATCAGACATCCACAAGCATCAGACATCATGCATCAGACATCAGGTGTCAGACATCATGCATCAGACATCCCCAAGCATCAGACATCAGGCATCAGACAGCCACAAGCATCAGACATCCACAAGCATCAAACATCAGGCATTAGACATCAGGAATCAGACATCAGGTATCAGACATCAGAAATAAGACATCAGGCCTCCGACATCAGACATCCACAAGTATCAGACATCTACAAGCATCAGACATTAGATATCAGGCATCAGACATCATGTATCAGACATCAGGCATCAGACATCCACAAACATCAGACTTCAAGCATCAGACATCCACAAGCATCAGACATCATGCATCAGACATCATGCATGAGACATCCACAAGCATCAGACATCAGGCATCAAACATCCACAAGCATCAGGCATGCATCAGACATCAGGCAACACACATCCACAAGCATCAGGCATCAGACATCCACAAGCATCAGACATCATGCATCAGACATCAGGCAACACATCCACAAGCATCAGACATCAAACATCGGGCATCAGACATCAGGCATCAGACATCCACAAGCATCGGACATCAGACATCCACAAGCATCAGACATCAGGCACCAGACATCAGCCATCAGGCATAAGACATCCACAAGCATCAGGCATCAGACATCCACAAGCAACAGACATCATGCATCAGACATCAGGCAACATACATCCACAAACATCAGGCATCAGACATCAAACATCAGGCATCAGACATCCACAAGCATCAGGCATCAGACATCAGGCATCCACAAGCATCAGACATCCGACATCAGGCATCGGACATCAGGCATCAGACATCCACAAGCATCAGGCATCAGACATCAGGCACCAGACATCAGCCATCAGGCATAAGACATCCACAAGCATCAGACATCAGGCATCAGACATCCACAAGCAACAGACATCATGCATCAGGCATCAGACATCCACAAGCATCAGGCATCAGACATCCACAAGCATCAGACATCAGACATCAGGCATAAGACATCAGGCCTCCGACATCAGACATCCACAAGTATCAGACATCTACAAGCATCAGACATTAGACATCAGGCATCAGACATCATGCATCAGACATCAGGCATCAGACATCCACAAACATCAGACTTCAAGCATCAGACATCCACAAGCATCAGACATCATGCATCAGACATCATGCATGAGACATCCACACGCATCAGACATCAGGCATCGGGCATCAGGCATCAGGCATCAGACATCCACAAGCATCAGGCATCAGACATCCACAAGCATCAGACATCAGACATCAGGCACCAGACATCCACAAGCATCAGACATCAGGCACCAGACATCATGCATGAGACATCCACACGCATCAGACATCAGGCATCGGGCATCAGGCATCAGACATCCACAAGCATCAGGCATCAGACATCCACAAGCATCAGACATCAGACATCAGGCAACACATCCACAAGCATCAGACATCAAACATCGGGCATCAGGCATCAGGCATCAGACATCCACAAGCATCAGGCATCAGACATCCACAAGCATCAGACATCAGACATCAGGCACCAGACATCCACAAGCATCAGACATCAGGCACCAGACATCCACAAGCATCAGACATCCACAAGCATCAGACATCCACAAGCATCAGACATCAGAAATCAGACATCAGGCATCAGGCACCAGACATCCACAAGCATCAGACATCCACAAGCATCAGACATCAGGCATTAGACATCCGGCACCAGACATGCACAAGCATCAGGCATCAGACATGCACAAGCATCAGGCATCAGACATCATGCATCAGACATCATGCATCAGACATCAGGTGTCAGACATGCATCAGACATCCACAAGCATCAGACATCAGGCATCAGACAGCCACAAGCATCAGACATCAGGCATCAGACATCCACAAGCATCAAACATAAGGCATTAGACATCCACAAGCATCAGACATCAGGAAACACACATCAGGTATCAGACATCAGGCCTCAGATATCAGACATCCACAAGTATCAGACATCTACAAACATCAGGCATCAGACATCATGCATCAGACATCAGGTATCAGACATCCACAAACATCAGACATCAAGCATCAGACATCCACAAGCACCAGACATCATGCATGAGACATCCACAAGCATCAGACATCAGGCATCAAACATCCACAAGCATCAGACATCCACAAGCATCATGCATGAGGCATCAGACATCCACAAGCATCAGACATCATGCATCAGACATCAGGTGTCAGACATCATGCGTCAGACATCCACAAGCATCAGACATCAGGCATCAGACAGCCACGAGCATCAGACATCAGGCATCAGACATCCACAAGCATCAGACATCAGGAATCAGACATCAGGTATCACACATCAGACATCATGCATCAGACATCAGACATCCACAAACATCAGACATCAACCATCAGACATCCACAAGCATCAGGCATTCGACATCATGCATCAGACATCAGGCACCTTATATCCACAAGCATCAGACATCCACAAGCATCAGACATCTGGCATCAGACATCCACAGGCATCAGGCACCAGACATCAACAAGCATCAGACATCCACAAGCATCAGACATCAGGCATCAGACATCCAAAAACATCAGACATCAAGCATCAGACATCCACAAGCATCAGCCATCAGACATCAGGCATCAGACATCATGCATCAGACATCATGCATGAGACATCCACAAGCATCAGACATCAGGCATCATACATCCACAAGCATCAGACATCCATAAGCATCATGCATGAGGCATCAGACATCCACAAGCATCAGACATCATGCATCAGACATCATACATCAGACATCAGGTGTCAGACATCATGCATCAGACATCCACAAGCATCAACATCAGGCATCAGACAGCCACAAGCATCAGACATCAGGCATCAGACATCCATAAGCATCAGACATCAGGAATCAGACATCAGGTATCACACATCAGACATCAGGCCTCAGACATCAGACATCCACAAGTATCAGACATCTACAAGCATCAGACATTAAGACATCAGGCATCAGACATCATGCATCAGACATCCACAAACATCAGACATCAAGCACCAGACATCCACAAGCATCAGAGATCATGCATCAGACATCATGCAGGAGACATCAGGCATCAAACATCCACAAGCATCAGACATCATGCATCAGACATCAGGCAACACACATCCACAAGCATCAGGCATCAGACATCCACAAGCATCATGCATCAGACATCATGCATCAGACATCAGGTGTCAGACATCCACAAGCATCATATATCAGGCAACACATCCACAAGCATCAGACATCAAACATCGGGCATCAGACATCAGGCATCAGACATCCACAAGCATCGGACATCAGACATCCACAAGCATCAGACATCAGGCACCAGACATCAGCCATCAGGCATAAGACATCCACAAGCATCAGGCATCAGACATCCACAAGCAACAGACATCATGCATCAGACATCAGGCAACATACATCCACAAACATCAGGCATCAGACATCAAACATCAGGCATCAGACATCCACAAGCATCAGGCATCAGACATCAGGCATCCACAAGCATCAGACATCCGACATCAGGCATCGGACATCAGGCATCAGACATCCACAAGCATCAGGCATCAGACATCAGGCACCAGACATCAGCCATCAGGCATAAGACATCCACAAGCATCAGACATCAGGCATCAGACATCCACAAGCAACAGACATCATGCATCAGGCATCAGACATCCACAAGCATCAGGCATCAGACATCCACAAGCATCAGACATCAGACATCAGGCATAAGACATCAGGCCTCCGACATCAGACATCCACAAGTATCAGACATCTACAAGCATCAGACATTAGACATCAGGCATCAGACATCATGCATCAGACATCAGGCATCAGACATCCACAAACATCAGACTTCAAGCATCAGACATCCACAAGCATCAGACATCATGCATCAGACATCATGCATGAGACATCCACACGCATCAGACATCAGGCATCAAACATCCACAAGCATCAGGCATGCATCAGACATCAGGCAACACACATCCACAAGCATCAGGCATCAGACATCCACAAGCATCAGACATCATGCATCAGACATCAGGCAACACATCCACAAGCATCAGACATCAAACATCGGGCATCAGGCATCAGGCATCAGACATCCACAAGCATCAGGCATCAGACATCCACAAGCATCAGACATCAGACATCAGGCACCAGACATCCACAAGCATCAGACATCAGGCACCAGACATCCACAAGCATCAGACATCCACAAGCATCAGACATCCACAAGCATCAGACATCAGAAATCAGACATCAGGCATCAGGCACCAGACATCCACAAGCATCAGACATCCACAAGCATCAGACATCAGGCATTAGACATCCGGCACCAGACATGCACAAGCATCAGGCATCAGACATGCACAAGCATCAGGCATCAGACATCATGCATCAGACATCATGCATCAGACATCAGGTGTCAGACATGCATCAGACATCCACAAGCATCAGACATCATTCATCAGACAGCCACAAGCATCAGACATCAGGCATCAGACATCCACAAGCATCAAACATAAGGCATTAGACATCCACAAGCATCAGACATCAGGAATCAGACATCAGGTATCAGACATCAGGCCTCAGATATCAGACATCCACAAGTATCAGACATCTACAAACATCAGGCATCAGACATCATGCATCAGACATCAGGTATCAGACATCCACAAACATCAGACATCAAGCATCAGACATCCACAAGCATCAGACATCATGCATGAGACATCCACAAGCATCAGACATCAGGCATCAAACATCCACAAGCATCAGACATCCACAAGCATCATGCATGAGGCATCAGACATCCACAAGCATCAGACATCATGCATCAGACATCAGGTGTCAGACATCATGCGTCAGACATCCACAAGCATCAGACATCAGGCATCAGACAGCCACGAGCATCAGACATCAGGCATCAGACATCCACAAGCATCAGACATCAGGAATCAGACATCAGGTATCACACATCAGACATCATGCATCGGACATCAGACATCCACAAACATCAGACATCAACCATCAGACATCCACAAGCATCAGGCATTCGACATCATGCATCAGACATCAGGCACCTTACATCCACAAGCATCAGACATCCACAAGCATCAGACATCTGGCATCAGACATCCACAGGCATCAGGCACCAGACATCAACAAGCATCAGACATCCACAAGCATCAGACATCAGGCATCAGACATCCAAAAACATCAGACATCAAGCATCAGACATCCACAAGCATCAGGCATCAGACATCAGGCATCAGACATCATGCATCAGACATCATGCATGAGACATCCACAAGCATCAGACATCAGGCATCATACATCCACAAGCATCAGACATCCACAAGCATCATGCATGAGGCATCAGACATCCACAAGCATCAGACATCATGCATCAGACATCATGCATCAGACATCAGGTGTCAGACATCATGCATCAGACATCCACAAGCATCAACATCAGGCATCAGACAGCCACAAGCATCAGACATCAGGCATCAGACATCCACAAGCATCAGACATCAGGAATCAGACATCAGGTATCACACATCAGACATCAGGCCTCAGACATCAGACATCCACAAGTATCAGACATCTACAAGCATCAGACATTAAGACATCAGGCATCAGACATCATGCATCAGACATCAGACATCCACAAACATCAGACATCAAGCACCAGACATCCACAAGCATCAGAGATCATGCATCAGACATCATGCAGGAGACATCAGGCATCAAACATCCACAAGCATCAGACATCATGCATCAGACATCAGGCAACATACATCCACAAGCATCAGGCATCAGACATCCACAAGCATCATGCATCAGACATCATGCATCAGACATCAGGCAACATACATCCACAAGCATCAGGAATCAAACATCCACAATCATCAGACATCCACAAGCATCAGACATAATGCATCAGACATCAGGCAACACACATCCACAAGCATAAGGCATCAGACATCAAACATCAGGCATCAGACATCAGGCATCAGACTTCCACAAGCATCAGACATCAGGTGTCAGACATCATGCATCAGACATCAGGCAACACACATCCACAAGCATCAGACATCAGACATCCACAAGCATCAGACATCAGGAACCAGACATCAGGCATCAGACATCAGGCACCAGACATCCACAAGCATCAGGCATCAGACATTCACAAGCATCAGACATCAGGCATCAGACATCCACAAGTATCAGACATCCACAAGCATCAAACATCATGCATCAGACATCATGCATCAGACATCAGGTGTCAGACATCATGCATCAGACATCCACAAGCATCAGATATCAGGCATCAGACAGCCACAAGCATCCGACATCAGGCTTCAGACAACCACAAGCATCAAACTTCAGGCATTAGACATCCACAAGCATCAGACAGCAGGAATCAGACATCAGGTATCAGGCATAAGACATCAGGCATCAGACATCCACAAACATCAGACATCAAGCATCAGACATCC
Source organism: Triturus cristatus (assembly GCF_964204655.1). NCBI lineage: Eukaryota > Metazoa > Chordata > Amphibia > Caudata > Salamandridae > Triturus > Triturus cristatus. The sequence continues at coordinate 714,906,864 of NC_140579.1, forward strand.
ACAAGCATCAGGCATCAGGCATCAGACATCATGCATCAGACATCATGCATGAGACATCCACAAGCATCAGACATCAGGCATCAAACATCCACAAGCATCAGACATCATGCATCAGACATCAGGCAACACACATCCACAAGCATCAGACATCAGACATCAGACATTCACAAACATCAGGCATCAGGCATCAGACATCCACAAACATCAGGCATCAGGTATCAGACATCCACAAACATCAGGCATCAGACATCCTGCATCAGACATCATGCGTCAGACATCAGGTGTCAGACATCATGCATCAGACATCCACAAGCATCAGACATCAGGCATCAGACAGCCACAAGCATCAGACATCCACAAGCATCAGACATCAGGAATCAAACATCCACAAGCATCAGACATCCACAAGCATCAGACATCATGCATCAGACATCAGGCAACACACATCCACAAGCATCAGACATCGGGCATCAGACATCAGGCATCAGACTTCCACAAGCATCAAGCATCAGACATCAGGCATCAGACATCCACAAGCATCAGACATCAGGTATCAGACATCAGGCAACACACATCCACAAGCATCAGGCATCAGACATCCACAGGCATCAGACATCAGGAATCAGACATCAGGCATCAGACATCAGGCACCAGACATCCACAAGCATCAGGCATCAGACATCCACAAGCATCAGGCATCAGACATCCACAAGCATCAGACATAATGCATCAGACATCAGGTGTCAGACATCATGCATCAGACATCCACAAGCATCAGACATCAGGCATTAGACATCCACAAGCATCAGACATCAGGAATCAGACATCAGGTATCAGACATCAGGCATAAGACATCAGGCCTCCGACATCAGACATCCACAAGTATCAGACATCTACAAGCATCAGACATTAGACATCAGGCATCAGACATCATGCATCAGACATCAGGCATCAGACATCCACAAACATCAGACTTCAAGCATCAGACATCCACAAGCATCAGACATCATGCATCAGACATCATGCATGAGACATCCACAAGCATCAGACATCAGGCATCAAACATCCACAAGCATCAGGCATGCATCAGACATCAGGCAACACACATCCACAAGCATCAGGCATCAGACATCCACAAGCATCAGACATCATGCATCAGACATCAGGCAACACATCCACAAGCATCAGACATCAAACATCGGGCATCATGCATCAGGCATCAGACATCAGACATCCACAAGCATCAGGCATCAGACATCCACAAGCATCAGACATCAGACATCAGGCACCAGACATCCACAAGCATCAGACATCAGGCACCAGACATCCACAAGCATCAGACATCCACAAGCATCAGACATAAGGTATCAGACATCCACAAGCATCAGACATCAGAAATCAGACATCAGGCATCAGGCACCAGACATCCACAAGCATCAGACATCCACAAGCATCAGACATCAGGCATTAGACATCCGGCACCAGACATGCACAAGCATCAGGCATCAGACATGCACAAGCATCAGGCATCAGACATCATGCATCAGACATCATGCATCAGACATCAGGTGTCAGACATGCATCAGATATCCACAAGCATCAGACATCAGGCATCAGACAGCCACAAGCATCAGACATCAGGCATCAGACATCCACAAGCATCAAACATAAGGCATTAGACATCCACAAGCATCAGACATCAGGAATCAGACATCAGGTATCAGACATCAGGCCTCAGATATCAGACATCCACAAGTATCAGACATCTACAAACATCAGGCATCAGACATCATGCATCAGACATCAGGTATCAGACATCCACAAACATCAGACATCAAGCATCAGACATCCACAAGCATCAGACATCATGCATGAGACATCCACAAGCATCAGACATCAGGCATCAAACATCCACAAGCATCAGACATCCACAAGCATCATGCATGAGGCATCAGACATCCACAAGCATCAGACATCATGCATCAGACATCAGGAGTCAGACATCATGCGTCAGACATCCACAAGCATCAGACATCAGGCATCAGACAGCCACGAGCATCAGACATCAGGCATCAGACATCCACAAGCATCAGACATCAGGAATCAGACATCAGGTATCACACATCAGACATCAGGCCTCAGACATCAGACATCCACAAGTATCAGACATTAAGACACCAGGCATCAGACATCATGCATCAGGCATCAAACATCCACAAGCATCAGACATCATGCATCAGACATCAGGCAACACACATCCACAAGCATCAGACATCAGACATCAGACATTCACAAACATCAGGCATCAGGCATCAGACATCCACAAACATCAGGCATCAGGCATCAGACATCCACAAACATCAGGCATCAGACATCCTGCATCAGACATCATGTGTCAGACATCAGGTGTCAGACATCATGCATCAGACACCCACAAGCATCAGACATCAGGCATCAGACAGCCACAAGCATCAGACATCCACAAGCATCAGACATCAGGAATCAAACATCCACAAGCATCAGACATCCACAAGCATCAGACATCATGCATCAGACATCAGGCAACACACATCCACAAGCATCAGACATCGGGCATCAGACATCAGGCATCAGACTTCCACAAGCATCAAGCATCAGACATCAGGCATCAGACATCCACAAGCATCAGACATCAGGTATCAGACATCAGGCAACACACATCCACAAGCATCAGGCATCAGACATCCACAGGCATCAGACATCAGGAATCAGACATCAGGCATCAGACATCAGGCACCAGACATCCACAAGCATCAGGCATCAGACATCCACAAGCATCAGACATCAGACATCAGGCACCAGACATCCACAAGCATCAGACATCAGGCACCAGACATCCACAAGCATCAGACATCCACAAGCATCAGACATAAGGCATCGGACATCCACAAGCATCAGGCATCAGACATCCACAAGCATCAGACATAATGCATCAGACATCAGGTGTCAGACATCATGCATCAGACATCCACAAGCATCAGACATCAGGCATTAGACATCCACAAGCATCAGACATCAGGAATCAAACATCAGGTATCAGACATCAGGCATAAGACATCAGGCCTCCGACATCAGACATCCACAAGTATCAGACATCTACAAGCATCAGACATTAGACATCAGGCATCAGACATCATGCATCAGACATCAGGCATCAGACATCCACAAACATCAGACTTCAAGCATCAGACATCCACAAGCATCAGACATCATGCATCAGACATCATGCATGAGACATCCACAAGCATCAGACATCAGGCATCAAACATCCACAAGCATCAGGCATGCATCAGACGTCAGGCAACACACATCCACAAGCATCAGGCATCAGACATCCACAAGCATCAGACATCATGCATCAGACATCAGGCAACACATCCACAAGCATCAGACATCAAACATCGGGCATCATGCATCAGGCATCAGACATCCACAAGCATCAGGCATCAGACATCCACAAGCATCAGACATCAGACATCAGGCACCAGACATCCACAAGCATCAGACATCAGGCACCAGACATCCACAAGCATCAGACATCCACAAGCATCAGACATAAGGCATCAGACATCCACAAGCATCAGACATCAGAAATCAGACATCAGGCATCAGGCACCAGACATCCACAAGCATCAGACATCCACAAGCATCAGACATCAGGCATTAGACATCCGGCACCAGACATGCACAAGCATCAGGCATCAGACATGCACAAGCATCAGGCATCAGACATCATGCATCAGACATCATGCATCAGACATCAGGTGTCAGACATGCATCAGATATCCACAAGCATCAGACATCAGGCATCAGACAGCCACAAGCATCAGACATCAGGCATCAGACATCCACAAGCATCAAACATAAGGCATTAGACATCCACAAGCATCAGACATCAGGAATCAGACATCAGGTATCAGACATCAGGCCTCAGATATCAGACATCCACAAGTATCAGACATCTACAAACATCAGGCAACAGACATCATGCATCAGACATCAGGTATCAGACATCCACAAACATCAGACATCAAGCATCAGACATCCACAAGCATCAGACATCATGCATGAGACATCCACAAGCATCAGACATCAGGCATCAAACATCCACAAGCATCAGACATCCACAAGCATCATGCATGAGGCATCAGACATCCACAAGCATCAGACATCATGCATCAGACATCAGGAGTCAGACATCATGCGTCAGACATCCACAAGCATCAGACATCAGGCATCAGACAGCCACGAGCATCAGACATCAGGCATCAGACATCCACAAGCATCAGACATCAGGAATCAGACATCAGGTATCACACATCAGACATCAGGCCTCAGACATCAGACATCCACAAGTATCAGACATTAAGACATCAGGCATCAGACATCATGCATCAGACATCAGACATCCACAAACATCAGACATCATGCATCAGACATCAGGCAACACACATCCACAAGCATCAGACATCAGACATCAGACATTCACAAACATCAGGCATCAGGCATCAGACATCCACAAACATCAGGCATCAGACATCCACAAACATCAGGCATCAGACATCCTGCATCAGACATCATGTGTCAGACATCAGGTGTCAGACATCATGCATCAGACATCCACAAGCATCAGACATCAGGCATCAGACAGCCACAAGCATCAGACATCATGCATCAGACATCAGGCAACACACATCCACAAGCATCAGGCATCAGACATCCACAAGCATCAGACATCAGGCATCAGACATCCACAAGCATCGGGCATCAGACATCATGCATCAGACATCATACATCAGACATCAGGCATCAGACATTCACAAACATCAGGCATCAGACATCAGGCATCAGACACCCACAAACATCATGCATCAGACATCCACAAGCATCAGACATCCTGCATCAGACATGCGTCAGACATCAGGTGTCAGACATCATGCATCAGACATCCACAAGCATCAGACATCAGGCATCAGACAGCCACAAGCATCAGACATCCACAAGCATCAGACATCAGGAATCAAACATCCACAAGCATCAGACATCCACAAGCATCAGACATCAGGAATCAAACATCCACAAGCATCAGACATCATGCATCAGACATCAGGCAACACACATCCACAAGCATCAGACATCGGGCATCAGACATCAGGCATCAGACTTCCACAAGCATCAGACATCAGGCATCAGACATCCACAAGCATCAGACATCCACAAGCATCAGACATCAGGTATCAGACATCAGGCAACACACATCCACACGCATCAGGCATCAGACATCCACAGGCATCAGACATTAGGTATCAGACATCCACAAGCATCAGACATCAGGAATCAGACATCAGGCATCAGACATCAGGCACCAGACATCCACAAGCATCAGGCATTCGACATTCACAAGCATCAGACATCAGGCATCAGACATCCACAAGCATCAGACATCATGCATCAGACATCAGGTGTCAGACATCAGGTGTCAGACATCCACAAGCATCAGACATCAGGCACCAGACATCCACAAGCATCAGGCATCAGACATTCACAAGCATCAGACATCAGGCACCAGACATCCACAAGCATCAGGCATCAGACATTCAAAAGCATCAGACATCAGGCACCAGTCATCCACAAGCATCAGACATCCACAGGCATCAGACATCAGGCATCAGACATCCACAAGCATCAGACATCAGGAATCAGACATCAGGCATCAAACATCAGGCACCAGACATCCACAAGCATCAGGCATCAGACATTCACAAGCATCAGACATCAGGCACCAGACATCCACAAGCATCAGACATCCACAAGCATCAGACATCATGCATCAGACATCATGAATCAGACATCAGGTGTCAGACATCATGCATCAGACATCCACAAGCATCAGACATCAGGCATCAGACAGCCACAAGCATCAGACATCAGGCATCAGACATCCACAAGCATCAGACATCAGGAATCAGACATGCCTGATGTGTGATACCTGATGTCTGATTCCTGATGTCTGATGTTTGTGGATGTCTAATGCCTGATGTTTGATGCTTGTGGATGTCTGATGCCTGATGTCTGATGCTTGTGGCTGTCTGATGCCTGATGTGTGATACCTGATAAGACATCAGGCCTCAGACATCAGACATCCGCAAGTATCAGACATCTACAAGCATCACACATTAAGACATCAGGCATCAGACATCATGCATCAGACATCAGGCAACACACATCCACAAGCATCAGGCATCAGACATCCACAAGCATCAAGCATCGGACATCAGGCATCAGACATCCACAAGCAACAGACATTATGCATCAGACATCAGGCAACATACATCCACAAGCATCAGGCATCAGACATCAAACATCAGGCATCAGACATCCACAAGCATCAGGCATCAGACATCCACAAGCGTCTGGCATCAGACATCAGGCATCCACAAGCATCAGACATCCACAAGCATCAGGCATTTGACATCAGGCATCAGACATCAGGCACCAGACATCCACAAGCATCAGACATCCACAAGCATCAGACATCTGGCATCAGACATCCACAGGCATCAGACATCAGGCACCAGACATCCACAAGCATCAGACATCCACAAGCATCAGACATCAGGCATCAGACATCCAAAAACATCAGACATCAAACATCAGACATCCACAAGCATCAGGCATCAGACATCAGGCATCAGACATCATGCATCAGACATCATGCATGAGACATCCACAAGCATCAGACATCAGGCATCATACATCCACAAGCATCAGACATCCACAAGCATCATGCATGAGGCATCAGACATCCACAAGCATCAGACATATGCATCAGACATCATGCATCATACATCAGGTGTCAGACATCATGCATCAGACATCCACAAGCATCAACATCAGGCATCAGACAGCCACAAGCATCAGACATCAGGCATCAGACATCCACAAGCATCAAACATAAGGCATTAGACATCCACAAGCATCAGACATCAGGTATCAGACATCAGGCCTCAGATATCAGACATCCACAAGTATCAGACATCTACAAACATCAGGCATCAGACATCATGCATCAGACATCAGGCATCAGACATCCACAAACATCAGACTTCAAGCATCAGACATCCACAAGCATCAGACATCATGCATCAGACATCATGCATGAGACATCCACAAGCATCAGACATCAGGCATCAAACATCCACAAGCATCAGGCATGCATCAGACATCAGGCAACACACATCCACAAGCATCAGGCATCAGACATCCACAAGCATCAGACATCATGCATCAGACATCAGGCAACACATCCACAAGCATCAGACATCAAACATCGGGCATCATGCATCAGGCATCAGACATCCACAAGCATCAGGCATCAGACATCCACAAGCATCAGACATCAGACATCAGGCACCAGACATCCACAAGCATCAGACATCAGGCACCAGACATCCACAAGCATCAGACATCCACAAGCATCAGACATAAGGTATCAGACATCCACAAGCATCAGACATCAGAAATCAGACATCAGGCATCAGGCACCAGACATCCACAAGCATCAGACATCCACAAGCATCAGACATCAGGCATTAGACATCCGGCACCAGACATGCACAAGCATCAGGCATCAGACATGCACAAGCATCAGGCATCAGACATCATGCATCAGACATCATGCATCAGACATCAGGTGTCAGACATGCATCAGATATCCACAAGCATCAGACATCAGGCATCAGACAGCCACAAGCATCAGACATCAGGCATCAGACATCCACAAGCATCAAACATAAGGCATTAGACATCCACAAGCATCAGACATCAGGAATCAGACATCAGGTATCAGACATCAGGCCTCAGATATCAGACATCCACAAGTATCAGACATCTACAAACATCAGGCATCAGACATCATGCATCAGACATCAGGTATCAGACATCCACAAACATCGGACATCAAGCATCAGACATCCACAAGCATCAGACATCATGCATGAGACATCCACAAGCATCAGACATCAGGCATCAAACATCCACAAGCATCAGACATCCACAAGCATCATGCATGAGGCATCAGACATCCACAAGCATCAGACATCATGCATCAGACATCAGGAGTCAGACATCATGCGTCAGACATCCACAAGCATCAGACATCAGGCATCAGACAGCCACGAGCATCAGACATCAGGCATCAGACATCCACAAGCATCAGACATCAGGAATCAGACATCAGGTATCACACATCAGACATCAGGCCTCAGACATCAGACATCCACAAGTATCAGACATTAAGACATCAGGCATCAGACATCATGCATCAGGCATCAAACATCCACAAGCATCAGACATCATGCATCAGACATCAGGCAACACACATCCACAAGCATCAGACATCAGACATTCACAAACATCAGGCATCAGGCATCAGACATCCACAAACATCAGGCATCAGACATCCTGCATCAGACATCATGTGTCAGACATCATGTGTCAGACATCAGGTGTCAGACATCATGCATCAGACATCCACAAGCATCAGACATCAGGCATCAGACAGCCACAAGCATCAGACATCCACAAGCATCAGACATCAGGAATCAAACATCCACAAGCATCAGACATCCACAAGCATCAGACATCATGCATCAGACATCAGGCAACACACATCCACAAGCATCAGACATCGGGCATCAGACATCAGGCATCAGACTTCCACAAGCATCAAGCATCAGACATCAGGCATCAGACATCCACAAGCATCAGACATCAGGTATCAGACATCAGGCAACACACATCCACAAGCATCAGGCATCAGACATCCACAGGCATCAGACATCAGGAATCAGACATCAGGCATCAGACATCAGGCACCAGACATCCACAAGCATCAGGCATCAGACATCCACAAGCATCAGGCATCAGACATCCACAAGCATCAGACATAATGCATCAGACATCAGGTGTCAGACATCATGCATCAGACATCCACAAGCATCAGACATCAGGCATTAGACATCCACAAGCATCAGACATCAGGAATCAAACATCAGGTATCAGACATCAGGCATAAGACATCAGGCCTCCGACATCAGACATCCACAAGTATCAGACATCTACAAGCATCAGACATTAGACATCAGGCATCAGACATCATGCATCAGACATCAGGCATCAGACATCCACAAACATCAGACTTCAAGCATCAGACATCCACAAGCATCAGACATCATGCATCAGACATCATGCATGAGACATCCACAAGCATCAGACATCAGGCATCAAACATCCACAAGCATCAGGCATGCATCAGACATCAGGCAACACACATCCACAAGCATCAGGCATCAGACATCCACAAGCATCAGACATCATGCATCAGACATCAGGCAACACATCCACAAGCATCAGACATCAAACATCGGGCATCATGCATCAGGCATCAGACATCCACAAGCATCAGGCATCAGACATCCACAAGCATCAGACATCAGACATCAGGCACCAGACATCCACAAGCATTAGACATCAGGCACCAGACATCCACAAGCATCAGACATCCACAAGCATCAGACATAAGGCATCAGACATCCACAAGCATCAGACATCAGAAATCAAACATCAGGCATCAGGCACCAGACATCCACAAGCATCAGACATCCACAAGCATCAGACATCAGGCATTAGACATCCGGCACCAGACATGCACAAGCATCAGGCATCAGACATGCACAAGCATCAGGCATCAGACATCATGCATCAGACATCATGCATCAGACATCAGGTGTCAGACATGCATCAGATATCCACAAGCATCAGACATCAGGCATCAGACAGCCACAAGCATCAGACATCAGGCATCAGACATCCACAAGCATCAAACATAAGGCATTAGACATCCACAAGCATCAGACATCAGGAATCAGACATCAGGTATCAGACATCAGGCCTCAGATATCAGACATCCACAAGTATCAGACATCTACAAACATCAGGCATCAGACATCATGCATCAGACATCAGGTATCAGACATCCACAAACATCAGACATCAAGCATCAGACATCCACAAGCATCAGACATCATGCATGAGACATCCACAAGCATCAGACATCAGGCATCAAACATCCACAAGCATCAGACATCCACAAGCATCATGCATGAGGCATCAGACATCCACAAGCATCAGACATCATGCATCAGACATCAGGAGTCAGACATCATGCGTCAGACATCCACAAGCATCAGACATCAGGCATCAGACAGCCACGAGCATCAGACATCAGGCATCAGACATCCACAAGCATCAGACATCAGGAATCAGACATCAGGTATCACACATCAGACATCAGGCCTCAGACATCAGACATCCACAAGTATCAGACATTAAGACATCAGGCATCAGACATCATGCATCAGACATCAGACATCCACAAACATCAGACATCATGCATCAGACATCAGGCAACACACATCCACAAGCATCAGACATCAGACATCAGACATTCACAAACATCAGGCATCAGGCATCAGACATCCACAAACATCAGGCATCAGGCATCAGACATCCACAAACATCAGGCATCAGACATCCTGCATCAGACATCATGTGTCAGACATCAGGTGTCAGACATCATGCATCAGACATCCACAAGCATCAGACATCAGGCATCAGACAGCCACAAGCATCAGACATCATGCATCAGACATCAGGCAACACACATCCACAAGCATCAGGCATCAGACATCCACAAGCATCAGACATCAGGCATCAGACATCCACAAGCATCGGGCATCAGACATCATGCATCAGACATCATACATCAGACATCAGGCATCAGACATTCACAAACATCAGGCATCAGACATCAGGCATCAGACACCCACAAACATCATGCGTCAGACATCCACAAGCATCAGACATCCTGCATCAGACATGCGTCAGACATCAGGTGTCAGACATCATGCATCAGACATCCACAAGCATCAGACATCAGGCATCAGACAGCCACAAGCATCAGACATCCACAAGCATCAGACATCAGGAATCAAACATCCACAAGCATCAGACATCCACAAGCATCAGACATCAGGAATCAAACATCCACAAGCATCAGACATCATGCATCAGACATCAGGCAACACACATCCACAAGCATCAGACATCGGGCATCAGACATCAGGCATCAGACTTCCACAAGCATCAGACATCAGGCATCAGACATCCACAAGCATCAGACATCCACAAGCATCAGACATCAGGTATCAGACATCAGGCAACACACATCCACACGCATCAGGCATCAGACATCCACAGGCATCAGACATTAGGTATCAGACATCCACAAGCATCAGACATCAGGAATCAGACATCAGGCATCAGACATCAGGTACCAGACATCCACAAGCATCAGGCATTCGACATTCACAAGCATCAGACATCAGGCATCAGACATCCACAAGCATCAGACATCATGCATCAGACATCAGGTGTCAGACATCAGGTGTCAGACATCCACAAGCATCAGACATCAGGCACCAGACATCCACAAGCATCAGGCATCAGACATTCACAAGCATCAGACATCAGGCACCAGACATCCACAAGCATCAGGCATCAGACATTCAAAAGCATCAGACATCAGGCACCAGTCATCCACAAGCATCAGACATCCACAGGCATCAGACATCAGGCATCAGACATCCACAAGCATCAGACATCAGGAATCAGACATCAGGCATCAAACATCAGGCACCAGACATCCACAAGCATCAGGCATCAGACATTCACAAGCATCAGACATCAGGCACCAGACATCCACAAGCATCAGACATCCACAAGCATCAGACATCATGCATCAGACATCATGCATCAGACATCAGGTGTCAGACATCATGCATCAGACATCCACAAGCATCAGACATCAGGCATCAGACAGCCACAAGCATCAGACATCAGGCATCAGACATCCACAAGCATCAGACATCAGGAATCAGACATGCCTGATGCCTGATGTGTGATACCTGATGTCTGATTCCTGATGTCTGATGTTTGTGGATGTCTAATGCCTGATGTTTGATGCTTGTGGATGTCTGATGCCTGATGTCTGATGCTTGTGGCTGTCTGATGCCTGATGTGTGATACCTGATAAGACATCAGGCCTCAGACATCAGACATCCGCAAGTATCAGACATCTACAAGCATCAGACATTAAGACATCAGGCATCAGACATCATGCATCAGACATCAGGCAACACACATCCACAAGCATCAGGCATCAGACATCCACAAGCATCAAGCATCGGACATCAGGCATCAGACATCCACAAGCAACAGACATTATGCATCAGACATCAGGCAACATACATCCACAAGCATCAGGCATCAGACATCAAACATCAGGCATCAGACATCCACAAGCATCAGGCATCAGACATCCACAAGCATCTGGCATCAGACATCAGGCATCCACAAGCATCAGACATCCACAAGCATCAGGCATTCGACATCAGGCATCAGACATCAGGCACCAGACATCCACAAGCATCAGACATCCACAAGCATCAGACATCTGGCATCAGACATCCACAGGCATCAGACATCAGGCACCAGACATCCACAAGCATCAGACATCCACAAGCATCAGACATCAGGCATCAGACATCCAAAAACATCAGACATCAAGCATCAGACATCCACAAGCATCAGGCATCAGACATCAGGCATCAGACATCATGCATCAGACATCATGCATGAGACATCCACAAGCATCAGACATCAGGCATCATACATCCACAAGCATCAGACATCCACAAGCATCATGCATGAGGCATCAGACATCCACAAGCATCAGACATATGCATCAGACATCATGCATCATACATCAGGTGTCAGACATCATGCATCAGACATCCACAAGCATCAACATCAGGCATCAGACAGCCACAAGCATCAGACATCAGGCATCAGACATCCACAAGCATCAGACATCAGGAATCAGACATCAGGTATCACACATCAGACATCAGGCCTCAGACATCAGACATCCACAAGTATCAGACATCTACAAGCATCAGAAATTAAGACATCAGGCATCAAACATCATGCATCAGACATCAGACATCCACAAACATCAGACATCAAGCATCAGACATCCACAAGCATCAGACATCATGCATCAGACATCATGCATGAGACATCAGGCATCAAACATCCACAAGCATCAGACATCATGCATCAGACATCAGGCAACACATATCCACAAGCATCAGGCATCAGACATCCACAAGCATCATGCATCAGACATCATGCATCAGACATCAGGTGTCAGACATCCACAAGCATCATATATCAGGCATCAGACAGCCACAAGCATCAGACATCCACAAGCATCAGACATCAGGAATCAAACATCCACAAGCATCAGACATCCAAAAGCATCAGACATCATGCATCAGACATCAGGCAACACACATCCACAAGCATAAGGCATCAGACATCAAACATCAGGCATCAGACATCAGGCATCAGACTTCCACAAGCATCAGACATCAGGTGTCAGACATCATGCATCAGACATCAGGCAACACACATCCACAAGCATCAGACATCAGACATCCACAAGCATCAGACATCAGGAATCAGACATCAGGCATCAGACATCAGGCACCAGACATCCACAAGCATCAGGCATCAGACATTCACAAGCATCAGACATCAGGCATCAGACATCTACAAGCATCAGACATCCACAAGCATCAAACATCATGCATCAGACATCATGCATTAGACATCAGGTGTCAGACATCATGCATCAGACATCCACAAGCATCAGACATCAGGCATCAGACAGCCACAAGCATCAGACATCAGGCATCAGACATCCACAATCATCAAACATCAGGCATTAGACATCCACAAGCATCAGACATCAGGCATCAGACATCATGCATCAGACATCAGGCATCAGACATCCACAAACATCATACATCAAGCATCAGACATCCACAAGCATCAGGCATCAGACATCATGCATGATACATCCACAAGCATCAGACATCAGGCATCAAACATCCACAAGCATCAGACATCATGCATCAGACATCAGGCAACACATATCCACAAGCATCAGGCATCAGACATCCACAAGCATCGGACATCAGGCATCAGACATCCACAAGCATCAGACATCAGGCACCAGACATCAGGCATAAGACATCCACAAGCATCAGACATCAGGCATCAGACATCCACAAGCAACAGACATCATGCATCAGGCATCAGGCAACATACATCCACAAGCATCAGGCATCAGCCATCAAACATCAGGCATCAGACATCCACAAGCATCAGACGTCAGACATCCACAAGCATCAGGCATCAGACATCAGGCATCCACAAGCATCAGACATCCACAGGCATCCGACATCAGGCATCAGACTTCCACAAGCATCAGACATCCAAAAGCATCAGGCATCAGACATCTGGCATCAGACATCCACAGGCATCAGACATCAGGCACTAGACATCCACAAGCATCAGACATCCACAAGCATCAGACATCAGGCATCAGACATCCACAAACATCAGACATCAAGCATCAGACATCCACAAGCATCAGGCATCAGACATCAGGCATCAGACATCAGGCATCAGACATCATGCATGAGACATCCACAAGCATCAGACATCAGGCATCAAACATCCACAAGCATCAGACATCATGCATCAGACATCAGGCAACACACATTCACAAGCATCAGGCATCAGACATCCACAAGCATCAGACATCAGGCATCAGACATCCACAAGCATCGGGCATCAGACATCATGCATCAGACATCATACATCAGACATCAGGCATCAGACATTCACAAACATCAGGCATCAGACATCAGGCATCAGACACCCACAAACATCATGCGTCAGACATCCACAAGCATCAGACATCCTGCATCAGACATGCGTCAGACATCAGGTGTCAGACATCATGCATCAGACATCCACAAGCATCAGACATCAGGCATCAGACAGCCACAAGCATCAGACATCCACAAGCATCAGACATCAAGAATCAAACATCCACAAGCATCAGACATCCACAAGCATCAGACATCAGGAATCAAACATCCACAAGCATCAGACATCATGCATCAGACATCAGGCAACACACATCCACAAGCATCAGACATCGGGCATCAGACATCAGGCATCAGACTTCCACAAGCATCAGACATCAGGCATCAGACATCCACAAGCATCAGACATCCACAAGCATCAGACATCAGGTATCAGACATCAGGCAACACACATCCACACGCATCAGGCATCAGACATCCACAGGCATCAGACATTAGGTATCAGACATCCACAAGCATCAGACATCAGGAATCAGACATCAGGCATCAGACATCAGGCACCAGACATCCACAAGCATCAGGCATTAGACATTCACAAGCATCAGACATCAGGCATCAGACATCCACAAGCATCAGACATCATGCATCAGACATCAGGTGTCAGACATCAGGTGTCAGACATCCACAAGCATCAGACATCAGGCACCAGACATCCACAAGCATCAGGCATCAGACATTCACAAGCATCAGACATCAGGCACCAGACATCCACAAGCATCAGGCATCAGACATTCAAAAGCATCAGACATCAGGCACCAGTCATCCACAAGCATCAGACATCCACAGGCATCAGACATCAGGCATCAGACATCCACAAGCATCAGACATCAGGAATCAGACATCAGGCATCAAACATCAGGCACCAGACATCCACAAGCATCAGACATCAGGCATCATACATCCACAAGCATCAGACATCCACAAGCATCATGCATGAGGCATCAGACATCCACAAGCATCAGACATCATGCATCAGACATCATGCATCAGACATCAGGTGTCAGACATCATGCATCAGACATCCACAAGCATCAGACATCAGGCATCAGACAGCCACAAGCATCAGACATCAGGCATCAGACATCCACAAGCATCAGACATCAGGAATCAGACATGCCTGATGCCTGATGTGTGATACCTGATGTCTGATTCCTGATGTCTGATGTTTGTGGATGTCTAATGCCTGATGTTTGATGCTTGTGGATGTCTGATGCCTGATGTCTGATGCTTGTGGCTGTCTGATGCCTGATGTGTGATACCTGATAAGACATCAGGCCTCAGACATCAGACATCCGCAAGTATCAAACATCTACAAGCATCAGACATTAAGACATCAGGCATCAGACATCATGCATCAGACATCAGGCAACACACATCCACAAGCATCAGGCATCAGACATCCACAAGCATCAAGCATCGGACATCAGGCATCAGACATCCACAAGCAACAGACATTATGCATCAGACATCAGGCAACATACATCCACAAGCATCAGGCATCAGACATCAAACATCAGGCATCAGACATCCACAAGCATCAGGCATCAGACATCCACAAGCGTCTGGCATCAGACATCAGGCATCCACAAGCATCAGACATCCACAAGCATCAGGCATTCGACATCAGGCATCAGACATCAGGCACCAGACATCCACAAGCATCAGACATCCACAAGCATCAGACATCTGGCATCAGACATCCACAGGCATCAGACATCAGGCACCAGACATCCACAGGCATCAGACATCCACAAGCATCAGACATCAGGCATCAGACATCCAAAAACATCAGACATCAAGCATCAGACATCCACAAGCATCAGGCATCAGACATCAGGCATCAGACATCATGCATCAGACATCATGCATGAGACATCCACAAGCATCAGACATCAGGCATCATACATCCACAAGCATCAGACATCCACAAGCATCATGCATGAGGCATCAGACATCCACAAGCATCAGACATATGCATCAGACATCATGCATCATACATCAGGTGTCAGACATCATGCATCAGACATCCACAAGCATCAACATCAGGCATCAGACAGCCACAAGCATCAGACATCAGGCATCAGACATCCACAAGCATCAGACATCAGGAATCAGACATCAGGTATCACACATCAGACATCAGGCCTCAGACATCAGACATCCACAAGTATCAGACATCTACAAGCATCAGAAATTAAGACATCAGGCATCAGACATCATGCATCAGACATCAGACATCCACAAACATCAGACATCAAGCATCAGACATCCACAAGCATCAGACATCATGCATCAGACATCATGCATGAGACATCAGGCATCAAACATCCACAAGCATCAGACATCATGCATCAGACATCAGGCAACACACATCCACAAGCATCAGGCATCAGACATCCACAAGCATCATGCATCAGACATCATGCATCAGACATCAGGTGTCAGACATCCACAAGCATCATATATCAGGCATCAGACAGCCACAAGCATCAGACATCCACAAGCATCAGACATCAGGAATCAAACATCCACAAGCATCAGACATCCAAAAGCATCAGACATCATGCATCAGACATCAGGCAACACACATCCACAAGCATAAGGCATCAGACATCAAACATCAGGCATCAGACATCAGGCATCAGACTTCCACAAGCCCACCCTGTTACCTCCGCCTGACGCCACTCACCTGGTTCACGCCGCTGCCGCCTCCTGCCTCCTGCCTCCTGCCTGTCGCTTCCTGCCGCTGCTGCCCCTTCTCGCCCGCTGACCTCCGACGCTGCCCCGGTGACTTCCGCTCCGTTTTTTCCCGCCGTTTTCGCCACCGCTGACCCGCTCTCCTCCTTCCTGCTCCCGCCTGCAGTCCCTGCCTCCCCCCACTGCCCATTGGACAACCCGCTCCCGCCTCCCAGCTGCCCTCCCTCCCGGCTCCTTATTTAAAGGGACAGTAGCGGGCTGGTCAGTGTGACCCCTGTGCCCCCACAGCCGGTCGCTCCCCCTCACTGCTCTGCCTACCTGTCGCTGCCTGGCACCTGCCCACCCTGTTACCTCCGCCTGACGCCACTCACCTGGTTCACGCCGCTGCCGCCTCCTGCCTCCTGCCTCCTGCCTGTCGCTTCCTGCCGCTGCTGCCCCTTCTCGCCCGCTGACCTCCGACGCTGTCCCGGTGACGTCCGCTCCGTTTTTTCCCGCCGTTTTCGCCACCGCTGACCCGCTCTCCTCCTTCCTGCTCCCGCCTGCAGTCCCCGCCTCCCCCCACTGCCCATTGGACAACCCGCTCCCGCCTCCCAGCTGCCCTCCCTCCCGGCTCCTTATTTAAAGGGACAGTAGCGGGCTGGTCAGTGTGACCCCTGTGCCCCCACAGCCGGTCGCTCCCCCTCACTGCTCTGCCTACCTGTCGCTGCCTGGCACCTGCCCACCCTGTTACCTCCGCCTGACGCCACTCACCTGGTTCACGCCGCTGCCGCCTCCTGCCTCCTGCCTGTCGCTTCCTGCCGCTGCTGCCCCTTCTCGCCCGCTGACCTCCGACGCTGCCCCGGTGACTTCCGCTCCGTTTTTTCCCGCCGTTTTCGCCACCGCTGACCCGCTCTCCTCCTTCCTGCTCCCGCCCGCAGTCCCAGCCTCCCCCCACTGCCCATTGGACAACCCGCTCCCGCCTCCCAGCTGCCCTCCCTCCCGGCTCCTTATTTATGACGCCCCCTGAGCGACCGCGCAGCGGACGCGCGCAGCGGGAGAGCCTTATGTGCGCCGAAGGTGCGCCAAAGGTAAGCCCGTCTGCGCCCGTCCGTGCCTGGACCGCGCCCAGCGCCAGACCCCCTGGCCCCCGCGCCCGCCTGCCCCCCCGCAGGACCTACGACTTCACTACGCTCATCGCACTCAAAACCGCCCGAGCCCCCGGGTGCTACCGAGCGTCCCCGCGACACACCCATGGACCCTTCGCCTGCCGATCCTGCAACTTCTCCTGCCTCCAAACAAGCACCACGCCCACCAAGACGGACAACAGCAACCACCTCAAGTGCATCCTGATCAACACACGCTCCGTCCACAGACACGCCGTGGAACCTCCTCGACACCGCATCTCCAGATGTCGCCTTCCTCACGGAAACCTGGATGAACACCTCCTCAGCCCCCGACATCGCCATAGCCATCCCGGACGGCTACAAGATCATCAGGAGGGATCGCGTCAACCAGACCGGAGGAGGGATCGCCATCGTACACAAAGACACCATTCGCATCTCGACTGACTCCACCGACGCATTCAACACCGCCGAATACCTGCACTTCCAGATCCACACCGACCCCAAGACTACCCTCAGAGGCACCCTCATCTACAGACCCCCGGGACCACGCGCACAGTTCTGCGAAGACATCACGGACTTCATCAGCCCTCACGCCCTCCCCTCCACTGACTACATCCTCCTCGGGGACCTCAACTTCCACCTGGAGAACAACAACGACCGCAACACGACCACCCTGCTGGACAACCTCGCCAACCTCGGACTCCAGCAACTGGTCAACACCCCCACCCACCACGCCGGCCACACGCTCGACCCCCTCTTCTCATCCAGCAAGCACGTCACCTTCAGCCACTGCACCGGACTCCACTGGACTGACCACAGCTGCGTCCACTTCAGCTTCAAGAAGAACACGGTCCACCACCACCCGAAGCAGGTTCCCCACAGAAACTGGAGCAAGATCACCGTCGACCAGCTCACCACCTCCCTCAGCCAGAACCCACCGGTCAGGACAACGGACCCTAACACAGCAGCCCTCGACCTCACGCAATGGCTGACCTCCTGTGCCAACGACCTCGCCCCACTGAAGAACCCACTCACCAGGCCCAGAAGCAAGAAGGCCCCCTGGTTCACCGACGAACTCAAGGACTCCAAGAAGGCCTGCCGCACCCTCGAGAAGGCCTGGCGCCTCGACAAGACCACCGACAACATGACCGCCCTCAAACTCGCCACCCGCAGACATCATCAGCTCATCCGCACCACCAAGAAGAAATCTTTGAAGGAACGACTGGACAAGAACGCCCATGACAGCAAGGAGCTCTTCAACATCGTCAAGGAGTTCTCCAACCCCAGCGCCGGCAACAACGACATCACTCCCTCGCAGGACCTCTGCAACTCCCTCGCCTCGTACTTCCACCGCAAGATCGCCGACATCCACAACAGTTTCGGCGCTCCACCCCCGCACCCATCGACTGAACCTACACACCCCGCCGCTATCCTCTAGTCATGGACCAAAGTGACCCCCGAAGACACGACACGCATGATGAACACCATCCACTCCGGATCTCCGACCGACCCATGCCCCCACCATGTCTTCAACAAGGCCGCCTCTACCATCGCACCTCACCTCCGAGACATCCTCAACGCCTCTTTCGACACAGCCACCTTCCCGGAGAGCTGGAAGCACGCCGAGCTCAGCGCACTACTGAAAAAACCAACAGCGGACCCGACCGACCTCAAGAACTTCCGCCCAATCTCGCTCCTTCCATTCCCTGCCAAAGTCATCGAGAAGGTCGTCAACAAGCAGCTGGCCGCCTTCCTCGAGACGAACGGATCCCTCGACCCATCGCAATCCGGATTCAGAGCCAACCACAGTACCGAGACCGCCCTCATCGCAGCCACCGACGACATCCGAGCCCTGCTCGACAAAGGTGAAACATCGGCACTCATCCTCCTTGACCTCTCCACAGCATTTGACACTGTCTGCCACCGCACCCTGGTCCAACGCCTCAATGACACCGGCATCCAGGGGACTGCTCTGGAATGGATCATCTCATTCCTCTCCGGCAGAACACAGAGAGTACGCCTCCCTCCGTTCCGCTGTGAGGCCACCGAAGTCATCTGCGGCGTCCCGCAAGGATCGTCGCTCAGCCCCACTCTCTTCAACATCTACATGAAACCCCTCGCTGCCATCGCACGCCAACACAACCTCAACATCATTTCCTACGCCGATGACACCCAGCTGATTCTCTCCCTCACCAGAGACACCGCCAAAGCCGACCTACACGAAGGGATGAAAGATGTCGCCGAATGGATGAACATCAGCCGCCTGAAGTTGAACACGGACAAGACAGAAGTCCTCATCCTGGGACCGTCGCCCTCCGCATGGGACGACTCCTGGTGGCCCCCGGCCCTGGGCACCGCACCCAAGCCAACGGACCACGCACGCAACCTGGGCGTCATCCTGGACTCCTCCCTATCGATGACCAGACAAGTCAACGCTGTCTCCTCATCTTGCTTCCATAACCTCCGCATGCTCCGCAAGATCTTCAGATGGATCCCGACCGAGACCAGGAAGACTGTCACCCAGGCCCTCGTCACCAGCAGACTAGACTACGGAAACACCCTCTACGCCGGCACAACAGCCAAGCTTCTGAAAAGACTTCAGCGTATCCAGAACGCCTCCGCCCGTCTCATCCTGGACGCCCCCCGACGCAGCCACATCTCGAGCCACCTGAGAGACCTGCACTGGCTCCCTGTCAACAAGAGGATCTCGTTCAGACTCCTCACCCACGCACACAAATCCCTCCACGACCTGGGCCCAAGGTACCTCAACGACCGCCTGACTTTCTACACGCCCACCCGACAGCTACGATCCGCAAACCTCGCCCTCGCCGTCGTCCCTCGCATCCAGAGAGCCACCGCCGGAGGAAGATCCTTCTCCTACCTAGCGGCCAAGACATGGAACTCCCTGCCCGTCCACCTGCGGCTGACCCAGGACCACTTCGCCTTCAGGAAACAGCTCAAGACCTGGCTGTTCGAGCAGTAGCAGACCCCCTCCCCCAAGCGCCTTGAGACCCTTCCGGGTGAGTAGTGCGCGATATAAATTCCATGATTGATTGATTGATTGATTGATCAGACATCAGGTGTCAGACATCATGCATCAGACATCAGGCAACACACATCCACAAGCATCAGACATCAGACATCCACAAGCATCAGACATCAGGAATCAGACATCAGGCATCAGACATCAGGCACCAGACATCCACAAGCATCAGGCATCAGACATTCACAAGCATCAGACATCAGGCATCAGACATCCACAAGCATCAGACATCCACAAGCATCAAACATCATGCATCAGACATCATGCATTAGACATCAGGTGTCAGACATCATGCATCAGACATCCACAAGCATCAGACATCAGGCATCAGACAGCCACAAGCATCAGACATCAGGCATCAGACATCCACAATCATCAAACATCAGGCATTAGACATCCACAAGCATCAGACATCAGGCATCAGACATCATGCATCAGACATCAGGCATCAGACATCCACAAACATCATACATCAAGCATCAGACATCCACAAGCATCAGGCATCAGACATCATGCATGATACATCCACAAGCATCAGACATCAGGCATCAAACATCCACAAACATCAGACATCATGCATCAGACATCAGGCAACACACATCCACAAGCATCAGGCATCAGACATCCACAAGCATCGGACATCAGGCATCAGACATCCACAAGCATCAGACATCAGGCACCAGACATCAGGCATAAGACATCCACAAGCATCAGACATCAGGCATCAGACATCCACAAGCAACAGACATCATGCATCAGGCATCAGGCAACATACATCCACAAGCATCAGGCATCAGCCATCAAACATCAGGCATCAGACATCCACAAGCATCAGACGTCAGACATCCACAAGCATCAGGCATCAGACATCAGGCATCCACAAGCATCAGACATCCACAGGCATCCGACATCAGGCATCAGACTTCCACAAGCATCAGACATCCAAAAGCATCAGGCATCAGACATCTGGCATCAGACATCCACAGGCATCAGACATCAGGCACTAGACATCCACAAGCATCAGACATCCACAAGCATCAGACATCAGGCATCAGACATCCACAAACATCAGACATCAAGCATCAGACATCCACAAGCATCAGGCATCAGACATCAGGCATCAGACATCAGGCATCAGACATCATGCATGAGACATCCACAAGCATCAGACATCAGGCATCAAACATCCACAAGCATCAGACATCATGCATCAGACATCAGGCAACACACATCCACAAGCATCAGACATCAGACATCAGACATTCACAAACATCAGGCATCAGGCATCAGACATCCACAAACATCAGGCATCAGGCATCAGACATCCACAAACATCAGGCATCAGACATCCTGCATCAGACATCATGCGTCAGACATCAGGTGTCAGACATCATGCATCAGACATCCACAAGCATCAGACATCAGGCATCAGACAGCCACAAGCATCAGACATCCACAAGCATCAGACATCAGGAATCAAACATCCACAAGCATCAGACATCCACAAGCATCAGACATCATGCATCAGACATCAGGCAACACACATCCACAAGCATCAGACATCGGGCATCAGACATCAGGCATCAGACTTCCACAAGCATCAAGCATCAGACATCAGGCATCAGGCATCCACAAGCATCAGACATCAGGTATCAGACATCAGGCAACACACATCCACAAGCATCAGGCTTCAGACATCCACAGGCATCAGACATCAGGAATCAGACATCAGGCATCAGACATCAGGCACCAGACATCCACAAGCATCAGGCATCAGACATCCACAAGCATCAGGCATCAGACATCCACAAGCATCAGACATCATGCATCAGACATCAGGTGTCAGACATCATGCATCAGACATCCACAAGCATCAGACATCAGGCATCAGACAGCCACAAGCATCAGACATCCACAAGCATCAAACATCAGGCATTAGACATCCACAAGCATCAGACATCAGGAATCAGACATCAGGTATCAGCCATCAGGCATAAGACATCAGGCCTCTGACATCAGACATCCACAAGTATCAGACATCTACAAGCATCAGACATTAGACATCAGGCATCAGACATCAACAAACATCAGACTTCTAGCAGCAGACATCCACAAGCATCAGACATCATGCATCAGACATCATGCATGAGACATCCACAAGCATCACACATCAGGCATCAAACATCCACAAGCATCAGGCATGCATCAGACATCAGGCAACACACATCCACAAGCATCAGGCATCAGACATCCACAAGCATCAGACATCATGCATCAGACATCAGGCAACACATCCACAAGCATCAGACATCAAACATCGGGCATCAGACATCAGGCATCAGACATCCACAAGCATCAGACATCAGACATCCACAAGCATCAGACATAAGGCACCAGACATCAGCCATCAGGCATAAGACATCCACAAGCATCAGGCATCAGACATCCACAAGCAACAGACATCATGCATCAGACATCAGGCAACATCTTTTGGTACATACCCGAAAACTGACGGGTAAGTGCATAAACAGTTTATTGATATGACTATCATTTTGTTTAAACAATACATCTACTAGTATTGTGTGAATGGCCGCTAGTACATCATATCTAGCCGTGTTCTGTGTTTAACACTGATATTGTTCAGAAATGAGTAGATTTTCTTTTCTCCATTGTAACCAGGTTCCTTTCCCTCAAAAACTCCAGGGAAACGTACTAGAACAATGAGGTCGTATTGGGAGCTCATCCCAATCATTAGTTTACATAAGTTTCCTTTTTCACATGTTTTTGCAGTAGCGCATTTGGTCCTGATGAGAGCTTGGACTCCCTAGTCCAATAGCCGAAACATGTAGACCGACACTCTGACAGTTATTTGTTAAGCTGTCCACGCACTGTTTTTAAAGTGGCATCAAGACAGCACCAGAATACAATTGTTTGTGTTTTGATAGCCATTTTTAATAGCACTTTTTCCTTTTATATTCTTGGCACTGCAAACCATCACCCTATCTTTGGCACCCACGACTGGGACTACCATATAACCACCATAATCACCTAAGTGGTTGGTTGTTATGGTTCAGTTCAGAGTTCCCAGATGATGAATAGCCACCTTGGTGGGTGATGGGAACTCAACCTTTTTGGGTATACCCCAGATGGTTTTCACTCAATTGAATATATCAGGTTTTCACACAGAACTTTTAGACCCACAGTATTTTTTGGTATGATGAACATACATCTACAAACATCAGGCATCAGACATCAAACATCAGGCATCAGACATCCATAAGCATCAGGCATCAGACATCAGGCATCCACAAGCATCAGACATCCGACATCAGGCATCGGACATCAGGCATCAGACATCCACAAGCATCAGGCATCAGACATCAGGCACCAGACATCAGCCATCAGGCATAAGACATTTACAAGCATCAGACATCAGGCATCAGACATCCACAAGCAACAGACATCATGCATCAGGCATCAGACATCCACAAGCATCAGGCATCAGACATCCACAAGCATCAGACATCAGGCATCAGACATCAGGCACCAGACATCCACAAGCATCAGACATCAGGCACCAGACATCCACAAGCATCAGACATCCACAAGCATCAAACATCAGGCATTAGACATCTACAAGCATCAGACATCAGGAATCAGACATCAGGTATCAGACATCAGGCATAAGACATCAGGCCTCCGACATCAGACATCCACAAGTATCAGACATCTACAAGCATCAGACATTAGACATCAGGCATCAGACATCATGCATCAGATATCAGGCATTAGACATCCACAAACATCAGACTTCAAGCATCAGACATCCACAAGCATCAGACATCAGGCATCAGACATCATGCATCAGACATCATGCATGAGACATCCACAAGCATCAGACATCAGGCATCAAACATCCACAAGCATCAGGCATCATGCATCAGACATCAGGCAACACACATCCACAAGCATCAGGCATCAGACATCCACAAGCATCAGACATCATGAATCAGACATCAGGCAACACATCCACAAGCATCAGACATCAAACATCGGGCATCAGACATCAGGCATCAGACATCCACAAGCATCAAACATAAGGCATTAGACATCCACAAGCATCAGACATCAGGAATCAGACATCAGGTATCAGACATCAGGCCTCAGATATCAGACATCCACAAGTATCAGGCATCTACAAACATCAGGCATCAGACATCATGCATCAGACATCAGGTATCAGACATCCACAAACATCAGACATCAAGCATCAGACATCCACAAGCATCAGACATCATGCATGAGACATCCACAAGCATCAGACATCAGGCATCAAACATCCACAAGCATCAGACATCCACAAGCATCATGCATGAGGCATCAGACATCCACAAGCATCAGACATCATGCATCAGACATCAGGTGTCAGATATCATGCGTCAGACATCCACAAGCATCAGACATCAGGCATCAGACAGCCACGAGCATCAGACATCAGGCATCAGACATCCACAAGCATCAGACATCAGGAATCAGACATCAGGTATCACACATCAGACATCATGCATCAGACATCAGACATCCACAAACATCAGACATCAAGCATCAGACATCCACAAGCATCAGGCATTCGACATCAGGCATCAGACATCAGGCACCAGACATCCACAAGCATCAGCCATCCACAAGCATCAGACATCTGGCATCAGACATCCACAGGCATCAGGCACCAGACATCAACAAGCATCAGACATCCACAAGCATCAGACATCAGGCATCAGACATCCAAAAACATCAGACATCAAGCATCAGACATCCACAAGCATCAGGCATCAGACATCAGGCATCAGACATCATGCATCAGACATCATGCATGAGACATCCACAAGCATCAGACATCAGGCATCATACATCCACAAGCATCAGACATCCACAAGCATCATGCATGAGGCATCAGACATCCACAAGCATCAGACATCATGCATCAGACATCATGCATCAGACATCAGGTGTCAGACATCATGCATCAGACATCCACAAGCATCAGACATCAGGCATCAGACATCCACAAGCATAAGACATCAGGAATCAGACATCAGGTATCACACATCAGACATCAGGCCTCAGACATCAGACATCCACAAGTATCAGACATCTACAAGCATCAGACATTAAGACATCAGGCATCAGACATCATGCATCAGACATCAGACATCCACAAACATCAGACATCAAGCATCAGACATCCACAAGCATCAGAGATCATGCATCAGACATCATGCATGAGACATCAGGCATCAAACATCCACAAGCATCAGACATCATGCATCAGACATCAGGCAACACACATCCACAAGCATCAGGCATCAGACATCCACAAGCATCATGCATCAGACATCATGCATCAGACATCAGGTGTCAGACATCCACAAGCATCATATATCAGGCATCAGACAGCCACAAGCATCAGACATCCACAAGCATCAGACATCAGGAATCAAACATCCACAAGCATCAGACATCCACAAGCATCAGACATCATGCATCAGACATCAGGCAACACACATCAACAAGCATAAGGCATCAGACATCAAACATCAGGCATCAGACATCAGGCATCAGACTTCCACAAGCATCAGACATCAGACATCCACAAGCATCAGACATCAGGAATCAGACATCAGGCATCAGACATCAGGCACCAGACATCCACAAGCATCAGGCATCAGACATTCACAAGCATCAGACATCAGGCATCAGACATCCACAAGCATCAGACATCCACAAGCATCAAACATCATGCATCAGACATCATGCATCAGACATCAGGTGTCAGACATCATGCATCAGACATCCACAAGCATCAGATATCAGGTATCAGACAGCCACAAGCATCAGACATCAGGCATCAGACATCCACAAGCATCAAACATCAGGCATTAGACATCCACAAGCATCAGACAGCAGGAATCAGACATCAGGTATCAAGCATAAGACATCAGGCATCAGACATCCACAAACATCAGACATCAAGCATCAGACATCCACAAGCATCAGGCATCAGACATCAGGCATCAGACATCATGCATGAGACATCCACAAGCATCAGACATCAGGCATCAAACATCCACAAGCATCAGACATCATGCATCAGACATCAGGCAATGCACATCCACAAGCATCAGACATCAGACATCAGACATTCACAAACATCAGGCATCAGGCATCAGACATCCACAAACATCAGGCATCAGGCATCAGACATCCACAAACATCAGGCATCAGACATCCTGCATCAGACATCATGCGTCAGACATCAGGTGTCAGACATCATGCATCAGACATCCACAAGCATCAGACATCAGGCATCAGACAGCCACAAGCATCAGACATCCACAAGCATCAGACATCAGGAATCAAACATCCACAAGCATCAGACATCCACAAGCATCAGACATCATGCATCAGACATCAGGCAACACACATCCACAAGCATCAGACATCGGGCATCAGACATCAGGCATCAGACTTCCACAAGCATCAAGCATCAGACATCAGGCATCAGACATCCACAAGCATCAGACATCAGGTATCAGACATCAGGCAACACACATCCACAAGCATCAGGCATCAGACATCCACAGGCATCAGACATCAGGAATCAGACATCCACAAGCATCAAACATCAGGCATTAGACATCCACAAGCATCAGACAGCAGGAATCAGACATCAGGTATCAAGCATAAGACATCAGGCATCAGACATCCACAAACATCAGACATCAAGCATCAGACATCCACAAGCATCAGGCATCAGACATCAGGCATCAGACATCATGCATGAGACATCCACAAGCATCAGACATCAGGCATCAAACATCCACAAGCATCAGACATCATGCATCAGACATCAGGCAATGCACATCCACAAGCATCAGACATCAGACATCAGACATTCACAAACATCAGGCATCAGGCATCAGACATCCACAAACATCAGGCATCAGGCATCAGACATCCACAAACATCAGGCATCAGACATCCTGCATCAGACATCATGCGTCAGACATCAGGTGTCAGACATCATGCATCAGACATCCACAAGCATCAGACATCAGGCATCAGACAGCCACAAGCATCAGACATCCACAAGCATCAGACATCAGGAATCAAACATCCACAAGCATCAGACATCCACAAGCATCAGACATCATGCATCAGACATCAGGCAACACACATCCACAAGCATCAGACATCGGGCATCAGACATCAGGCATCAGACTTCCACAAGCATCAAGCATCAGACATCAGGCATCAGACATCCACAAGCATCAGACATCAGGTATCAGACATCAGGCAACACACATCCACAAGCATCAGGCATCAGACATCCACAGGCATCAGACATCAGGAATCAGACATCAGGCATCAGACATCAGGCACCAGACATCCACAAGCATCAGGCATCAGACATCCACAAGCATCAGGCATCAGACATCCACAAGCATCAGACATCATGCATCAGACATCATGCATCAGACATCCACAAGCATCAGACATCAGGCATTAGACATCCACAAGCATCAGACATCAGGAATCAGACATCAGGCCTCCGACATCAGACATCCACAAGTATCAGACATCTACAAGCATCAGACATTAGACATCAGGCATCAGACATCATGCATCAGACATCAGGCATCAGGCATCCACAAACATCAGACTTCAAGCATCAGACATCCACAAGCATCAGACATCATGCATCAGACATCATGCATGAGACATCCACAAGCATCAGACATCAGGCATCAAACATCCACAAGCATCAGGCATGCATCAGACATCAGGCAACACACATCCACAAGCATCAGGCATCAGACATCCACAAGCATCAGACATCATGCATCAGACATCAGGCAACACATCCACAAGCATCAGACATCAAACATCGGGCATCATGCATCAGGCATCAGACATCCACAAGCATCAGGCATCAGACATCCACAAGCATCAGACATCAGACATCAGGCACCAGACATCCACAAGCATCAGACATCAGGCACCAGACATCCACAAGCATCAGACATCCACAAGCATCAGACATAAGGCATCAGACATCCACAAGCATCAGACATCAGAAATCAGACATCAGGCATCAGGCACCAGACATCCACAAGCATCAGACATCCACAAGCATCAGACGTCAGGCATTAGACATCCGGCACCAGACATGCACAAGCATCAGGCATCAGACATGCACAAGCATCAGGCATCAGACATCATGCATCAGACATCATGCATCAGACATCAGGTGTCAGACATGCATCAGATATCCACAAGCATCAGACATCAGGCATCAGACAGCCACAAGCATCAGACATCAGGCATCAGACATCCACAAGCATCAAACATAAGGCATTAGACATCCACAAGCATCAGACATCAGGAATCAGACATCAGGTATCAGACATCAGGCCTCAGATATCAGACATCCACAAGTATCAGACATCTACAAACATCAGGCATCAGACATCATGCATCAGACATCAGGTATCAGACATCCACAAACATCAGACATCAAGCATCAGACATCCACAAGCATCAGACATCATGCATGAGACATCCACAAGCATCAGACATCAGGCATCAAACATCCACAAGCATCAGACATCCACAAGCATCATGCATGAGGCATCAGACATCCACAAGCATCAGACATCATGCATCAGACATCAGGAGTCAGACATCATGCGTCAGACATCCACAAGCATCAGACATCAGGCATCAGACAGCCACGAGCATCAGACATCAGGCATCAGACATCCACAAGCATCAGACATCAGGAATCAGACATCAGGTATCACACATCAGACATCAGGCCTCAGACATCAGACATCCACAAGTATCAGACATTAAGACATCAGGCATCAGACATCATGCATCAGACATCAGACATCCACAAACATCAGACATCAAGCATCAGACATCCACAAGCATCAGGCATCAGACATCATGCATCAGACATCATGCATGAGACATCCACAAGCATCAGACATCAGGCATCAAACATCCACAAGCATCAGACATCATGCATCAGACATCAGGCAACACACATCCACAAGCATCAGGCATCAGACATCCACAAGCATCAGACATCAGGCATCAGACATCCACAAGCATCGGGCATCAGACATCATGCATCAGACATCATACATCAGACATCAGGCATCAGACATTCACAAACATCAGGCATCAGACATCAGGCATCAGAAACCCACAAACATCATGCGTCAGACATCCACAAGCATCAGACATCCTGCATCAGACATGTGTCAGACATCAGGTGTCAGACATCATGCATCAGACATCCACAAGCATCAGACATCAGGCATCAGACAGCCACAAGCATCAGACATCCACAAGCATCAGACATCAGGAATCAAACATCCACAAGCATCAGACATCCACAAGCATCAGACATCAGGAATCAAACATCCACAAGCATCAGACATCATGCATCAGACATCAGGCAACACACATCCACAAGCATCAGACATCGGGCATCAGACATCAGGCATCAGACTTCCACAAGCATCAGACATCAGGCATCAGACATCCACAAGCATCAGACATCCACAAGCATCAGACATTAGGTATCAGACATCAGGCAACACACATCCACACGCATCAGGCATCAGACATTAGGTATCAGACATCCACAAGCATCAGACATCAGGAATCAGACATCAGGCATCAGACATCAGGCACCAGACATCCACAAGCATCAGGCATTAGACATTCACAAGCATCAGACATCAGGCATCAGACATCCACAAGCATCAGACATCATGCATCAGACATCAGGTGTCAGACAACAGGTGTCAGACATCCACAAGCATCAGACATCAGGCACCAGACATCCACAAGCATCAGGTATCAGACATTCACAAGCATCAGACATCAGGCACCAGACATCCACAAGCATCAGGCATCAGACATTCAAAAGCATCAGACATCAGGCACCAGTCATCCACAAGCATCAGACATCCACAGGCATCAGACATCAGGCATCAGACATCCACAAGCATCAGACATCAGGAATCAGACATCAGGCATCAAACATCAGGCACCAGACATCCACAAGCATCAGGCATCAGACATTCACAAGCATCAGACATCAGGCACCAGACATCCACAAGCATCAGACATCCACAAGCATCAGACATCATGCATCAGACATCATGCATCAGACATCAGGTGTCAGACATCATGCATCAGACATCCACAAGCATCAGACATCAGGCATCAGACAGCCACAAGCATCAGACATCCGGCATCAGACATCCACAAGCATCAGACATCAGGAATCAGACATGCCTGATGCCTGATGTGTGATACCTGATGTCTGATTCCTGATGTCTGATGTTTGTGGATGTCTAATGCCTGATGTTTGATGCTTGTGGATGTCTGATGCCTGATGTCTGATGCTTGTGGCTGTCTGATGCCTGATGTGTGATACCTGATAAGACATCAGGCCTCAGACATCAGACATCCGCAAGTATCAGACATCTACAAGCATCAGACATTAAGACATCAGGCATCAGACATCATGCATCAGACATCAGGCAACACACATCCACAAGCATCAGGCATCAGACATCCACAAGCATCAAGCATCGGACATCAGGCATCAGACATCCACAAGCAACAGACATTATGCATCAGACATCAGGCAACATACATCCACAAGCATCAGGCATCAGACATCAAACATCAGGCATCAGACATCCACAAGCATCAGGCATCAGACATCCACAAGCGTCTGGCATCAGACATCAGGCATCCACAAGCATCAGACATCCACAAGCATCAGGCATTCGACATCAGGCATCAGACATCAGGCACCAGACATCCACAAGCATCAGACATCCACAAGCATCAGACATCTGGCATCAGACATCCACAGGCATCAGACATCAGGCACTAGACATCCACAAGCATCAGACATCCACAAGCATCAGACATCAGGCATCAGACATCCAAAAACATCAGACATCAAGCATCAGACATCCACAAGCATCAGGCATCAGACATCAGGCATCAGACATCATGCATCAGACATCATGCATGAGACAATAACAAGCATCAGACATCAGGCATCATACATCCACAAGCATCAGACATCCACAAGCATCATGCATGAGGCATCAGACATCCACAAGCATCAGACATATGCATCAGACATCATGCATCAGACATCAGGTGTCAGACATCATGCATCAGACATCCACAAGCATCAACATCAGGCATCAGACAGCCACAAGCATCAGACATCAGACATCAGACATCCACAAGCATCAGACATCAGGAATCAGACATCAGGTATCACACATCAGACATCAGGCCTCAGACATCAGACATCCACAAGTATCAGACATCTACAAGCATCAGACATTAAGACATCAGGCATCAGACATCATGCATCAGACATCAGACATCCACAAACATCAGACATCAAGCATCAGACATCCACAAGCATCAGACATCATGCATCAGACATCATGCATGAGACATCAGGCATCAAACATCCACAAGCATCAGACATCATGCATCAGACATCAGGCAACACACATCCACAAGCATCAGGCATCAGACATCCACAAGCATCATGCATCAGACCATCATGCATCAGACATCAGGTGTCAGACATCCACAAGCATCATATATCAGGCATCAGACAGCCACAAGCATCAGACATCCACAAGCATCAGACATCAGGAATCAAACATCCACAAGCATCAGACATCCAAAAGCATCAGACATCATGCATCAGACATCAGGCAACACACATCCACAAGCATAAGGCATCAGACATCAAACATCAGGCATCAGACATCAGGCATCAGACTTCCACAAGCATCAGACATCAGGTGTCAGACATCATGCATCAGACATCAGGCAACACACATCCACAAGCATCAGAGATCAAACATCCACAAGCATCAGACATCAGGAATCAGACATCAGGCATCAGACATCAGGCACCAGACATCCACAAGCATCAGGCATCAGACATTCACAAGCATCAGACATCAGGCATCAGACATCCACAAGCATCAGACATCCACAAGCATCAAACATCATGCATCAGACATCATGCATCAGACATCAGGTGTCAGACATCATGCATCAGACATCCACAAGCATCAGACATCAGGCATCAGACAGCCACAAGCATCAGACATCAGGCATCAGACATCCACAATCATCAAACATCAGGCATTAGACATCCACAAGCATCAGACATCAGGCATCAGACATCATGCATCAGACATCAGGCATCAGACATCCACAAACATCATACATCAAGCATCAGACATCCACAAGCATCAGGCATCAGACATCATGCATGATACATCCACAAGCATCAGGCATCAAACATCCACAAGCATCAGACATCATGCATCAGACATCAGGCAACACACATCCACAAGCATCAGGCATCAGACATCCACAAGCATCGGACATCAGGCATCAGACATCCACAAGCATCAGACATCAGGGACCAGACATCAGGCATAAGACATCCACAAGCATCAGACATCAGGCATCAGACATCCACAAGCAACAGACATCATGCATCAGGCATCAGGCAACATACATCCACAAGCATCAGGCATCAGCCATCAAACATCAGGCATCAGACATCCACAAGCATCAGACATCAGACATCCACAAGAATCAGGCATCAGACATCAGGCATCCACAAGCATCAGACATCCACAGGCATCCGACATCAGGCATCAGACTTCCACAAGCATCAGACATCCACAAGCATCAGGCATCAGACATCTGGCATCAGACATCCACAGGCATCAGACATCAGGCACTAGACATCCACAAGCATCAGACATCCACAAGCATCAGACATCAGGCATCAGACATCCACAAACATCAGACATCAAGCATCAGACATCCACAAGCATCAGGCATCAGACATCAGGCATCAGACATCAGGCATCAGACATCATGCATGAGACATCCACAAGCATCAGACATCAGGCATCAAACATCCACAAGCATCAGACATCATACATCAGACATCAGGCAACACACATCCACAAGCATCAGACATCAGACATTCACAAACATCAGGCATCAGGCATCAGACATCCACAAACATCAGGCATCAGGCATCAGATATCCACAAACATCAGGCATCAGACATCCTGCATCAGACATCATGCGTCAGACATCAGGTGTCAGACATCATGCATCAGACATCCACAAGCATCAGACATCAGGCATCAGGCAGCCACGAGCATCAGACATCCACAAGCATCAGACATCAGGAATCAAACATCCACAAGCATCAGACATCCACAAGCATCAGACATCATGCATCAGACATCAGGCAACACACATCCACAAGCATCAGACATCGGGCATCAGACATCAGGCATCAGACTTCCACAAGCATCAAGCATCAGACATCAGGCATCAGACATCCACAAGCATCAGACATCAGGTATCAGACATCAGGCAACACACATCCACAAGCATCAGGCTTCAGACATCCACAGGCATCAGACATCAGGAATCAGACATCAGGCATCAGACATCAGGCACCAGACATCCACAAGCATCAGGCATCAGACATCCACAAGCATCAGGCATCAGACATCCACAAGCATCAGACATCATGCATCAGACATCAGGTGTCAGACATCATGCATCAGACATCCACAAGCATCAGACATCAGGCATCAGACAGCCACAAGCATCAGACATCCACAAGCATCAGACATCAGGCATTAGACATCCACAAGCATCAGACATCAGGAATCAGACAACAGGTATCAGACATCAGGCATAAGACATCAGGCCTCTGACATCAGACATCCACAAGTATCAGACATCTACAAGCATCAGACATTAGACATCAGGCATCAGACATCATGCATCAGGCATCAGACATCCACAAACATCAGGCATCAGGCATCAGACATCCACAAACATCAGGCATCAGACATCCTGCATCAGACATCATGCGTCAGACATCAGGTGTCAGACATCATGCATCAGACATCCACAAGCATCAGACATCAGGCATCAGACAGCCACGAGCATCAGACATCCACAAGCATCAGACATCAGGAATCAAACATCCACAAGCATCAGACATCCACAAGCATCAGACATCATGCATCAGACATCAGGCAACACACATCCACAAGCATCAGACATCGGGCATCAGACATCAGGCATCAGACTTCCACAAGCATCAAGCATCAGACATCAGGCATCAGACATCCACAAGCATCAGACATCAGGTATCAGACATCAGGCAACACACATCCACAAGCATCAGGCTTCAGACATCCACAGGCATCAGACATCAGGAATCAGACATCAGGCATCAGACATCAGGCACCAGACATCCACAAGCATCAGGCATCAGACATCCACAAGCATCAGGCATCAGACATCCAGAAGCATCAGACATCATGCATCAGACATCAGGTGTCAGACATCATGCATCAGACATCCACAAGCATCAGACATCAGGCATCAGACAGCCACAAGCATCAGACATCCACAAGCATCAAACATCAGGCATTAGACATCCACAAGCATCAGACATCAGGAATCAGACATCAGGTATCAGACATCAGGCATAAGACATCAGGCCTCTGACATCAGACATCCACAAGTATCAGACATCTACAAGCATCAGACATTAGACATCAGGCATCAGACATCATGCATCAGGCATCAGACATCCACAAACATCAGACTTCTAGCAGCAGACATCCACAAGCATCAGACATCATGCATCAGACATCATGCATGAGACATCCACAAGCATCAGACATCAGGCATCAAACATCCACAAGCATCAGGCATGCATCAGACATCAGGCAACACACATCCACAAGCATCAGGCATCAGACATCCACAAGCATCAGACATCATGCATCAGACATCAGGCAACACATCCACAAGCATCAGACATCAAACATCGGGCATCAGACATCAGGCATCAGACATCCACAAGCATCAGACATCAGACATCCACAAGCATCAGACATCAGGCACCAGACATCAGCCATCAGGCATAAGACATCCACAAGCATCAGGCATCAGACATCCACAAGCAACAGACATCATGCATCAGACATCAGGCAACATCTTTTGGTACATACCCGAAAACTGACGGGTAAGTGCATAAACAGTTTATTGATATGACTATCATTTTGTTTAAACAATACATCTACTAGTATTGTGTGAATGGCCGCTAGTACATCATATCTAGCCGTGTTCTGTGTTTAACACTGATATTGTTCAGAAATGAGTAGATTTTCTTTTCTCCATTGTAACCAGGTTCCTTTCCCTCAAAAACTCCAGGGAAACGTACTAGAACAATCAGGTCGTATTGGGAGCTCATCCCAATCATTAGTTTACATAAGTTTCCTTTTTCACATGTTTTTGCAGTAGCGCATTTGGTCCTGATGAGAGCTTGGACTCCCTAGTCCAATAGCCGAAACATGTAGACCGACACTCTGACAGTTATTTGTTAAGCTGTCCACGCACTGTTTTTAAAGTGGCATCAAGACAGCACCAGAATAAAATTGTTTGTGTTTTGATAGCCATTTTTAATAGCACTTTTTCCTTTTATATTCTTGGCACTGCAAACCATCACCCTATCTTTGGCACCCACGACTGGGACTACCATATAACCACCATAATCACCTAAGTGGTTGGTTGTTATGGTTCAGTTCAGAGTTCCCAGATGATGAATAGCCACCTTGGTGGGTGATGGGAACTCAACCTTTTTGGGTATACCCCAGATGGTTTTCACTCAATTGAATATATCAGGTTTTCACACAGAACTTTTAGACCCACAGTATTTTTTGGTATGATGAACATACATCTACAAACATCAGGCATCAGACATCAAACATCAGGCATCAGACATCCATAAGCATCAGGCATCAGACATCAGGCATCCACAAGCATCAGACATCCGACATCAGGCATCGGACATCAGGCATCAGACATCCACAAGCATCAGGCATCAGACATCAGGCACCAGACATCAGCCATCAGGCATAAGACATCCACAAGCATCAGACATCAGGCATCAGACATCCACAAGCAACAGACATCATGCATCAGGCATCAGACATCCACAAGCATCAGGCATCAGACATCCACAAGCATCAGACATCAGGCATCAGACATCAGGCACCAGACATCCACAAGCATCAGACATCAGGCACCAGACATCCACAAGCATCAGACATCCACAAGCATCAAACATCAGGCATTAGACATCCACAAGCATCAGACATCAGGAATCAGACATCAGGTATCAGACATCAGGCATAAGACATCAGGCCTCCGACATCAGACATCCACAAGTATTAGACATCTACAAGCATCAGACATTAGACATCAGGCATCAGACATCATGCATCAGATATCAGGCATCAGACATCCACAAACATCAGACTTCAAGCATCAGACATCCACAAGCATCAGACATCAGGCATCAGACATCATGCATCAGATATCATGCATGAGACATCCACAAGCATCAGACATCAGGCATCAAACATCCACAAGCATCAGGCATCATGCATCAGACATCAGGCAACACACATCCACAAGCATCAGGCATCAGACATCCACAAGCATCAGACATCATGCATCAGACATCAGGCAACACATCCACAAGCATCAGACATCAAACATCGGGCATCAGACATCAGTCATCAGACATCCACAAGCATCAAACATAAGGCATTAGACATCCACAAGCATCAGACATCAGGAATCAGACATCAGGTATCAGACATCAGGCCTCAGATATCAGACATCCACAAGTATCAGGCATCTACAAACATCAGGCATCAGACATCATGCATCAGACATCAGGTATCAGACATCCACAAACATCAGACATCAAGCATCAGACATCCACAAGCATCAGACATCATGCATGAGACATCCACAAGCATCAGACATCAGGCATCAAACATCCACAAGCATCAGACATCCACAAGCATCATGCATGAGGCATCAGACATCCACAAGCATCAGACATCATGCATCAGACATCAGGTGTCAGACATCATGCGTCAGACATCCACAAGCATCAGACATCAGGCATCAGACAGCCACGAGCATCAGACATCAGGCATCAGACATCCACAAGCATCAGACATCAGGCATCAGACAGCCACGAGCA
Source organism: Triturus cristatus (assembly GCF_964204655.1). Taxonomy (NCBI): domain Eukaryota; kingdom Metazoa; phylum Chordata; class Amphibia; order Caudata; family Salamandridae; genus Triturus; species Triturus cristatus. The sequence goes on from NC_140579.1 coordinate 714,945,921, forward strand.
TCAGACATCAGGCATCAGACATCCACAAGCATCAGACATCAGGAATCAGACATCAGGTATCACACATCAGACATCATGCATCAGACATCAGACATCCACAAACATCAGACATCAAGCATCAGACATCCACAAGCATCAGGCATTCGACATCAGGCATCAGACATCAGGCACCAGACATCCACAAGCATCAGCCATCCACAAGCATCAGACATCTGGCATCAGACATCCACATTCATCAGGCACCAGACATCAACAAGCATCAGACATCCACAAGCATCAGACATCAGGCATCAGACATCCAAAAACATCAGACATCAAGCATCAGACATCCACAAGCATCAGGCATCAGACATCAGGCATCAGACATCATGCATCAGACATCATGCATGAGACATCCACAAGCATCAGACATCAGGCATCAGACATCCACAAGCATAAGACATCAGGAATCAGACATCAGGTATCACACATCAGACATCAGGCCTCAGACATCAGACATCCACAAGTATCAGACATCTACAAGCATCAGACATTAAGACATCAGGCATCAGACATCATGCATCAGACATCAGACATCCACAAACATCAGACATCAAGCATCAGACATCCACAAGCATCAGAGATCAGACATCATGCATGAGACATCAGGCATCAAACATCCACAAGCATCAGACATCATGCATCAGACATCAGGCAACACACATCCACAAGCATCAGGCATCAGACATCCACAAGCATCATGCATCAGACATCATGCATCAGACATCAGGTGTCAGACATCCACAAGCATCATATATCAGGCATCAGACAGCCACAAGCATCAGACATCCACAAGCATCAGACATCAGGAATCAAACATCCACAAGCATCAGACATCCACAAGCATCAGACATCATGCATCAGACATCAGGCAACACACATCAACAAGCATAAGGCATCAGACATCAAACATCAGGCATCAGACATCAGGCATCAGACTTCCACAAGCATCAGACATCAGGTGTCAGACATCATGCATCAGACATCAGGCAACACACATCCACAAGCATCAGACATCAGACATCCACAAGCATCAGACATCAGGAATCAGACATCAGGCATCAGACATCAGGCACCAGACATCCACAAGCATCAGGCATCAGACATTCACAAGCATCAGACATCAGGCATCAGACATCCACAAGCATCAGACATCCACAAGCATCAAACATCATGCATCAGACATCATGCATCAGACATCAGGTGTCAGACATCATGCATCAGACATCCACAAGCATCAGATATCAGGCATCAGACAGCCACAAGCATCAGACATCAGGCATCAGACATCCACAAGCATCAAACATCAGGCATTAGACATCCACAAGCATCAGACAGCAGGAATCAGACATCAGGTATCAAGCATAAGACATCAGGCATCAGACATCCACAAACATCAGACATCAAGCATCAGACATCCACAAGCATCAGGCATCAGACATCAGGCATCAGACATCATGCATCAGACATCATGCCAGAGACATCCACAAGCATCAGACATCAGGCATCAAACATCCACAAGCATCAGACATCATGCATCAGACATCAGGCAACACACATCCACAAGCATCAGACATCAGACATCAGACATTCACAAACATCAGGCATCAGGCATCAGACATCCACAAACATCAGGCATCAGGCATCAGACATCCACAAACATCAGGCATCAGACATCCTGCATCAGACATCATGCGTCAGACATCAGGTGTCAGATATCATGCATCAGACATCCACAAGCATCAGACATCAGGCATCAGACAGCCACAAGCATCAGACATCCACAAGCATCAGACATCAGGAATCAAACATCCACAAGCATCAGACATCCACAAGCATCAGACATCATGCATCAGACATCAGGCAACACACATCCACAAGCATCAGACATCGGGCATCAGACATCAGGCATCAGACTTCCACAAGCATCAAGCATCAGACATCAGGCATCAGACATCCACAAGCATCAGACATCAGGTATCAGACATCAGGCAACACACATCCACAAGCATCAGGCATCAGACATCCACAGGCATCAGACATCAGGAATCAGACATCAGGCATCAGACATCAGGCACCAGACATCCACAAGCATCAGGCATCAGACATCCACAAGCATCAGGCATCAGACATCCACAAGCATCAGACATCATGCATCAGACATCATGCATCAGACATCCACAAGCATCAGACATCAGGCATTAGACATCCACAAGCATCAGACATCAGGAATCAGACATCAGGCCTCCGACATCAGACATCCACAAGTATCAGACATCTACAAGCATCAGACATTAGACATCAGGCATCAGACATCATGCATCAGACATCAGGCATCAGACATCCACAAACATCAGACTTCAAGCATCAGACATCCACAAGCATCAGACATCATGCATCAGACATCATGCATGAGACATCCACAAGCATCAGACATCGGGCATCAAACATCCACAAGCATCAGGCATGCATCAGACATCAGGCAACACACATCCACAAGCATCAGGCATCAGACATCCACAAGCATCAGACATCATGCATCAGACATCAGGCAACACATCCACAAGCATCAGACATCAAACATCGGGCATCATGCATCAGGCATCAGACATCCACAAGCATCAGGCATCAGACATCCACAAGCATCAGACATCAGACATCAGGCACCAGACATCCACAAGCATCAGACATCAGGCACCAGACATCCACAAGCATCAGACATCCACAAGCATCAGACATAAGGCATCAGACATCCACAAGCATCAGACATCAGAAATCAGACATCAGGCATCAGGCACCAGACATCCACAAGCATCAGACATCCACAAGCATCAGACATCAGGCATTAGACATCCGGCACCAGACATGCACAAGCATCAGGCATCAGACATCATGCATCAGACATCATGCATCAGACATCAGGTGTCAGACATGCATCAGATATCCACAAGCATCAGACATCAGGCATCAGACAGCCACAAGCATCAGACATCAGGCATCAGACATCCACAAGCATCAAACATAAGGCATTAGACATCCACAAGCATCAGACATCAGGAATCAGACATCAGGTATCAGACATCAGGCCTCAGATATCAGACATCCACAAGTATAAGACATCTACAAACATCAGGCATCAGACATCATGCATCAGACATCAGGTATCAGACATCCACAAACATCAGACATCAAGCATCAGACATCCACAAGCATCAGACATCATGCATGAGACATCCACAAGCATCAGACATCAGGCATCAAACATCCACAAGCATCAAACATCCACAAGCATCATGCATGAGGCATCAGACATCCACAAGCATCAGACATCATGCATCAGACATCAGGAGTCAGACATCATGCGTCAGACATCCACAAGCATCAGACATCAGGCATCAGACAGCCACGAGCATCAGACATCAGGCATCAGACATCCACAAGCATCAGACATCAGGAATCAGACATCAGGTATCACACATCAGACATCAGGCCTCAGACATCAGACATCCACAAGTATCAGACATTAAGACATCAGGCATCAGACATCATGCATCAGACATCAGACATCCACAAACATCAGACATCAAGCATCAGACATCCACAAGCATCAGGCATCAGACATCATGCATCAGACATCATGCATGAGACAATAACAAGCATCAGACATCAGGCATCATACATCCACAAGCATCAGACATCCACAAGCATCATGCATGAGGCATCAGACATCCACAAGCATCAGACATATGCATCAGACATCATGCATCAGACATCAGGTGTCAGACATCATGCATCAGACATCCACAAGCATCAACATCAGACATCCACAAGCATCAGACATCTACAAGCATCAGACATTAGACATCAGGCATCAGACATCATGCATCAGATATCAGGCATCAGACATCCACAAACATCAGACTTCAAGCATCAGACATCCACAAGCATCAGACATCAGGCATCAGACATCATGCATCAGACATCATGCATGAGACATCCACAAGCATCAGACATCAGGCATCAAACATCCACAAGCATCAGGCATCATGCATCAGACATCAGGCAACACACATCCACAAGCATCAGGCATCAGACATCCACAAGCATCAGACATCATGCATCAGACATCAGGCAACACATCCACAAGCATCAGACATCAAACATCGGGCATCAGACATCAGGCATCAGACATCCACAAGCATCAAACATAAGGCATTAGACATCCACAAGCATCAGACATCAGGAATCAGACATCAGGTATCAGACATCAGGCCTCAGATATCAGACATCCACAAGAATCAGGCATCTACAAACATCAGGCATCAGACATCATGCATCAGACATCAGGTATCAGACATCCACAAACATCAGACATCAAGCATCAGACATCCACAAGCATCAGACATCATGCATGAGACATCCACAAGCATCAGACATCAGGCATCAAACATCCACAAGCATCAGACATCCACAAGCATCATGCATGAGGCATCAGACATCCACAAGCATCAGACATCATGCATCAGACATCAGGTGTCAGACATCATGCGTCAGACATCCACAAGCATCAGACATCAGGCATCAGACAGCCACGAGCATCAGACATCAGGCATCAGACATCCACAAGCATCAGACATCAGGAATCAGACATCAGGTATCACACATCAGACATCATGCATCAGACATCAGACATCCACAAACATCAGACATCAAGCATCAGACATCCACAAGCATCAGGCATTCGACATCAGGCATCAGACATCAGGCACCAGACATCCACAAGCATCAGCCATCCACAAGCATCAGACATCTGGCATCAGACATCCACAGGCATCAGGCACCAGACATCAACAAGCATCAGACATCCACAAGCATCAGACATCAGGCATCAGACATCCAAAAACATCAGACATCAAGCATCAGACATCCACAAGCATCAGGCATCAGACATCAGGCATCAGACATCATGCATCAGACATCATGCATGAGACATCCACAAGCATCAGACATCAGGCATCAGACATCCACAAGCATAAGACATCAGGAATCAGACATCAGGTATCACACATCAGACATCAGGCCTCAGACATCAGACATCCACAAGTATCAGACATCTACAAGCATCAGACATTAAGACATCAGGCATCAGACATCAGACATCCACAAACATCAGACATCAAGCATCAGACATCCACAAGCATCAGAGATCATGCATCAGACATCATGCATGAGACATCAGGCATCAAACATCCACACGCATCAGACATCATGCATCAGACATCAGGCAACACACATCCACAAGCATCAGGCATCAGACATCCACAAGCATCATGCATCAGACATCATGCATCAGACATCAGGTGTCAGACATCCACAAGCATCATATATCAGGCATCAGACAGCCACAAGCATCAGACATCCACAAGCATCAGACATCAGGAATCAAACATCCACAAGCATCAGACATCCACAAGCATCAGACATCATGCATCAGACATCAGGCAACACACATCAACAAGCATAAGGCATCAGACATCAAACATCAGGCATCAGACATCAGGCATCAGACTTCCACAAGCATCAGACATCAGGTGTCAGACATCATGCATCAGACATCAGGCAACACACATCCACAAGCATCAGACATCAGACATCCACAAGCATCAGACATCAGGAATCAGACATCAGGCATCAGACATCAGGCACCAGACATCCACAAGCATCAGGCATCAGACATTCACAAGCATCAGACATCAGGCATCAGACATCCACAAGCATCAGACATCCACAAGCATCAAACATCATGCATCAGACATCATGCATCAGACATCAGGTGTCAGACATCATGCATCAGACATCCACAAGCATCAGATATCAGGCATCAGACAGCCACAAGCATCAGACATCAGGCATCAGACATCCACAAGCATCAAACATCAGGCATTAGACATCCACAAGCATCAGACAGCAGGAATCAGACATCAGGTATCAAGCATAAGACATCAGGCATCAGACATCCACAAACATCAGACATCAAGCATCAGACATCCACAAGCATCAGGCATCAGACATCAGGCATCAGACATCATGCATCAGACATCATGCCAGAGACATCCACAAGCATCAGACATCAGGCATCAAACATCCACAAGCATCAGACATCATGCATCAGACATCAGGCAACACACATCCACAAGCATCAGACATCAGACATCAGACATTCACAAACATCAGGCATCAGGCATCAGACATCCACAAACATCAGGCATCAGGCATCAGACATCCACAAACATCAGGCATCAGACATCCTGCATCAGACATCATGCGTCAGACATCAGGTGTCAGATATCATGCATCAGACATCCACAAGCATCAGACATCAGGCATCAGACAGCCACAAGCATCAGACATCCACAAGCATCAGACATCAGGAATCAAACATCCACAAGCATCAGACATCCACAAGCATCAGACATCATGCATCAGACATCAGGCAACACACATCCACAAGCATCAGACATCGGGCATCAGACATCAGGCATCAGACTTCCACAAGCATCAAGCATCAGACATCAGGCATCAGACATCCACAAGCATCAGACATCAGGTATCAGACATCAGGCAACACACATCCACAAGCATCAGGCATCAGACATCCACAGGCATCAGACATCAGGAATCAGACATCAGGCATCAGACATCAGGCACCAGACATCCACAAGCATCAGGCATCAGACATCCACAAGCATCAGGCATCAGACATCCACAAGCATCAGACATCATGCATCAGACATCATGCATCAGACATCCACAAGCATCAGACATCAGGCATTAGACATCCACAAGCATCAGACATCAGGAATCAGACATCAGGCCTCCGACATCAGACATCCACAAGTATCAGACATCTACAAGCATCAGACATTAGACATCAGGCATCAGACATCATGCATCAGACATCAGGCATCAGACATCCACAAACATCAGACTTCAAGCATCAGACATCCACAAGCATCAGACATCATGCATCAGACATCATGCATGAGACATCCACAAGCATCAGACATCAGGCATCAAACATCCACAAGCATCAGGCATGCATCAGACATCAGGCAACACACATCCACAAGCATCAGGCATCAGACATCCACAAGCATCAGACATCATGCATCAGACATCAGGCAACACATCCACAAGCATCAGACATCAAACATCGGGCATCATGCATCAGGCATCAGACATCCACAAGCATCAGGCATCAGACATCCACAAGCATCAGACATCAGACATCAGGCACCAGACATCCACAAGCATCAGACATCAGGCACCAGACATCCACAAGCATCAGACATCCACAAGCATCAGACATAAGGCATCAGACATCCACAAGCATCAGACATCAGAAATCAGACATCAGGCATCAGGCACCAGACATCCACAAGCATCAGACATCCACAAGCATCAGACATCAGGCATTAGACATCCGGCACCAGACATGCACAAGCATCAGGCATCAGACATCATGCATCAGACATCATGCATCAGACATCAGGTGTCAGACATGCATCAGATATCCACAAGCATCAGACATCAGGCATCAGACAGCCACAAGCATCAGACATCAGGCATCAGACATCCACAAGCATCAAACATAAGGCATTAGACATCCACAAGCATCAGACATCAGGAATCAGACATCAGGTATCAGACATCAGGCCTCAGATATCAGACATCCACAAGTATAAGACACCTACAAACATCAGGCATCAGACATCATGCATCAGACATCAGGTATCAGACATCCACAAACATCAGACATCAAGCATCAGACATCCACAAGCATCAGACATCATGCATGAGACATCCACAAGCATCAGACATCAGGCATCAAACATCCACAAGCATCAGACATCCACAAGCATCATGCATGAGGCATCAGACATCCACAAGCATCAGACATCATGCATCAGACATCAGGAGTCAGACATCATGCATCAGACATCCACAAGCATCAGACATCAGGCATCAGACAGCCACGAGCATCAGACATCAGGCATCAGACATCCACAAGCATCAGACATCAGGAATCAGACATCAGGTATCACACATCAGACATCAGGCCTCAGACATCAGACATCCACAAGTATCAGACATTAAGACATCAGGCATCAGACATCATGCATCAGACATCAGACATCCACAAACATCAGACATCAAGCATCAGACATCCACAAGCATCAGGCATCAGACATCATGCATCAGACATCATGCATGAGACAATAACAAGCATCAGACATCAGGCATCATACATCCACAAGCATCAGACATCCACAAGCATCATGCATGAGGCATCAGACATCCACAAGCATCAGACATATGCATCAGACATCATGCATCAGACATCAGGTGTCAGACATCATGCATCAGACATCCACAAGCATCAACATCAGGCATCAGACAGCCACAAGCATCAGACATCAGGCATCAGACATCCACAAGCATCAGACATCAGGAATCAGACATCAGGTATCACACATCAGACATCAGGCCTCAGACATCAGACATCCACAAGTATCAGACATCTACAAGCATCAGACATTAAGACATCAGGCATCAGACATCATGCATCAGACATCAGACATCCACAAACATCAGACATCAAGCATCAGACATCCACAAGCATCAGACATCATGCATCAGACATCATGCATGAGACATCAGGCATCAAACATCCACAAGCATCTGACATCATGCATCAGACATCAGGCAACACACATCCACAAGCATCAGGCATCAGACATCCACAAGCATCAGACATCAGGCATCAGACATCCACAAGCATCGGGCATCAGACATCATACATCAGACATCAGGCATCAGACATTCACAAACATCAGGCATCAGACATCAGGCATCAGACACCCACAAACATCATGCGTCAGACATCCACAAGCATCAGACATCCTGCATCAGACATGCGTCAGACATCAGGTGTCAGACATCATGCATCAGACATCCACAAGCATCAGACATCAGGCATCAGACAGCCACAAGCATCAGACATCCACAAGCATCAGACATCAGGAATCAAACATCCACAAGCATCAGACATCCACAAGCATCAGACATCAGGAATCAAACATCCACAAGCATCAGACATCATGCATCAGACATCAGGCAACACACATCCACAAGCATCAGACATCGGGCATCAGACATCAGGCATCAGACTTCCACAAGCATCAGACATCAGGCATCAGACATCCACAAGCATCAGACATCCACAAGCATCAGACATTAGGTATCAGACATCAGGCAACACACATCCACACGCATCAGGCATCAGACATCCACAGGCATCAGACATTAGGTATCAGACATCCACAAGCATCAGACATCAGGAATCAGACATCAGGCATCAGACATCAGGCACCAGACATCCACAAGCATCAGGCATTAGACATTCACAAGCATCAGACATCAGGCATCAGACATCCACAAGCATCAGACATCATGCATCAGACATCAGGTGTCAGACAACAGGTGTCAGACATCCACAAGCATCAGACATCAGGCACCAGACATCCACAAGCATCAGGCATCAGACATTCACAAGCATCAGACATCAGGCACCAGACATCCACAAGCATCAGGCATCAGACATTCAAAAGCATCAGACATCAGGCACCAGTCATCCACAAGCATCAGACATCCACAGGCATCAGACATCAGGCATCAGACATCCACAAGCATCAGACATCAGGAATCAGACATCAGGCATCAAACATCAGGCACCAGACATCCACAAGCATCAGGCATCAGACATCCACAAGCATCAGACATCCACAAGCATCAAACATCATGCATCAGACATCATGCATCAGACATCAGGTGTCAGACATCATGCATCAGACATCCACAAGCATCAGATATCAGGCATCAGACAGCCACAAGCATCAGACATCAGGCATCAGACATCCACAAACATCAGACATCAAGCATCAGACATCCACAAGCATCAGGCATCAGACATCAGGCATCAGACATCATGCATCAGACATCATGCCAGAGACATCCACAAGCATCAGACATCAGGCATCAAACATCCACAAGCATCAGACATCATGCATCAGACATCAGGCAACACACATCCACAAGCATCAGACATGAGACATCAGACATTCACAAACATAAGGCATCAGGCATCAGACATCCACAAACATCAGGCATCAGGCATCAGACATCCACAAGCATCAGGCATCAGACATCCTGCATCAGACATCATGCGTCAGACATCAGGTGTCAGACATCATGCATCAGACATCCACAAGCATCAGACATCAGGCATCAGACATCCACAAGCATCAGACATCAGGAATCAAACATCCACAAGCATCAGACATCCACAAGCATCAGACATCATGCATCAGACATCAGGCAACACACATCCACAAGCATCAGACATCGGGCATCAGACATCAGGCATCAGACTTCCACAAGCATCAAGCATCAGACATCAAGCATCAGACATCCACAAGCATCAGACATCAGGTATCAGACATCAGGCAACACACATCCACAAGCATCAGGCATCAGACATCCACAGGCATCAGACATCAGGAATCAGACATCAGGCATCAGACATCAGGCACCAGACATCCACAAGCATCAGGCATCAGACATCCACAAGCATCAGGCATCAGACATCCACAAGCATCAGACATCATGCATCAGACATCATGCATCAGACATCCACAAGCATCAGACATCAGGCATTAGACATCCACAAGCATCAGACATCAGGAATCAGACATCAGGCCTCCGACATCAGACATCCACAAGTATCAGACATCTACAAGCATCAGACATTAGACATCAGGCATCAGACATCATGCATCAGACATCAGGCATCAGACATCCACAAACATCAGACTTCAAGCATCAGACATCCACAAGCATCAGACATCATGCATCAGACATCATGCATGAGACATCCACAAGCATCAGACATCAGGCATCAAACATCCACAAGCATCAGGCATGCATCAGACATCAGGCAACACACATCCACAAGCATCAGGCATCAGACATCCACAAGCATCAGACATCATGCATCAGACATCAGGCAACACATCCACAAGCATCAGACATCAAACATCGGGCATCATGCATCAGGCATCAGACATCCACAAGCATCAGGCATCAGACATCCACAAGCATCAGACATCAGACATCAGGCACCAGACATCCACAAGCATCAGACATCAGGCACCAGACATCCACAAGCATCAGACATCCACAAGCATCAGACATAAGGCATCAGACATCCACAAGCATCAGACATCAGAAATCAGACATCAAGCATCAGGCACCAGACATCCACAAGCATCAGACATCCACAAGCATCAGACATCAGGCATTAGACATCCGGCACCAGACATGCACAAGCATCAGGCATCAGACATGCACAAGCATCAGGCATCAGACATCATGCATTAGACATCATGCATCAGACATCAGGTGTCAGACATGCATCAGATATCCACAAGCATCAGACATCAGGCATCAGACAGCCACAAGCATCAGACATCAGGCATCAGACATCCACAAGCATCAAACATAAGGCATTAGACATCCACAAGCATCAGACATCAGGAATCAGACATCAGGTATCAGACATCAGGCCTCAGATATCAGACATCCACAAGTATCAGACATCTACAAACATCAGGCATCAGACATCATGCATCAGACATCAGGTATCAGACATCCACAAACATCAGACATCAAGCATCAGACATCCACAAGCATCAGACATCATGCATGAGACATCCACAAGCATCAGACATCAGGCATCAAACATCCACAAGCATCAGACATCCACAAGCATCATGAATGAGGCATCAGACATCCACAAGCATCAGACATCATGCATCAGACATCAGGAGTCAGACATCATGCGTCAGACATCCACAAGCATCAGACATCAGGCATCAGACAGCCACGAGCATCAGACATCAGGCATCAGACATCCACAAGCATCAGACATCAGGAATCAGACATCAGGTATCACACATCAGACATCAGGCCTCAGACATCAGACATCCACAAGTATCAGACATTAAGACATCAGGCATCAGACATCATGCATCAGACATCAGACATCCACAAACATCAGACATCAAGCATCAGACATCCACAAGCATCAGGCATCAGACATCATGCATCAGACATCATGCATGAGACATCCACAAGCATCAGACATCAGGCATCAAACATCCACAAGCATCAGACATCATGCATCAGACATCAGGCAACACACATCCACAAGCATCAGGCATCAGACATCCACAAGCATCAGACATCAGGCATCAGACATCCACAAGCATCGGGCATCAGACATCATGCATCAGACATCATACATCAGACATCAGGCATCAGACATTCACAAACATCAGGCATCAGACATCAGGCATCAGACACCCACAAACATCATGCGTCAGACATCCACAAGCATCAGACATCCTGCATCAGACATGCGTCAGACATCAGGTGTCAGACATCATGCATCAGACATCCACAAGCATCAGACATCATGCATCAGACATCAGGCAACACACATCCACAAGCATCAGGCATCAGACATCCACAAGCATCAGACATCAGGCATCAGACAGCCACAAGCATCAGACATCCACAAGCATCAGACATCAGGAATCAAACATCCACAAGCATCAGACATCCACAAGCATCAGACATCAGGAATCAAACATCCACAAGCATCAGACATCATGCATCAGACATCAGGCAACACACATCCACAAGCATCAGACATCGGGCATCAGACATCAGGCATCAGACTTCCACAAGCATCAGACATCAGGCATCAGACATCCACAAGCATCAGACATCCACAAGCATCAGACATTAGGTATCAGACATCAGGCAACACACATCCACACGCATCAGGCATCAGACATCCACAGGCATCAGACATTAGGTATCAGACATCCACAAGCATCAGACATCAGGAATCAGACATCAGGCATCAGACATCAGGCACCAGACATCCACAAGCATCAGGCATCAGACATTCACAAGCATCAGACATCAGGCACCAGACATCCACAAGCATCAGGCATCAGACATTCAAAAGCATCAGACATCAGGCACCAGTCATCCACAAGCATCAGACATCCACAGGCATCAGACATCAGGCATCAGACATCCACAAGCATCAGACATCAGGAATCAGACATCAGGCATCAAACATCAGGCACCAGACATCCACAAGCATCAGGCATCAGACATTCACAAGCATCAGACATCAGGCACCAGACATCCACAAGCATCAGACATCCACAAGCATCAGACATCATGCATCAGACATCATGCATCAGACATCAGGTGTCAGACATCATGCATCAGACATCCACAAGCATCAGACATCAGGCATCAGACAGCCACAAGCATCAGACATCCGGCATCAGACATCCACAAGCATCAGACATCAGGAATCAGACATGCCTGATGCCTGATGTGTGATACCTGATGTCTGATTCCTGATGTCTGATGTTTGTGGATGTCTAATGCCTGATGTTTGATGCTTGTGGATGTCTGATGCCTGATGTCTGATGCTTGTGGCTGTCTGATGCCTGATGTGTGATACCTGATAAGACATCAGGCCTCAGACATCAGACATCCGCAAGTATCAGACATCTACAAGCATCAGACATTAAGACATCAGGCATCAGACATCATGCATCAGACATCAGGCAACACACATCCACAAGCATCAGGCATCAGACATCCACAAGCATCAAGCATCGGACATCAGGCATCAGACATCCACAAGCAACAGACATTATGCATCAGACATCAGGCAACATACATCCACAAGCATCAGGCATCAGACATCAAACATCAGGCATCAGACATCCACAAGCATCAGGCATCAGACATCCACAAGCGTCTGGCATCAGACATCAGGCATCCACAAGCATCAGACATCCACAAGCATCAGGCATTCGACATCAGGCATCAGACATCAGGCACCAGACATCCACAAGCATCAGACATCCACAAGCATCAGACATCTGGCATCAGACATCCACAGGCATCAGACATCAGGCACCAGACATCCACAAGCATCAGACATCCACAAGCATCAGACATCAGGCATTAGACATCCAAAAACATCAGACATCAAGCATCAGACATCCACAAGCATCAGGCATCAGACATCAGGCATCAGACATCATGCATGAGACAATAACAAGCATCAGACATCAGGCATCATACATCCACAAGCATCAGACATCCACAAGCATCATGCATGAGGCATCAGACATCCACAAGCATCAGACATATGCATCAGACATCATGCATCAGACATCAGGTGTCAGACATCATGCATCAGACATCCACAAGCATCAACATCAGGCATCAGACAGCCACAAGCATCAGACATCAGGCATCAGACATCCACAAGCATCAGACATCAGGAATCAGACATCAGGTATCACACATCAGACATCAGGCCTCAGACATCAGACATCCACAAGTATCAGACATCTACAAGCATCAGACATTAAGACATCAGGCATCAGACATCATGCATCAGACATCAGACATCCACAAACATCAGACATCAAGCATCAGACATCCACAAGCATCAGACATCATGCATCAGACATCATGCATGAGACATCAGGCATCAAACATCCACAAGCATCAGACATCATGCATCAGACATCAGGCAACACACATCCACAAGCATCAGGCATCAGACATCCACAAGCATCATGCATCAGACCATCATGCATCAGACATCAGGTGTCAGACATCCACAAGCATCATATATCAGGCATCAGACAGCCACAAGCATCAGACATCCACAAGCATCAGACATCAGGAATCAAACATCCACAAGCATCAGACATCCAAAAGCATCAGACATCATGCATCAGACATCAGGCAACACACATCCACAAGCATAAGGCATCAGACATCAAACATCAGGCATCAGACATCAGGCATCAGACTTCCACAAGCATCAGACATCAGGTGTCAGACATCATGCATCAGACATCAGGCAACACACATCTACAAGCATCAGACATCAAACATCCACAAGCATCAGACATCAGGAATCAGACATCAGGCATCAGACATCAGGCACCAGACATCCACAAGCATCAGGCATCAGACATTCACAAGCATCAGACATCAGGCATCAGACATCCACAAGCATCAGACATCCACAAGCATCAAACATCATGCATCAGACATCATGCATCAGACATCAGGTGTCAGACATCATGCATCAGACATCCACAAGCATCAGACATCAGGCATCAGACAGCCACAAGCATCAGACATCAGGCATCAGACATCCACAATCATCAAACATCAGGCATTAGACATCCACAAGCATCAGACATCAGGCATCAGACATCATGCATCAGACATCAGGCATCAGACATCCACAAACATCATACATCAAGCATCAGACATCCACAAGCATCAGGCATCAGACATCATGCATGATACATCCACAAGCATCAGACATCAGGCATCAAACATCCACAAGCATCAGACATCATGCATCAGACATCAGGCAACACACATCCACAAGCATCAGGCATCAGACATCCACAAGCATCGGACATCAGGCATCAGACATCCACAAGCATCAGACATCAGGGACCAGACATCAGGCATAAGACATCCACAAGCATCAGACATCAGGCATCAGACATCCACAAGCAACAGACATCATGCATCAGGCATCAGGCAACATACATCCACAAGCATCAGGCATCAGCCATCAAACATCAGGCATCAGACATCCACAAGCATCAGACGTCAGACATCCACAAGCATCAGGCATCAGACATCAGGCATCCACAAGCATCAGACATCCACAGGCATCCGACATCAGGCATCAGACTTCCACAAGCATCAGACATCCACAAGCATCAGGCATCAGACATCTGGCATCAGACATCCACAGGCATCAGACATCAGGCACTAGACATCCACAAGCATCAGACATCCACAAGCATCAGACATCAGGCATCAGACATCCACAAACATCAGACATCAAGCATCAGACATCCACAAGCATCAGGCATCAGACATCAGGCATCAGACATCAGGCATCAGACATCATGCATGAGACATCCACAAGCATCAGACATCAGGCATCAAACATCCACAAGCATCAGACATCATACATCAGACATCAGGCAACACACATCCACAAGCATCAGACATCAGACATCAGACATTCACAAACATCAGGCATCAGGCATCAGACATCCACAAACATCAGGCATCAGATATCCACAAACATCAGGCATCAGACATCCTGCATCAGACATCATGCGTCAGACATCAGGTGTCAGACATCATGCATCAGACATCCACAAGCATCAGACATCAGGCATCAGACAGCCACGAGCATCAGACATCCACAAGCATCAGACATCAGGAATCAAACATCCACAAGCATCAGACATCCACAAGCATCAGACATCATGCATCAGACATCAGGCAACACACATCCACAAGCATCAGACATCGGGCATCAGACATCAGGCATCAGACTTCCACAAGCATCAAGCATCAGACATCAGGCATCAGACATCCACAAGCATCAGACATCAGGTATCAGACATCAGGCAACACACATCCACAAGCATCAGGCTTCAGACATCCACAGGCATCAGACATCAGGAATCAGACATCAGGCATCAGACATCAGGCACCAGACATCCACAAGCATCAGGCATCAGACATCCACAAGCATCAGGCATCAGACATCCACAAGCATCAGACATCATGCATCAGACATCAGGTGTCAGACATCATGCATCAGACATCCACAAGCATCAGACATCAGGCATCAGACAGCCACAAGCATCAGACATCCACAAGCATCAAACATCAGGCATTAGACATCCACAAGCATCAGACATCAGGAATCAGACATCAGGTATCAGACATCAGGCATAAGACATCAGGCCTCTGACATCAGACATCCACAAGTATCAGACATCTACAAGCATCAGACATTAGACATCAGGCATCAGACATCATGCATCAGCCATCAGACATCCACAAACATCAGGCATCAGGCATCAGACATCCACAAACATCAGGCATCAGACATCCTGCATCAGACATCATGCGTCAGACATCAGGTGTCAGACATCATGCATCAGACATCCACAAGCATCAGACATCAGGCATCAGACAGCCACGAGCATCAGACATCCACAAGCATCAGACATCAGGAATCAAACATCCACAAGCATCAGACATCCACAAGCATCAGACATCATGCATCAGACATCAGGCAACACACATCCACAAGCATCAGACATCGGGCATCAGACATCAGGCATCAGACTTCCACAAGCATCAAGCATCAGACATCAGGCATCAGACATCCACAAGCATCAGACATCAGGTATCAGACATCAGGCAACACACATCCACAAGCATCAGGCTTCAGACATCCACAGGCATCAGACATCAGGAATCAGACATCAGGCATCAGACATCAGGCACCAGACATCCACAAGCATCAGGCATCAGACATCCACAAGCATCAGGCATCAGACATCCACAAGCATCAGACATCATGCATCAGACATCAGGTGTCAGACATCATGCATCAGACATCCACAAGCATCAGACATCAGGCATCAGACAGCCACAAGCATCAGACATCCACAAGCATCAAACATCAGGCATTAGACATCCACAAGCATCAGACATCAGGAATCAGACATCAGGTATCAGACATCAGGCATAAGACATCAGGCCTCTGACATCAGACATCCACAAGTATCAGACATCTACAAGCATCAGACATTAGACATCAGGCATCAGACATCATGCATCAGGCATCAGACATCAACAAACATCAGACTTCTAGCAGCAGACATCCACAAGCATCAGACATCATGCATCAGACATCATGCATGAGACATCCACAAGCATCAGACATCAGGCATCAAACATCCACAAGCATCAGGCATGCATCAGACATCAGGCAACACACATCCACAAGCATCAGGCATCAGACATCCACAAGCATCAGACATCATGCATCAGACATCAGGCAACACATCCACAAGCATCAGACATCAAACATCGGGCATCAGACATCAGGCATCAGACATCCACAAGCATCAGACATCAGACATCCACAAGCATCAGACATCAGGCACCAGACATCAGCCATCAGGCATAAGACATCCACAAGCATCAGGCATCAGACATCCACAAGCAACAGACATCATGCATCAGACATCAGGCAACATCTTTTGGTACATACCCGAAAACCGATGGGTAAGTGCATAAACAGTTTATTGATATGACTATCATTTTGTTTAAACAATACATCTACTAGTATTGTGTGAATGGCCGCTAGTACATCATATCTAGCCGTGTTCTGTGTTTAACACTGATATTGTTCAGAAATGAGTAGATTTTCTTTTCTCCATTGTAACCAGGTTCCTTTCCCTCAAAAACTCCAGGGAAACGTACTAGAACAATCAGGTCGTATTGGGAGCTCATCCCAATCATTAGTTTACATAAGTTTCCTTTTTCACATGTTTTTGCAGTAGCGCATTTGGTCCTGATGAGAGCTTGGACTCCCTAGTCCAATAGCCGAAACATGTAGACCGACACTCTGACAGTTATTTGTTAAGCTGTCCACGCACTGTTTTTAAAGTGGCATCAAGACAGCACCAGAATACAATTGTTTGTGTTTTGATAGCCATTTTTAATAGCTCTTTTTCCTTTTATATTCTTGGCACTGCAAACCATCACCCTATCTTTGGCACCCACGACTGGGACTACCATATAACCACCATAATCACCTAAGTGGTTGGTTGTTATGGTTCAGTTCAGAGTTCCCAGATGATGAATAGCCACCTTGGTGGGTGATGGGAACTCAACCTTTTTGGGTATACCCCAGATGGTTTTCACTCAATTGAATATATCAGGTTTTCACACAGAACTTTTAGACCCACAGTATTTTTTGGTATGATGAACATACATCTACAAACATCAGGCATCAGACATCAAACATCAGGCATCAGACATCCATAAGCATCAGGCATCAGACATCAGGCATCCACAAGCATCAGACATCCGACATCAGGCATCGGACATCAGGCATCAGACATCCACAAGCATCAGGCATCAGACATCAGGCACCAGACATCAGCCATCAGGCATAAGACATCCACAAGCATCAGACATCAGGCATCAGACATCCACAAGCAACAGACATCATGCATCAGGCATCAGACATCCACAAGCATCAGGCATCAGACATCCACAAGCATCAGACATCAGGCATCAGACATCAGGCATCAGACATCAGGCACCAGACATCCACAAGCATCAGACATCAGGTACCAGACATCCACAAGCATCAGACATCCACAAGCATCAAACATCAGGCATTAGACATCCACAAGCATCAGACATCAGGAATCAGACATCAGGTATCAGACATCAGGCATAAGACATCAGGCCTCCGACATCAGACATCCACAAGTATCAGACATCTACAAGCATCAGACATTAGACATCAGGCATCAGACATCATGCATCAGATATCAGGCATCAGACATCCACAAACATCAGACTTCAAGCATCAGACATCCACAAGCATCAGACATCAGGCATCAGACATCATGCATCAGACATCATGCATGAGACATCCACAAGCATCAGACATCAGGCATCAAACATCCACAAGCATCAGGCATCATGCATCAGACATCAGGCAACACACATCCACAAGCATCAGGCATCAGACATCCACAAGCATCAGACATCATGCATCAGACATCAGGCAACACATCCACAAGCATCAGACATCAAACATCGGGCATCAGACATCAGGCATCAGACATCCACAAGCATCAGACATCAGACATCCACAAGCATCAGACATCAGACATCAGGCACCAGACATCAGCCATCAGGCATAAGACATCCACAAGCATCAGGCATCAGACATCCACAAGCAACAGACATCATGCATCAGACATCAGGCAACATACATCCACAAACATCAGGCATCAGACATCAAACATCAGGCATCAGACATCCACAAGCATCAGGCATCAGACATCAGGCATCCACAAGCATCAGGCTTCGGACATCAGGCATCAGACATCCACAAGCATCAGACATCAGGCATCAGACATCAGGCACCAGACATCCACACGCATCAGACATCAGGCACCAGACATCCACAAGCATCAGACATCCACAAGCATCAGACATAAGGCATCAGACATCCACAAGCATCAGACATCAGACATCAGGCATCAGGCACCAGACATCCACAAGCATCAGACATCCACAAGCATCACACATCAGGCATTAGACATCCGGCACCAGACATGCACAAGCATCAGGCATCAGACATGCACAAGCATCAGGCATCAGACATCATGCATCAGACATCATGCATCAGACATCAGGTGTCAGACATGCATCAGACATCCACAAGCATCAGACATCATGCATCAGACATCAGGTGTCAGACATCATGCATCAGACATCCACAAGCATCAGACATCAGGCATCAGACAGCCACAAGCATCAAACATCAGGCATTAGACATCCACAAGCAACAGACATCAGGAATCAGACATCAGGTATCAGGCATAAGACATCAGGCCTCAGACATCAGACATCCACAAGTATCAGACATCAGGCATCAGACATCCACAAACATCAGACATCAAGCATCAGACATCAGGCAACACACATCCACAAGCATCAGACATCCACAAGCATCAGACATCATGCATCAGACATCAGGTAACTCACATCCACAAGCATCAGGCATCAGACATCAAACATTGGGCATCAGACATCAGGCATCAGACATCCACAAGCATCGGACATCAGGCATCAGACATCCACAAGCATCAGACATCAGGCACCAGACATCAGCCATCAGGCATAAGACATCCACAAGCATCAGACATCAGGCATCAGACATCCACAATCAGGCATCAGACATCCACAAGCATCAGACATCATGCATCAGACATCATGCATCAGACATCATGCATCAGACATCATGCATCAGATATGAGGCATCAGACAGCCACAAGCATCAGACATCAGGAATCAAACATCCACAAGCATCAGACATCATGCATCAGACATCAGGCAACAAATATCCACAAGCATCAGGCATCAGAAATCAAACATCGGGCATCAGACATCAGGCATCAGACTTCCACAAGCATCAAGCATCAGACATCAGGCATCAGACATCCACAAGCATCAGACATCAGGTATCAGACATCAGGCAACACACATCCACAAGCATCAGGCATTAGACATCAGGCATCAGGCACCAGACATCCACAAGCATCAGGCATTAGACATTCACAAGCATCAGGCATCAGACATCCACAAGCATCAGACAGCCACAAGCATCAGACAACAGGCATCAGACATCCACAAGCATCAGACATCGGGCATCAGACATCAGGCATCAGACATCCACAAGCATCGGACATCAGGCATCAGACATCCACAAGCATCAGACATCAGGCACCAGACATCAGCCATCAGGCATAAGACATCCACAAGCATCAGACATCAGGCATCAGACATCCACAAGCAACAGACATCAGACATCAGGCATCAGACATCCACAAGCATCAGGCATCAGACATCAAACATCAGGCATCAGACATCCACAAGCATCAGGCATCAGACATCCACAAGCGTCAGACATCAGGCATCCACAAACATCAGACATCCACAAGCATCAGGCATCCGACATCAGGCATCAGACATCAGGCACCAGACATCCACAAGCATCAGACATCCACAAGCATCAGACATCCACAAGCATCAGGCATCAGACATCTGGCATCAGACATCCACAAGCATCAGACATCAGGAATCAGACATCAGACATCAGGCACCAGACATCCACAAGCATCAGACATCAGGCATCAGACATCCACAAACATCAGACATCAAGCATCAGACATCCTCAGACATCAGGCATCAGACATCACGCATCAGACATCATGCATGAGACATCCACAAGCATCAGACATCAGGCATCAGACATCAGGCAACACGCATCCACAAGCATCAGACATCAGGCATCAGACATTCACAAACATCAGGCATCAGACATCAGGCATCAGACATCCACAATCAGGCATCAGACATCCACAAGCATCAGACATCATGCATCAGACATCATGCATCAGACATCATGCATCAGACATCATGCATCAGATATCAGGCATCAGACAGCCACAAGCATCAGACAACAGGAATCAAACATCCACAAGCATCAGACATCATGCATCAGACATCAGGCAACAAACATCCACAAGCATCAGGCATCAGAAATCAAACATCGGGCATCAGACATCAGGCATCAGACTTCCACAAGCATCAAGCATCAGACATCAGGCATCAGACATCCACAAGCATCAGACATCAGGTATCAGACATCAGGCAACACACATCCACAAGCATCAGGCATCAGGCACCAGACATCCACAAGCATCAGGCATCAGACATTCACAAGCATCAGGCATCAGACATCCACAAGCATCAGACAGCCACAAGCATCAGACAACAGGCATCAGACATCCACAAGCATCAGACATCAGGAATCAGACATCAGGTATCACACATCAGACATCAGGCATAAGACATCAGGCATCAGACATCAGGTGTCAGACATCATGCATCAGACATCCACAAGTATCAGACATTTACAAGCATCAGACATTAAGACATCAGGCATCAGACATTATACATCAGGCATCAGACATCCACAAACATCAGACATCAAGCATCAGACATCCACAAGCATCAGACATCATGCATCAGACATCATGCATGAGACATCCACAAGCATCAGACATCAGGCATCAAACATCCACAAGCATCAGACATCAGGCAACACACATCCACAAGCATCAGACATCAGGCATCAGACATCCACAAACATCAGACATCAAGCATCAGACATCCTCAGACATCAGGCATCAGACATCACGCATCAGACATCATGCATGAGACATCCACAAGCATCAGACATCAGGCATCAGACATCCACAAGCATCAGACATCCACAAGCATCAAACATCATGCATCAGACATCATGCATCAGACATCAGGTGTCAGACATCATGCATCAGACATCCACAAGCAACAGATATCAGGTATCAGACAGCCACAAGCATCAGACATCAGGCATCAGACATCCACAAGCATCAAACATCAGGCATTAGACATCCACAAGCATCAGACAGCAGGAATCAGACATCAGGTATCAAGCATAAGACATCAGGCATCAGACATCCACAAACATCAGACATCAAGCATCAGACATCCACAAGCATCAGGCATCAGACATCAGGCATCAGACATCATGCATCAGACATCATGCATGAGACATCCACAAGCATCAGACATCAGGCATCAAACATCCACAAGCATCAGACATCATGCATCAGACATCAGGCAATGCACATCCACAAGCATCAGACATCAGACATCAGACATTCACAAACATCAGGCATCAGGCATCAGACATCCACAAACATCAGGCATCAGGCATCAGACATCCACAAACATCAGGCATCAGACATCCTGCATCAGACATCATGCGTCAGACATCAGGTGTCAGACATCATGCATCAGACATCCACAAGCATCAGACATCAGGCATCAGACAGCCACAAGCATCAGACATCCACAAGCATCAGACATCAGGAATCAAACATCCACAAGCATCAGACATCCACAAGCATCAGACATCATGCATCAGACATCAGGCAACACACATCCACAAGCATCAGACATCGGGCATCAGACATCAGGCATCAGACTTCCACAAGCATCAAGCATCAGACATCAGGCATCAGACATCCACAAGCATCAGACATCAGGTATCAGACATCAGGCAACACACATCCACAAGCATCAGGCATCAGACATCCACAGGCATCAGACATCAGGAATCAGACATCAGGCATCAGACATCAGGCACCAGACATCCACAAGCATCAGGCATCAGACATCCACAAGCATCAGGCATCAGACATCCACAAGCATCAGACATCATGCATCAGACATCATGCATCAGACATCCACAAGCATCAGACATCAGGCATTAGACATCCACAAGCATCAGACATCAGGAATCAGACATCAGGCCTCCGACATCAGACATCCACAAGTATCAGACATCTACAAGCATCAGACATTAGACATCAGGCATCAGACATCATGCATCAGACATCAAGCATCAGACATCCACAAACATCAGACTTCAAGCATCAGACATCCAAAAGCATCAGACATCATGCATCAGACATCATGCATGAGACATCCACAAGCATCAGACATCAGGCATCAAACATCCACAAGCATCAGGCATGCATCAGACATCAGGCAACACACATCCACAAGCATCAGGCATCAGACATCCACAAGCATCAGACATCATGCATCAGACATCAGGCAACACATCCACAAGCATCAGACATCAAACATCGGGCATCAGGCATCAGGCATCAGACATCCACAAGCATCAGGCATCAGACATCCACAAGCATCAGACATCAGACATCAGGCACCAGACATCCACAAGCATCAGACATCAGGCACCAGACATCCACAAGCATCAGACATCCACAAGCATCAGACATAAGGCATCAGACATCCACAAGCATCAGACATCAGAAATCAGACATCAGGCATCAGGCACCAGACATCCACAAGCATCAGACATCCACAAGCATCAGACATCAGGCATTAGACATCCGGCACCAGACATGCACAAGCATCAGGCATCAGACATGCACAAGCATCAGGCATCAGACATCATGCATCAGACATCATGCATCAGACATCAGGTGTCAGACATGCATCAGATATCCACAAGCATCAGACATCAGGCATCAGACAGCCACAAGCATCAGACATCAGGCATCAGACATCCACAAGCATCAAACATAAGGCATTAGACATCCACAAGCATCAGACATCAGGAATCAGACATCAGGTATCAGACATCAGGCCTCAGATATCAGACATCCACAAGTATCAGACATCTACAAACATCAGGCATCAGACATCATGCATCAGACATCAGGTATCAGACATCCACAAACATCAGACATCAAGCATCAGACATCCACAAGCATCAGACATCATGCATGAGACATCCACAAGCATCAGACATCAGGCATCAAACATCCACAAGCATCAGACATCCACAAGCATCATGCATGAGGCATCAGACATCCACAAGCATCAGACATCATGCATCAGACATCAGGAGTCAGACATCATGCGTCAGACATCCACAAGCATCAGACATCAGGCATCAGACAGCCACGAGCATCAGACATCAGGCATCAGACATCCACAAGCATCAGACATCAGGAATCAGACATCAGGTATCACACATCAGACATCAGGCCTCAGACATCAGACATCCACAAGTATCAGACAGTAAGACATCAGGCATCAGACATCATGCATCAGACATCAGACATCCACAAACATCAGACATCAAGCATCAGACATCCACAAGCATCAGGCATCAGACATCATGCATCAGACATCATGCATGAGACATCCACAAGCATCAGACATCAGGCATCAAACATCCACAAGCATCAGACATCATGCATCAGACATCAGGCAACACACATCCACAAGCATCAGGCATCAGACATCCACAAGCATCAGACATCAGGCATCAGACATCCACAAGCATCGGGCATCAGACATCATGCATCAGACATCATACATCAGACATCAGGCATCAGACATTCACAAACATCAGGCATCAGACATCAGGCATCAGACACCCACAAACATCATGCGTCAGACATCCACAAGCATCAGACATCCTGCATCAGACATGTGTCAGACATCAGGTGTCAGACATCATGCATCAGACATCCACAAGCATCAGACATCAGGCATCAGACAGCCACAAGCATCAGACATCCACAAGCATCAGACATCAGGAATCAAACATCCACAAGCATCAGACATCCACAAGCATCAGACATCAGGAATCAAACATCCACAAGCATCAGACATCATGCATCAGACATCAGGCAACACACATCCACAAGCATCAGACATCGGGCATCAGACATCAGGCATCAGACTTCCACAAGCATCAGACATCAGGCATCAGACATCCACAAGCATCAGACATCCACAAGCATCAGACATTAGGTATCAGACATCAGGCAACACACATCCACACGCATCAGGCATCAGACATTAGGTATCAGACATCCACAAGCATCAGACATCAGGAATCAGACATCAGGCATCAGACATCAGGCATCAGACATCCACAAGCATCAGACATCAGACATCAGGCACCAGACATCCACAAGCATCAGACATCAGGCACCAGACATCCACAAGCATCAGACATCCACAAGCATCAGACATAAGGCATCAGACATCCACAAGCATCAGACATCAGAAATCAGACATCAGGCATCAGGCACCAGACATCCACAAGCATCAGACATCCACAAGCATCAGACATCAGGCATTAGACATCCGGCACCAGACATGCACAAGCATCAGGCATCAGACATGCACAAGCATCAGGCATCAGACATCATGCATCAGACATCATGCATCAGACATCAGGTGTCAGACATGCATCAGATATCCACAAGCATCAGACATCAGGCATCAGACAGCCACAAGCATCAGGCATCAGACATCCACAAGCATCAAACATAAGGCATTAGACATCCACAAGCATCAGACATCAGGAATCAGACATCAGGTATCAGACATCAGGCCTCAGATATCAGACATCCACAAGTATCAGACATCTACAAACATCAGGCATCAGACATCATGCATCAGACATCAGGTATCAGACATCCACAAACATCAGACATCAAGCATCAGACATCCACAAGCATCAGACATCATGCATGAGACATCCACAAGCATCAGACATCAGGCATCAAACATCCACAAGCATCAGACATCCACAAGCATCATGCATGAGGCATCAGACATCCACAAGCATCAGACATCATGCATCAGACATCAGGAGTCAGACATCATGCGTCAGACATCCACAAGCATCAGACATCAGGCATCAGACAGCCACGAGCATCAGACATCAGGCATCAGACATCCACAAGCATCAGACATCAGGAATCAGACATCAGGTATCACACATCAGACATCAGGCCTCAGACATCAGACATCCACAAGTATCAGACAGTAAGACATCAGGCATCAGACATCATGCATCAGACATCAGACATCCACAAACATCAGACATCAAGCATCAGACATCCACAAGCATCAGGCATCAGACATCATGCATCAGACATCATGCATGAGACATCCACAAGCATCAGACATCAGGCATCAAACATCCACAAGCATCAGACATCATGCATCAGACATCAGGCAACACACATCCACAAGCATCAGGCATCAGACATCCACAAGCATCAGACATCAGGCATCAGACATCCACAAGCATCGGGCATCAGACATCATGCATCAGACATCATACATCAGACATCAGGCATCAGACATTCACAAACATCAGGCATCAGACATCAGGCATCAGACACCCACAAACATCATGCGTCAGACATCCACAAGCATCAGACATCCTGCATCAGACATGTGTCAGACATCAGGTGTCAGACATCATGCATCAGACATCCACAAGCATCAGACATCAGGCATCAGACAGCCACAAGCATCAGACATCCACAAGCATCAGACATCAGGAATCAAACATCCACAAGCATCAGACATCCACAAGCATCAGACATCAGGAATCAAACATCCACAAGCATCAGACATCATGCATCAGACATCAGGCAACACACATCCACAAGCATCAGACATCGGGCATCAGACATCAGGCATCAGACTTCCACAAGCATCAGACATCAGGCATCAGACATCCACAAGCATCAGACATCCACAAGCATCAGACATTAGGTATCAGACATCAGGCAACACACATCCACACGCATCAGGCATCAGACATTAGGTATCAGACATCCACAAGCATCAGACATCAGGAATCAGACATCAGGCATCAGACATCAGGCACCAGACATCCACAAGCATCAGGCATTAGACATTCACAAGCATCAGACATCAGGCATCAGACATCCACAAGCATCAGACATCATGCATCAGACATCAGGTGTCAGACAACAGGTGTCAGACATCCACAAGCATCAGACATCAGGCACCAGACATCCACAAGCATCAGGTATCAGACATTCACAAGCATCAGACATCAGGCACCAGACATCCACAAGCATCAGGCATCAGACATTCAAAAGCATCAGACATCAGGCACCAGTCATCCACAAGCATCAGACATCCACAGGCATCAGACATCAGGCATCAGACATCCACAAGCATCAGACATCAGGAATCAGACATCAGGCATCAAACATCAGGCACCAGACATCCACAAGCATCAGGCATCAGACATTCACAAGCATCAGACATCAGGCACCAGACATCCACAAGCATCAGACATCCACAAGCATCAGACATCATGCATCAGACATCATGCATCAGACATCAGGTGTCAGACATCATGCATCAGACATCCACAAGCATCAGACATCAGGCATCAGACAGCCACAAGCATCAGACATCCGGCATCAGACATCCACAAGCATCAGACATCAGGAATCAGACATGCCTGATGCCTGATGTGTGATACCTGATGTCTGATTCCTGATGTCTGATGTTTGTGGATGTCTAATGCCTGATGTTTGATGCTTGTGGATGTCTGATGCCTGATGTCTGATGCTTGTGGCTGTCTGATGCCTGATGTGTGATACCTGATAAGACATCAGGCCTCAGACATCAGACATCCGCAAGTATCAGACATCTACAAGCATCAGACATTAAGACATCAGGCATCAGACATCATGCATCAGACATCAGGCAACACACATCCACAAGCATCAGGCATCAGACATCCACAAGCATCAAGCATCGGACATCAGGCATCATACATCCACAAGCAACAGACATTATGCATCAGACATCAGGCAACATACATCCACAAGCATCAGGCATCAGACATCAAACATCAGGCATCAGACATCCACAAGCATCAGGCATCAGACATCCACAAGCGTCTGGCATCAGACATCAGGCATCCACAAGCATCAGACATCCACAAGCATCAGGCATTCGACATCAGGCATCAGACATCAGGCACCAGACATCCACAAGCATCAGACATCCACAAGCATCAGACATCTGGCATCAGACATCCACAGGCATCAGACATCAGGCACCAGACATCCACAAGCATCAGACATCCACAAGCATCAGACATCAGGCATCAGACATCCAAAAACATCAGACATCAAGCATCAGACATCCACAAGCATCAGGCATCAGACATCAGGCATCAGACATCATGCATCAGACATCATGCATGAGACAATAACAAGCATCAGACATCAGGCATCATACATCCACAAGCATCAGACATCCACAAGCATCATGCATGAGGCATCAGACATCCACAAGCATCAGACATATGCATCAGACATCATGCATCAGACATCAGGTGTCAGACATCATGCATCAGACATCCACAAGCATCAACATCAGGCATCAGACAGCCACAAGCATCAGACATCAGACATCAGACATCCACAAGCATCAGACATCAGGAATCAGACATCAGGTATCACACATCAGACATCAGGCCTCAGACATCAGACATCCACAAGTATCAGACATCTACAAGCATCAGACATCATGCATCAGACATCATGCATGAGACATCAGGCATCAAACATCCACAAGCATCAGACATCAAGCATCAGACATCCACAAGCATCAGACATCATGCATCAGACATCATGCATGAGACATCAGGCATCAAACATCCACAAGCATCAGACATCATGCATCAGACATCAGGCAACACACATCCACAAGCATCAGGCATCAGACATCCACAAGCATCATGCATCAGACCATCATGCATCAGACATCAGGTGTCAGACATCCACAAGCATCATATATCAGGCATCAGACAGCCACAAGCATCAGACATCCACAAGCATCAGACATCAGGAATCAAACATCCACAAGCATCAGACATCCAAAAGCATCAGACATCATGCATCAGACATCAGGCAACACACATCCACAAGCATAAGGCATCAGACATCAAACATCAGGCATCAGACATCAGGCATCAGACTTCCACAAGCATCAGACATCAGGTGTCAGACATCATGCATCAGACATCAGGCAACACACATCCACAAGCATCAGACATCAAACATCCACAAGCATCAGACATCAGGAATCAGACATCAGGCATCAGACATCAGGCACCAGACATCCACAAGCATCAGGCATCAGACATTCACAAGCATCAGACATCAGGCATCAGACATCCACAAGCATCAGACATCCACAAGCATCAAACATCATGCATCAGACATCATGCATCAGACATCAGGTGTCAGACATCATGCATCAGACATCCACAAGCATCAGACATCAGGCATCAGACAGCCACAAGCATCAGACATCAGGCATCAGACATCCACAATCATCAAACATCAGGCATTAGACATCCACAAGCATCAGACATCAGGCATCAGACATCATGCATCAGACATCAGGCATCAGACATCCACAAACATCATACATCAAGCATCAGACATCCACAAGCATCAGGCATCAGACATCATGCATGATACATCCACAAGCATCAGACATCAGGCATCAAACATCCACAAGCATCAGACATCATGCATCAGACATCAGGCAACACACATCCACAAGCATCAGGCATCAGACATCCACAAGCATCGGACATCAGGCATCAGACATCCACAAGCATCAGACATCAGGGACCAGACATCAGGCATAAGACATCCACAAGCATCAGACATCAGGCATCAGACATCCACAAGCAACAGACATCATGCATCAGGCATCAGCCATCAAACATCAGGCATCAGACATCCACAAGCATCAGACATCAGACATCCACAAGAATCAGGCATCAGACATCAGGCATCCACAAGCATCAGACATCCACAGGCATCCGACATCAGGCATCAGACTTCCACAAGCATCAGACATCCACAAGCATCAGGCATCAGACATCTGGCATCAGACATCCACAGGCATCAGACATCAGGCACTAGACATCCACAAGCATCAGACATCCACAAGCATCAGACATCAGGCATCAGACATCCACAAACATCAGACATCAAGCATCAGACATCCACAAGCATCAGGCATCAGACATCAGGCATCAGACATCAGGCATCAGACATCATGCATGAGACATCCACAAGCATCAGACATCAGGCATCAAACATCCACAAGCATCAGACATCATACATCAGACATCAGGCAACACACATCCACAAGCATCAGACATCAGACATTCACAAACATCAGGCATCAGGCATCAGACATCCACAAACATCAGGCATCAGGCATCAGATATCCACAAACATCAGGCATCAGACATCCTGCATCAGACATCATGCGTCAGACATCAGGTGTCAGACATCATGCATCAGACATCCACAAGCATCAGACATCAGGCATCAGACAGCCACGAGCATCAGACATCCACAAGCATCAGACATCAGGAATCAAACATCCACAAGCATCAGACATCCACAAGCATCAGACATCATGCATCAGACATCAGGCAACACACATCCACAAGCATCAGACATCGGGCATCAGACATCAGGCATCAGACTTCCACAAGCATCAAGCATCAGACATCAGGCATCAGACATCCACAAGCATCAGACATCAGGTATCAGACATCAGGCAACACACATCCACAAGCATCAGGCTTCAGACATCCACAGGCATCAGACATCAGGAATCAGACATCAGGCATCAGACATCAGGCACCAGACATCCACAAGCATCAGGCATCAGACATCCACAAGCATCAGGCATCAGACATCCACAAGCATCAGACATCATGCATCAGACATCAGGTGTCAGACATCATGCATCAGACATCCACAAGCATCAGACATCAGGCATCAGACAGCCACAAGCATCAGACATCCACAAGCATCAAACATCAGGCATTAGACATCCACAAGCATCAGACATCAGGAATCAGACAACAGGTATCAGACATCAGGCATAAGACATCAGGCCTCTGACATCAGACATCCACAAGTATCAGACATCTACAAGCATCAGACATTAGACATCAGGCATCAGACATCATGCATCAGGCATCAGACATCCACAAACATCAGGCATCAGGCATCAGACATCCACAAACATCAGGCATCAGACATCCTGCATCAGACATCATGCGTCAGACATCAGGTGTCAGACATCATGCATCAGACATCCACAAGCATCAGACATCAGGCATCAGACAGCCACGAGCATCAGACATCCACAAGCATCAGACATCAGGAATCAAACATCCACAAGCATCAGACATCCACAAGCATCAGACATCATGCATCAGACATCAGGCAACACACATCCACAAGCATCAGACATCGGGCATCAGACATCAGGCATCAGACTTCCACAAGCATCAAGCATCAGACATCAGGCATCAGACATCCACAAGCATCAGACATCAGGTATCAGACATCAGGCAACACACATCCACAAGCATCAGGCTTCAGACATCCACAGGCATCAGACATCAGGAATCAGACATCAGGCATCAGACATCAGGCACCAGACATCCACAAGCATCAGACATCCACAAGCATCAGGCATCAGACATCCACAAGCATCAGACATCATGCATCAGACATCAGGTGTCAGACATCATGCATCAGACATCCACAAGCATCAGACATCAGGCATCAGACAGCCACAAGCATCAGACATCCACAAGCATCAAACATCAGGCATTAGACATCCACAAGCATCAGACATCAGGAATCAGACATCAGGTATCAGACATCAGGCATAAGACATCAGGCCTCTGACATCAGACATCCACAAGTATCAGACATCTACAAGCATCAGACATTAGACATCAGGCATCAGACATCATGCATCAGGCATCAGACATCCACAAACATCAGACTTCTAGCAGCAGACATCCACAAGCATCAGACATCATGCATCAGACATCATGCATGAGACATCCACAAGCATCAGACATCAGGCATCAAACATCCACAAGCATCAGGCATGCATCAGACATCAGGCAACACACATCCACAAGCATCAGGCATCAGACATCCACAAGCATCAGACATCATGCATCAGACATCAGGCAACACATCCACAAGCATCAGACATCAAACATCGGGCATCAGACATCAGGCATCAGACATCCACAAGCATCAGACATCAGACATCCACAAGCATCAGACATCAGGCACCAGACATCAGCCATCAGGCATAAGACATCCACAAGCATCAGGCATCAGACATCCACAAGCAACAGACATCATGCATCAGACATCAGGCAACATCTTTTGGTACATACCCGAAAACTGACGGGTAAGTGCATAAACAGTTTATTGATATGACTATCATTTTGTTTAAACAATACATCTACTAGTATTGTGTGAATGGCCGCTAGTACATCATATCTAGCCGTGTTCTGTGTTTAACACTGATATTGTTCAGAAATGAGTAGATATTCTTTTCTCCATTGTAACCAGGTTCCTTTCCCTCAAAAACTCCAGGGAAACGTACTAGAACAATCAGGTCGTATTGGGAGCTCATCCCAATCATTAGTTTACATAAGTTTCCTTTTTCACATGTTTTTGCAGTAGCGCATTTGGTCCTGATGAGAGCTTGGACTCCCTAGTCCAATAGCCGAAACATGTAGACCGACACTCTGACAGTTATTTGTTAAGCTGTCCACGCACTGTTTTTAAAGTGGCATCAAGACAGCACCAGAATAAAATTGTTTGTGTTTTGATAGCCATTTTTAATAGCACTTTTTCCTTTTATATTCTTGGCACTGCAAACCATCACCCTATCTTTGGCACCCACGACTGGGACTACCATATAACCACCATAATCACCTAAGTGGTTGGTTGTTATGGTTCAGTTCAGAGTTCCCAGATGATGAATAGCCACCTTGGTGGGTGATGGGAACTCAACCTTTTTGGGTATACCCCAGATGGTTTTCACTCAATTGAATATATCAGGTTTTCACACAGAACTTTTAGACCCACAGTATTTTTTGGTATGATGAACATACATCTACAAACATCAGGCATCAGACATCAAACATCAGGCATCAGACATCCATAAGCATCAGGCATCAGACATCAGGCATCCACAAGCATCAGACATCCGACATCAGGCATCGGACATCAGGCATCAGACATCCACAAGCATCAGACATCAGGCACCAGACATCAGCCATCAGGCATAAGACATCCACAAGCATCAGACATCAGGCATCAGACATCCACAAGCAACAGACATCATGCATCAGGCATCAGACATCCACAAGCATCAGGCATCAGACATCCACAAGCATCAGACATCAGGCATCAGACATCAGGCACCAGACATCCACAAGCATCAGACATCAGGCACCAGACATCCACAAGCATCAGACATCCACAAGCATCAAACATCAGGCATTAGACATCTACAAGCATCAGACATCAGGAATCAGACATCAGGTATCAGACATCAGGTATCAGACATCAGGCATAAGACATCAGGCCTCCGACATCAGACATCCACAAGTATCAGACATCTACAAGCATCAGACATTAGACATCAGGCATCAGACATCATGCATCAGATATCAGGCATCAGACATCCACAAACATCAGACTTCAAGCATCAGACATCCACAAGCATCAGACATCAGGCATCAGACATCATGCATCAGATATCATGCATGAGACATCCACAAGCATCAGACATCAGGCATCAAACATCCACAAGCATCAGGCATCATGCATCAGACATCAGGCAACACACATCCACAAGCATCAGGCATCAGACATCCACAAGCATCAGACATCATGCATCAGACATCAGGCAACACATCCACAAGCATCAGACATCAAACATCGGGCATCAGACATCAGTCATCAGACATCCACAAGCATCAAACATAAGGCATTAGACATCCACAAGCATCAGACATCAGGAATCAGACATCAGGTATCAGACATCAGGCCTCAGATATCAGACATCCACAAGTATCAGGCATCTACAAACATCAGGCATCAGACATCATGCATCAGACATCAGGTATCAGACATCCACAAACATCAGACATCAAGCATCAGACATCCACAAGCATCAGACATCATGCATGAGACATCCACAAGCATCAGACATCAGGCATCAAACATCCACAAGCATCAGACATCCACAAGCATCATGCATGAGGCATCAGACATCCACAAGCATCAGACATCATGCATCAGACATCAGGTGTCAGACATCATGCGTCAGACATCCACAAGCATCAGACATCAGGCATCAGACAGCCACGAGCATCAGACATCAGGCATCAGACATCCACAAGCATCAGACATCAGGAATCAGACATCAGGTATCACACATCAGACATCATGCATCAGACATCAGACATCCACAAACATCAGACATCAAGCATCAGACATCCACAAGCATCAGGCATTCGACATCAGGCATCAGACATCAGGCACCATACATCCACAAGCATCAGCCATCCACAAGCATCAGACATCTGGCATCAGACATCCACAGGCATCAGGCACCAGACATCAACAAGCATCAGACATCCACAAGCATCAGACATCAGGCATCAGACATCCAAAAACATCAGACATCAAGCATCAGACATCCACAAGCATCAGGCATCAGACATCAGGCATCAGACATCATGCATCAGACATCATGCATGAGACATCCACAAGCATCAGACATCAGGCATCAGACATCCACAAGCATAAGACATCAGGAATCAGACATCAGGTATCACACATCAGACATCAGGCCTCAGACATCAGACATCCACAAGTATCAGACATCTACAAGCATCAGACATTAAGACATCAGGCATCAGACATCATGCATCAGACATCAGACATCCACAAACATCAGACATCAAGCATCAGACATCCACAAGCATCAGAGATCATGCATCAGACATCATGCATGAGACATCAGGCATCAAACATCCACAAGCATCAGACATCATGCATCAGACATCAGGCAACACACATCCACAAGCATCAGGCATCAGACATCCACAAGCATCATGCATCAGACATCATGCATCAGACATCAGGTGTCAGACATCCACAAGCATCATATATCAGGCATCAGACAGCCACAAGCATCAGACATCCACAAGCATCAGACATCAGGAATCAAACATCCACAAGCATCAGACATCCACAAGCATCAGACATCATGCATCAGACATCAGGCAACACACATCAACAAGCATAAGGCATCAGACATCAAACATCAGGCATCAGACATCAGGCATCAGACTTCCACAAGCATCAGACATCAGGTGTCAGACATCATGCATCAGACATCAGGCAACACACATCCACAAGCATCAGACATCAGACATCCACAAGCATCCGACATCAGGAATCAGACATCAGGCATCAGACATCAGGCACCAGACATCCACAAGCATCAGGCATCAGACATTCACAAGCATCAGACATCAGGCATCAGACATCCACAAGCATCAGACATCCACAAGCATCAAACATCATGCATCAGACATCATGCATCAGACATCAGGTGTCAGACATCATGCATCAGACATCCACAAGCATCAGATATCAGGCATCAGACAGCCACAAGCATCAGACATCAGGCATCAGACATCCACAAGCATCAAACATCAGGCATTAGACATCCACAAGCATCAGACAGCAGGAATCAGACATCAGGTATCAAGCATAAGACATCAGGCATCAGACATCCACAAACATCAGACATCAAGCATCAGACATCCACAAGCATCAGGCATCAGACATCAGGCATCAGACATCATGCATCAGACATCATGCCAGAGACATCCAAAAGCATCAGACATCAGGCATCAAACATCCACAAGCATCAGACATCATGCATCAGACATCAGGCAACACACATCCACAAGCATCAGACATCAGACATCAGATATTCACAAACATCAGGCATCAGGCATCAGACATCCACAAACATCAGGCATCAGGCATCAGACATCCACAAACATCAGGCATCAGACATCCTGCATCAGACATCATGCGTCAGACATCAGGTGTCAGATATCATGCATCAGACATCCACAAGCATCAGACATCAGGCATCAGACAGCCACAAGCATCAGACATCCACAAGCATCAGACATCAGGAATCAAACATCCACAAGCATCAGACATCCACAAGCATCAGACATCATGCATCAGACATCAGGCAACACACATCCACAAGCATCAGACATCGGGCATCAGACATCAGGCATCAGACTTCCACAAGCATCAAGCATCAGACATCAGGCATCAGACATCCATAAGCATCAGACATCAGGTATCAGACATCAGGCAACACACATCCACAAGCATCAGGCATCAGACATCCACAGGCATCAGACATCAGGAATCAGACATCAGGCATCAGACATCAGGCACCAGACATCCACAAGCATCAGGCATCAGACATCCACAAGCATCAGGCATCAGACATCCACAAGCATCAGACATCATGCATCAGACATCATGCATCAGACATCCACAAGCATCAGACATCAGGCATTAGACATCCACAAGCATCAGACATCAGGAATCAGACATCAGGCCTCCGACATCAGACATCCACAAGTATCAGACATCTACAAGCATCAGACATTAGACATCAGGCATCAGACATCATGCATCAGACATCAGGCATCAGACATCCACAAACATCAGACATCATGCATCAGACATCATGCATGAGACATCCACAAGCATCAGACATCAGGCATCAAACATCCACAAGCATCAGGCATGCATCAGACATCAGGCAACACACATCCACAAGCATCAGGCATCAGACATCCACAAGCATCAGACATCATGCATCAGACATCAGGCAACACATCCACAAGCATCAGACATCAAACATCGGGCATCATGCATCAGGCATCAGACATCCACAAGCATCAGGCATCAGACATCCACAAGCATCAGACATCAGACATCAGGCACCAGACATCCACAAGCATCAGACATCAGGCACCAGACATCCACAAGCATCAGACATCCACAAGCATCAGACATAAGGCATCAGACATCCACAAGCATCAGACATCAGAAATCAGACATCAGGCATCAGGCACCAGACATCCACAAGCATCAGACATCCACAAGCATCAGACATCAGGCATTAGACATCCGGCACCAGACATGCACAAGCATCAGGCATCAGACATCATGCATCAGACATCATGCATCAGACATCAGGTGTCAGACATGCATCAGATATCCACAAGCATCAGACATCAGGCATCAGACAGCCACAAGCATCAGACATCAGGCATCAGACATCCACAAGCATCAAACATAAGGCATTAGACATCCACAAGCATCAGACATCAGGAATCAGACATCAGGTATCAGACATCAGGCCTCAGATATCAGACATCCACAAGTATAAGACATCTACAAACATCAGGCATCAGACATCATGCATCAGACATCAGGTATCAGACATCCACAAACATCAGACATCAAGCATCAGACATCCACAAGCATCAGACATCATGCATGAGACATCCACAAGCATCAGACTTCAGGCATCAAACATCCACAAGCATCAAACATCCACAAGCATCATGCATGAGGCATCAGACATCCACAAGCATCAGACATCATGCATCAGACATCAGGAGTCAGACAGCCACGAGCATCAGACATCAGGCATCAGACATCCACAAGCATCAGACATCAGGAATCAGACATCAGGTATCACACATCAGACATCAGGCCTCAGACATCAGACATCCACAAGTATCAGACATTAAGACATCAGGCATCAGACATCATGCATCAGACATCAGACATCCACAAACATCAGACATCAAGCATCAGACATCCACAAGCATCAGGCATCAGACATCATGCATCAGACATCATGCATGAGACAATAACAAGCATCAGACATCAGGCATCATACATCCACAAGCATCAGACATCCACAAGCATCATGCATGAGGCATCAGACATCCACAAGCATCAGACATATGCATCAGACATCATGCATCAGACATCAGGTGTCAGACATCATGCATCAGACATCCACAAGCATCAACATCAGACATCAGACATCCACAAGTATCAGACATCTACAAGCATCAGACATTAGACATCAGGCATCAGACATCATGCATCAGATATCAGGCATCAGACATCCACAAACATCAGACTTCAAGCATCAGACATCCACAAGCATCAGACATCAGGCATCAGACATCATGCATCAGACATCATGCATGAGACATCCACAAGCATCAGACATCAGGCATCAAACATCCACAAGCATCAGGCATCATGCATCAGACATCAGGCAACACACATCCACAAGCATCAGGCATCAGACATCCACAAGCATCAGACATCATGCATCAGACATCAGGCAACACATCCACAAGCATCAGACATCAAACATCGGGCATCAGACATCAGGCATCAGACATCCACAAGCATCAAACATAAGGCATTAGACATCCACAAGCATCAGACATCAGGAATCAGACATCAGGTATCAGACATCAGGCCTCAGATATCAGACATCCACAAGTATCAGGCATCTACAAACATCAGGCATCAGACATCATGCATCAGACATCAGGTATCAGACATCCACAAACATCAGACATCAAGCATCAGACATCCACAAGCATCAGACATCATGCATGAGACATCCACAAGCATCAGACATCAGGCATCAAACATCCACAAGCATCAGACATCCACAAGCATCATGCATGAGGCATCAGACATCAGGCAACACACATCCACAAGCATCAGACATCAGGAATCAGACATCAGGTATCACACATCAGACATCATGCATCAGACATCAGACATCCACAAACATCAGACATCAAGCATCAGACATCCACAAGCATCAGGCATTCGACATCAGGCATCAGACATCAGGCACCAGACATCCACAAGCATCAGCCATCCACAAGCATCAGACATCTGGCATCAGACATCCACAGGCATCAGGCACCAGACATCAACAAGCATCAGACATCCACAAGCATCAGACATCAGGCATCAGACATCCAAAAACATCAGACATCAAGCATCAGACATCCACAAGCATCAGGCATCAGACATCAGGCATCAGACATCATGCATCAGACATCATGCATGAGACATCCACAAGCATCAGACATCAGGCATCAGACATCCACAAGCATAAGACATCAGGAATCAGACATCAGGTATCACACATCAGACATCAGGCCTCAGACATCAGACATCCACAAGTATCAGACATCTACAAGCATCAGACATTAAGACATCAGGCATCAGACATCAGACATCCACAAACATCAGACATCAAGCATCAGACATCCACAAGCATCAGAGATCATGCATCAGACATCATGCATGAGACATCAGGCATCAAACATCCACACGCATCAGACATCAGACATCCACAAGCATCATGCATCAGACATCATGCATCAGACATCAGGTGTCAGACATCCACAAGCATCATATATCAGGCATCAGACAGCCACAAGCATCAGACATCCACAAGCATCAGACATCAGGAATCAAACATCCACAAGCATCAGACATCCACAAGCATCAGACATCATGCATCAGACATCAGGCAACACACATCAACAAGCATAAGGCATCAGACATCAAACATCAGGCATCAGACATCAGGCATCAGACTTCCACAAGCATCAGACATCAGGTGTCAGACATCATGCATCAGACATCAGGCAACACACATCCACAAGCATCAGACATCAGACATCCACAAGCATCAGACATCAGGAATCAGACATCAGGCATCAGACATCAGGCATCAGACATCAGGCACCAGACATCCACAAGCATCAGGCATCAGACATTCACAAGCATCAGACATCAGGCATCAGACATCCACAAGCATCAGACATCCACAAGCATCAAACATCATGCATCAGACATCATGCATCAGACATCAGGTGTCAGACATCATGCATCAGACATCCACAAGCATCAGATATCAGGCATCAGACAGCCACAAGCATCAGACATCAGGCATCAGACATCCACAAGCATCAAACATCAGGCATTAGACATCCACAAGCATCAGACAGCAGGAATCAGACATCAGGTATCAAGCATAAGACATCAGGCATCAGACATCCACAAACATCAGACATCAAGCATCAGACATCCACAAGCATCAGGCATCAGACATCAGGCATCAGACATCATGCATCAGACATCATGCCAGAGACATCCACAAGCATCAGACATCAGGCATCAAACATCCACAAGCATCAGACATCATGCATCAGACATCAGGCAACACACATCCACAAGCATCAGACATCAGACATCAGACATTCACAAACATCAGGCATCAGGCATCAGACATCCACAAACATCAGGCATCAGGCATCAGACATCCACAAACATCAGGCATCAGACATCCTGCATCAGACATCATGCGTCAGACATCAGGTGTCAGATATCATGCATCAGACATCCACAAGCATCAGACATCAGGCATCAGACAGCCACAAGCATCAGACATCCACAAGCATCAGACATCAGGAATCAAACATCCACAAGCATCAGACATCCACAAGCATCAGACATCATGCATCAGACATCAGGCAACACACATCCACAAGCATCAGACATCGGGCATCAGACATCAGGCATCAGACTTCCACAAGCATCAAGCATCAGACATCAGGCATCAGACATCCACAAGCATCAGACATCAGGTATCAGACATCAGGCAACACACATCCACAAGCATCAGGCATCAGACATCCACAGGCATCAGACATCAGGAATCAGGCATCAGACATCAGGCACCAGACATCCACAAGCATCAGGCATCAGACATCCACAAGCATCAGGCATCAGACATCCACAAGCATCAGACATCATGCATCAGACATCATGCATCAGACATCCACAAGCATCAGACATCAGGCATTAGACATCCACAAGCATCAGACATCAGGAATCAGACATCAGGCCTCCGACATCAGACATCCACAAGTATCAGACATCTACAAGCATCAGACATTAGACATCAGGCATCAGACATCATGCATCAGACATCAGGCATCAGACATCCACAAACATCAGACTTCAAGCATCAGACATCCACAAGCATCAGACATCATGCATCAGACATCATGCATGAGACATCCACAAGCATCAGACATCAGGCATCAAACATCCACAAGCATCAGGCATGCATCAGACATCAGGCAACACACATCCACAAGCATCAGGCATCAGACATCCACAAGCATCAGACATCATGCATCAGACATCAGGCAACACATCCACAAGCATCAGACATCAAACATCGGGCATCATGCATCAGGCATCAGACATCCACAAGCATCAGGCATCAGACATCCACAAGCATCAGACATCAGACATCAGGCACCAGACATCCACAAGCATCAGACATCAGGCACCAGACATCCACAAGCATCAGACATCCACAAGCATCAGACATAAGGCATCAGACATCCACAAGCATCAGACATCAGAAATCAGACATCAGGCATCAGGCACAAGACATCCACAAGCATCAGACATCCACAAGCATCAGACATCAGGCATTAGACATCCGGCACCAGACATGCACAAGCATCAGGCATCAGACATCATGCATCAGACATCATGCATCAGACATCAGGTGTCAGACATGCATCAGATATCCACAAGCATCAGACATCAGGCATCAGACAGCCACAAGCATCAGACATCAGGCATCAGACATCCACAAGCATCAAACATAAGGCATTAGACATCCACAAGCATCAGACATCAGGAATCAGACATCAGGTATCAGACATCAGGCCTCAGATATCAGACATCCACAAGTATAAGACATCTACAAACATCAGGCATCAGACATCATGCATCAGACATCAGGTATCAGACATCCACAAACATCAGACATCAAGCATCAGACATCCACAAGCATCAGACATCATGCATGAGACATCCACAAGCATCAGACATCAGGCATCAAACATCCACAAGCATCAGACATCCACAAGCATCATGCATGAGGCATCAGACATCCACAAGCATCAGACATCATGCATCAGACATCAGGAGTCAGACATCATGCGTCAGACATCCACAAGCATCAGACATCAGGCATCAGACAGCCACGAGCATCAGACATCAGGCATCAGACATCCACAAGCATCAGACATCAGGAATCAGACATCAGGTATCACACATCAGACATCAGGCCTCAGACATCAGACATCCACAAGTATCAGACATTAAGACATCAGGCATCAGACATCATGCATCAGACATCAGACATCCACAAACATCAGACATCAAGCATCAGACATCCACAAGCATCAGGCATCAGACATCATGCATCAGACATCATGCATGAGACAATAACAAGCATCAGACATCAGGCATCATACATCCACAAGCATCAGACATCCACAAGCATCATGCATGAGGCATCAGACATCCACAAGCATCAGACATATGCATCAGACATCATGCATCAGACATCAGGTGTCAGACATCATGCATCAGACATCCACAAGCATCAACATCAGGCATCAGACAGCCACAAGCATCAGACATCAGGCATCAGACATCCACAAGCATCAGACATCAGGAATCAGACATCAGGTATCATACATCAGACATCAGGCCTCAGACATCAGACATCCACAAGTATCAGACATCTACAAGCATCAGACATTAAGACATCAGGCATCAGACATCATGCATCAGACATCAGACATCCACAAACATCAGACATCAAGCATCAGACATCCACAAGCATCAGACATCATGCATCAGACATCATGCATGAGACATCAGGCATCAAACATCCACAAGCATCAGACATCATGCATCAGACATCAGGCAACACACATCCACAAGCATCAGGCATCAGACATCCACAAGCATCAGACATCAGGCATCAGACATCCACAAGCATCGGGCATCAGACATCATGCATCAGACATC
This sequence comes from Triturus cristatus, assembly GCF_964204655.1. Lineage (NCBI taxonomy): Eukaryota > Metazoa > Chordata > Amphibia > Caudata > Salamandridae > Triturus > Triturus cristatus. The sequence goes on from NC_140579.1 coordinate 714,990,239, forward strand.
ATACATCAGACATCAGGCATCAGACATTCACAAACATCAGGCATCAGACATCAGGCATCAGACACCCACAAACATCATGCGTCAGACATCCACAAGCATCAGACATCCTGCATCAGACATGCGTCAGACATCAGGTGTCAGACATCATGCATCAGACATCCACAAGCATCAGACATCAGGCATCAGATAGCCACAAGCATCAGACATCCACAAGCATCAGACATCAGGAATCAAACATCCACAAGCATCAGACATCCACAAGCATCAGACATCAGGAATCAAACATCCACAAGCATCAGACATCATGCATCAGACATCAGGCAACACACATCCACAAGCATCAGACATCGGGCATCAGACATCAGGCATCAGACTTCCACAAGCATCAGACATCAGGCATCAGACATCCACAAGCATCAGACATCCACAAGCATCAGACATTAGGTATCAGACATCAGGCAACACACATCCACACGCATCAGGCATCAGACATCCACAGGCATCAGACATTAGGTATCAGACATCCACAAGCATCAGACATCAGGAATCAGACATCAGGCATCAGACATCAGGCACCAGACATCCACAAGCATCAGGCATTAGACATTCACAAGCATCAGACATCAGGCATCAGACATCCACAAGCATCAGACATCATGCATCAGACATCAGGTGTCAGACAACAGGTGTCAGACATCCACAAGCATCAGACATCAGGCACCAGACATCCACAAGCATCAGGCATCAGACATTCACAAGCATCAGACATCAGGCACCAGACATCCACAAGCATCAGGCATCAGACATTCAAAAGCATCAGACATCAGGCACCAGTCATCCACAAGCATCAGACATCCACAGGCATCAGACATCAGGCATCAGACATCCACAAGCATCAGACATCAGGAATCAGACATCAGGCATCAAACATCAGGCACCAGACATCCACAAGCATCAGGCATCAGACATCCACAAGCATCAGACATCCACAAGCATCAAACATCATGCATCAGACATCAGGTGTCAGACATCATGCATCAGACATCCACAAGCATCAGATATCAGGCATCAGACAGCCACAAGCATCAGACATCAGGCATCAGACATCCACAAACATCAGACATCAAGCATCAGACATCCACAAGCATCAGGCATCAGACATCAGGCATCAGACATCATGCATCAGACATCATGCCAGAGACATCCACAAGCATCAGACATCAGGCATCAAACATCCACAAGCATCAGACATCATGCATCAGACATCAGGCAACACACATCCACAAGCATCAGACATCAGACATCAGACATTCACAAACATCAGGCATCAGGCATCAGACATCCACAAACATCAGGCATCAGGCATCAGACATCCACAAACATCAGGCATCAGACATCCTGCATCAGACATCATGCGTCAGACATCAGGTGTCAGACATCATGCATCAGACATCCACAAGCATCAGACATCAGGCATCAGACAGCCACAAGCATCAGACATCCACAAGCATCAGACATCAGGAATCAAACATCCACAAGCATCAGACATCCACAAGCATCAGACATCATGCATCAGACATCAGGCAACACACATCCACAAGCATCAGACATCGGGCATCAGACATCAGGCATCAGACTTCCACAAGCATCAAGCATCAGACATCAAGCATCAGACATCCACAAGCATCAGACATCAGGTATCAGACATCAGGCAACACACATCCACAAGCATCAGGCATCAGACATCCACAGGCATCAGACATCAGGAATCAGACATCAGGCATCAGACATCAGGCACCAGACATCCACAAGCATCAGGCATCAGACATCCACAAGCATCAGGCATCAGACATCCACAAGCATCAGACATCATGCATCAGACATCATGCATCAGACATCCACAAGCATCAGACATCAGGCATTAGACATCCACAAGCATCAGACATCAGGAATCAGACATCAGGCCTCCGACATCAGACATCCACAAGTATCAGACATCTACAAGCATCAGACATTAGACATCAGGCATCAGACATCATGCATCAGACATCAGACATCCACAAACATCAGACTTCAAGCATCAGACATCCACAAGCATCAGACATCATGCATCAGACATCATGCATGAGACATCCACAAGCATCAGACATCAGGCATCAAACATCCACAAGCATCAGGCATGCATCAGACATCAGGCAACACACATCCACAAGCATCAGGCATCAGACATCCACAAGCATCAGACATCATGCATCAGACATCAGGCAACACATCCACAAGCATCAGACATCAGACATCCACAAGCATCAGGCATCAGACATCCACAAGCATCAGACATCAGACATCAGGCACCAGACATCCACAAGCATCAGACATCAGGCACCAGACATCCACAAGCATCAGACATCCACAAGCATCAGACATAAGGCATCAGACATCCACAAGCATCAGACATCAGAAATCAGACATCAAGCATCAGGCACCAGACATCCACAAGCATCAGACATCCACAAGCATCAGACATCAGGCATTAGACATCCGGCACCAGACATGCACAAGCATCAGGCATCAGACATGCACAAGCATCAGGCATCAGACATCATGCATCAGACATCATGCATCAGACATCAGGTGTCAGACATGCATCAGATATCCACAAGCATCAGACATCAGGCATCAGACAGCCACAAGCATCAGACATCAGGCATCAGACATCCACAAGCATCAAACATAAGGCATTAGACATCCACAAGCATCAGACATCAGGAATCAGACATCAGGTATCAGACATCAGGCCTCAGATATCAGACATCCACAAGTATCAGACATCTACAAACATCAGGCATCAGACATCATGCATCAGACATCAGGTATCAGACATCCACAAACATCAGACATCAAGCATCAGACATCCACAAGCATCAGACATCATGCATGAGACATCCACAAGCATCAGACATCAGGCATCAAACATCCACAAGCATCAGACATCCACAAGCATTATGAATGAGGCATCAGACATCCACAAGCATCAGACATCATGCATCAGACATCAGGAGTCAGACATCATGCGTCAGACATCCACAAGCATCAGACATCAGGCATCAGACAGCCACGAGCATCAGACATCAGGCATCAGACATCCACAAGCATCAGACATCAGGAATCAGACATCAGGTATCACACATCAGACATCAGGCCTCAGACATCAGACATCCACAAGTATCAGACATTAAGACATCAGGCATCAGACATCATGCATCAGACATCAGACATCCACAAACATCAGACATCAAGCATCAGACATCCACAAGCATCAGGCATCAGACATCATGCATCAGACATCATGCATGAGACATCCACAAGCATCAGACATCAGGCATCAAACATCCACAAGCATCAGACATCATGCATCAGACATCAGGCAACACACATCCACAAGCATCAGGCATCAGACATCCACAAGCATCAGACATCAGGCATCAGACATCCACAAGCATCGGGCATCAGACATCATGCATCAGACATCATACATCAGACATCAGGCATCAGACATTCACAAACATCAGGCATCAGACATCAGGCATCAGACACCCACAAACATCATGCGTCAGACATCCACAAGCATCAGACATCAGGCATCAGACAGCCACAAGCATCAGACATCCACAAGCATCAGACATCAGGAATCAAACATCCACAAGCATCAGACATCCACAAGCATCAGACATCAGGAATCAAACATCCACAAGCATCAGACATCATGCATCAGACATCAGGCAACACACATCCACAAGCATCAGACATCGGGCATCAGACATCAGGCATCAGACTTCCACAAGCATCAGACATCAGGCATCAGACATCCACAAGCATCAGACATCCACAAGCATCAGACATTAGGTATCAGACATCAGGCAACACACATCCACACGCATCAGGCATCAGACATCCACAGGCATCAGACATTAGGTATCAGACATCCACAAGCATCAGACATCAGGAATCAGACATCAGGCATCAGACATCAGGCACCAGACATCCACAAGCATCAGGCATCAGACATTCACAAGCATCAGACATCAGGCACCAGACATCCACAAGCATCAGGCATCAGACATTCAAAAGCATCAGACATCAGGCACCAGTCATCCACAAGCATCAGACATCCACAGGCATCAGACATCAGGCATCAGACATCCACAAGCATCAGACATCAGGAATCAGACATCAGGCATCAAACATCAGGCACCAGACATCCACAAGCATCAGGCATCAGACATTCACAAGCATCAGACATCAGGCACCAGACATCCACAAGCATCAGACATCCACAAGCATCAGACATCATGCATCAGACATCATGCATCAGACATCAGGTGTCAGACATCATGCATCAGACATCCACAAGCATCAGACATCAGGCATCAGACAGCCACAAGCATCAGACATCCGGCATCAGACATCCACAAGCATCAGACATCAGAAATCAGACATGCCTGATGCCTGATGTGTGATACCTGATGTCTGATTCCTGATGTCTGATGTTTGTGGATGTCTAATGCCTGATGTTTGATGCTTGTGGATGTCTGATGCCTGATGTCTGATGCTTGTGGCTGTCTGATGCCTGATGTGTGATACCTGATAAGACATCAGGCCTCAGACATCAGACATCCGCAAGTATCAGACATCTACAAGCATCAGACATTAAGACATCAGGCATCAGACATCATGCATCAGACATCAGGCAACACACATCCACAAGCATCAGGCATCAGACATCCACAAGCATCAAGCATCAGACATCAGGCATCAGACATCCACAAGCAACAGACATTATGCATCAGACATCAGGCAACATACATCCACAAGCATCAGGCATCAGACATCAAACATCAGGCATCAGACATCCACAAGCATCAGGCATCAGACATCCACAAGCGTCTGGCATCAGACATCAGGCATCCACAAGCATCAGACATCCACAAGCATCAGGCATTCGACATCAGGCATCAGACATCAGGCACCAGACATCCACAAGCATCAGACATCCACAAGCATCAGACATCTGGCATCAGACATCCACAGGCATCAGACATCAGGCACCAGACATCCACAAGCATCAGACATCCACAAGCATCAGACATCAGGCATTAGACATCCAAAAACATCAGACATCAAGCATCAGACATCCACAAGCATCAGGCATCAGACATCAGGCATCAGACATCATGCATGAGACAATAACAAGCATCAGACATCAGGCATCATACATCCACAAGCATCAGACATCCACAAGCATCATGCATGAGGCATCAGACATCCACAAGCATCAGACATATGCATCAGACATCATGCATCAGACATCAGGTGTCAGACATCATGCATCAGACATCCACAAGCATCAACATCAGGCATCAGACAGCCACAAGCATCAGACATCAGGCATCAGACATCCACAAGCATCAGACATCAGGAATCAGACATCAGGTATCACACATCAGACATCAGGCCTCAGACATCAGACATCCACAAGTATCAGACATCTACAAGCATCAGACATTAAGACATCAGGCATCAGACATCATGCATCAGACATCAGACATCCACAAACATCAGACATCAAGCATCAGACATCCACAAGCATCAGACATCATGCATCAGACATCATGCATGAGACATCAGGCATCAAACATCCACAAGCATCAGACATCATGCATCAGACATCAGGCAACACACATCCACAAGCATCAGGCATCAGACATCCACAAGCATCATGCATCAGACCATCATGCATCAGACATCAGGTGTCAGACATCCACAAGCATCATATATCAGGCATCAGACAGCCACAAGCATCAGACATCCACAAGCATCAGACATCAGGAATCAGACATCCACAAGCATCAGACATCCACAAGCATCAGACATTAGGTATCAGACATCAGGCAACACACATCCACACGCATCAGGCATCAGACATCCACAGGCATCAGACATTAGGTATCAGACATCCACAAGCATCAGACATCAGGAATCAGACATCAGGCATCAGACATCAGGCACCAGACATCCACAAGCATCAGGCATTAGACATTCACAAGCATCAGACATCAGGCATCAGACATCCACAAGCATCAGACATCATGCATCAGACATCAGGTGTCAGACAACAGGTGTCAGACATCCACAAGCATCAGACATCAGGCACCAGACATCCACAAGCATCAGGCATCAGACATTCACAAGCATCAGACATCAGGCACCAGACATCCACAAGCATCAGGCATCAGACATTCAAAAGCATCAGACATCAGGCACCAGTCATCCACAAGCATCAGACATCCACAGGCATCAGACATCAGGCATCAGACATCCACAAGCATCAGACATCAGGAATCAGACATCAGGCATCAAACATCAGGCACCAGACATCCACAAGCATCAGGCATCAGACATCCACAAGCATCAGACATCCACAAGCATCAAACATCATGCATCAGACATCAGGTGTCAGACATCATGCATCAGACATCCACAAGCATCAGATATCAGGCATCAGACAGCCACAAGCATCAGACATCAGGCATCAGACATCCACAAACATCAGACATCAAGCATCAGACATCCACAAGCATCAGGCATCAGACATCAGGCATCAGACATCATGCATCAGACATCATGCCAGAGACATCCACAAGCATCAGACATCAGGCATCAAACATCCACAAGCATCAGACATCATGCATCAGACATCAGGCAACACACATCCACAAGCATCAGACATCAGACATCAGACATTCACAAACATCAGGCATCAGGCATCAGACATCCACAAACATCAGGCATCAGGCATCAGACATCCACAAACATCAGGCATCAGACATCCTGCATCAGACATCATGCGTCAGACATCAGGTGTCAGACATCATGCATCAGACATCCACAAGCATCAGACATCAGGCATCAGACAGCCACAAGCATCAGACATCCACAAGCATCAGACATCAGGAATCAAACATCCACAAGCATCAGACATCCACAAGCATCAGACATCATGCATCAGACATCAGGCAACACACATCCACAAGCATCAGACATCGGGCATCAGACATCAGGCATCAGACTTCCACAAGCATCAAGCATCAGACATCAAGCATCAGACATCCACAAGCATCAGACATCAGGTATCAGACATCAGGCAACACACATCCACAAGCATCAGGCATCAGACATCCACAGGCATCAGACATCAGGAATCAGACATCAGGCATCAGACATCAGGCACCAGACATCCACAAGCATCAGGCATCAGACATCCACAAGCATCAGGCATCAGACATCCACAAGCATCAGACATCATGCATCAGACATCATGCATCAGACATCCACAAGCATCAGACATCAGGCATTAGACATCCACAAGCATCAGACATCAGGAATCAGACATCAGGCCTCCGACATCAGACATCCACAAGTATCAGACATCTACAAGCATCAGACATTAGACATCAGGCATCAGACATCATGCATCAGACATCAGACATCCACAAACATCAGACTTCAAGCATCAGACATCCACAAGCATCAGACATCATGCATCAGACATCATGCATGAGACATCCACAAGCATCAGACATCAGGCATCAAACATCCACAAGCATCAGGCATGCATCAGACATCAGGCAACACACATCCACAAGCATCAGGCATCAGACATCCACAAGCATCAGACATCATGCATCAGACATCAGGCAACACATCCACAAGCATCAGACATCAGACATCCACAAGCATCAGGCATCAGACATCCACAAGCATCAGACATCAGACATCAGGCACCAGACATCCACAAGCATCAGACATCAGGCACCAGACATCCACAAGCATCAGACATCCACAAGCATCAGACATAAGGCATCAGACATCCACAAGCATCAGACATCAGAAATCAGACATCAAGCATCAGGCACCAGACATCCACAAGCATCAGACATCCACAAGCATCAGACATCAGGCATTAGACATCCGGCACCAGACATGCACAAGCATCAGGCATCAGACATGCACAAGCATCAGGCATCAGACATCATGCATCAGACATCATGCATCAGACATCAGGTGTCAGACATGCATCAGATATCCACAAGCATCAGACATCAGGCATCAGACAGCCACAAGCATCAGACATCAGGCATCAGACATCCACAAGCATCAAACATAAGGCATTAGACATCCACAAGCATCAGACATCAGGAATCAGACATCAGGTATCAGACATCAGGCCTCAGATATCAGACATCCACAAGTATCAGACATCTACAAACATCAGGCATCAGACATCATGCATCAGACATCAGGTATCAGACATCCACAAACATCAGACATCAAGCATCAGACATCCACAAGCATCAGACATCATGCATGAGACATCCACAAGCATCAGACATCAGGCATCAAACATCCACAAGCATCAGACATCCACAAGCATTATGAATGAGGCATCAGACATCCACAAGCATCAGACATCATGCATCAGACATCAGGAGTCAGACATCATGCGTCAGACATCCACAAGCATCAGACATCAGGCATCAGACAGCCACGAGCATCAGACATCAGGCATCAGACATCCACAAGCATCAGACATCAGGAATCAGACATCAGGTATCACACATCAGACATCAGGCCTCAGACATCAGACATCCACAAGTATCAGACATTAAGACATCAGGCATCAGACATCATGCATCAGACATCAGACATCCACAAACATCAGACATCAAGCATCAGACATCCACAAGCATCAGGCATCAGACATCATGCATCAGACATCATGCATGAGACATCCACAAGCATCAGACATCAGGCATCAAACATCCACAAGCATCAGACATCATGCATCAGACATCAGGCAACACACATCCACAAGCATCAGGCATCAGACATCCACAAGCATCAGACATCAGGCATCAGACATCCACAAGCATCGGGCATCAGACATCATGCATCAGACATCATACATCAGACATCAGGCATCAGACATTCACAAACATCAGGCATCAGACATCAGGCATCAGACACCCACAAACATCATGCGTCAGACATCCACAAGCATCAGACATCAGGCATCAGACAGCCACAAGCATCAGACATCCACAAGCATCAGACATCAGGAATCAAACATCCACAAGCATCAGACATCCACAAGCATCAGACATCAGGAATCAAACATCCACAAGCATCAGACATCATGCATCAGACATCAGGCAACACACATCCACAAGCATCAGACATCGGGCATCAGACATCAGGCATCAGACTTCCACAAGCATCAGACATCAGGCATCAGACATCCACAAGCATCAGACATCCACAAGCATCAGACATTAGGTATCAGACATCAGGCAACACACATCCACACGCATCAGGCATCAGACATCCACAGGCATCAGACATTAGGTATCAGACATCCACAAGCATCAGACATCAGGAATCAGACATCAGGCATCAGACATCAGGCACCAGACATCCACAAGCATCAGGCATCAGACATTCACAAGCATCAGACATCAGGCACCAGACATCCACAAGCATCAGGCATCAGACATTCAAAAGCATCAGACATCAGGCACCAGTCATCCACAAGCATCAGACATCCACAGGCATCAGACATCAGGCATCAGACATCCACAAGCATCAGACATCAGGAATCAGACATCAGGCATCAAACATCAGGCACCAGACATCCACAAGCATCAGGCATCAGACATTCACAAGCATCAGACATCAGGCACCAGACATCCACAAGCATCAGACATCCACAAGCATCAGACATCATGCATCAGACATCATGCATCAGACATCAGGTGTCAGACATCATGCATCAGACATCCACAAGCATCAGACATCAGGCATCAGACAGCCACAAGCATCAGACATCCGGCATCAGACATCCACAAGCATCAGACATCAGAAATCAGACATGCCTGATGCCTGATGTGTGATACCTGATGTCTGATTCCTGATGTCTGATGTTTGTGGATGTCTAATGCCTGATGTTTGATGCTTGTGGATGTCTGATGCCTGATGTCTGATGCTTGTGGCTGTCTGATGCCTGATGTGTGATACCTGATAAGACATCAGGCCTCAGACATCAGACATCCGCAAGTATCAGACATCTACAAGCATCAGACATTAAGACATCAGGCATCAGACATCATGCATCAGACATCAGGCAACACACATCCACAAGCATCAGGCATCAGACATCCACAAGCATCAAGCATCAGACATCAGGCATCAGACATCCACAAGCAACAGACATTATGCATCAGACATCAGGCAACATACATCCACAAGCATCAGGCATCAGACATCAAACATCAGGCATCAGACATCCACAAGCATCAGGCATCAGACATCCACAAGCGTCTGGCATCAGACATCAGGCATCCACAAGCATCAGACATCCACAAGCATCAGGCATTCGACATCAGGCATCAGACATCAGGCACCAGACATCCACAAGCATCAGACATCCACAAGCATCAGACATCTGGCATCAGACATCCACAGGCATCAGACATCAGGCACCAGACATCCACAAGCATCAGACATCCACAAGCATCAGACATCAGGCATTAGACATCCAAAAACATCAGACATCAAGCATCAGACATCCACAAGCATCAGGCATCAGACATCAGGCATCAGACATCATGCATGAGACAATAACAAGCATCAGACATCAGGCATCATACATCCACAAGCATCAGACATCCACAAGCATCATGCATGAGGCATCAGACATCCACAAGCATCAGACATATGCATCAGACATCATGCATCAGACATCAGGTGTCAGACATCATGCATCAGACATCCACAAGCATCAACATCAGGCATCAGACAGCCACAAGCATCAGACATCAGGCATCAGACATCCACAAGCATCAGACATCAGGAATCAGACATCAGGTATCACACATCAGACATCAGGCCTCAGACATCAGACATCCACAAGTATCAGACATCTACAAGCATCAGACATTAAGACATCAGGCATCAGACATCATGCATCAGACATCAGACATCCACAAACATCAGACATCAAGCATCAGACATCCACAAGCATCAGACATCATGCATCAGACATCATGCATGAGACATCAGGCATCAAACATCCACAAGCATCAGACATCATGCATCAGACATCAGGCAACACACATCCACAAGCATCAGGCATCAGACATCCACAAGCATCATGCATCAGACCATCATGCATCAGACATCAGGTGTCAGACATCCACAAGCATCATATATCAGGCATCAGACAGCCACAAGCATCAGACATCCACAAGCATCAGACATCAGGAATCAAACATCCACAAGCATCAGACATCCAAAAGCATCAGACATCATGCATCAGGCAACACACATCCACAAGCATAAGGCATCAGACATCAAACATCAGGCATCAGACATCAGGCATCAGACTTCCACAAGCATCAGACATCAGGTGTCAGACATCATGCATCAGACATCAGGCAACACACATCTACAAGCATCAGACATCAAACATCCACAAGCATCAGACATCAGGAATCAGACATCAGGCATCAGACATCAGGCACCAGACATCCACAAGCATCAGGCATCAGACATTCACAAGCATCAGACATCAGGCATCAGACATCCACAAGCATCAGACATCCACAAGCATCAAACATCATGCATCAGACATCATGCATCAGACATCAGGTGTCAGACATCATGCATCAGACATCCACAAGCATCAGACATCAGGCATCAGACAGCCACAAGCATCAGACATCAGGCATCAGACATCCACAATCATCAAACATCAGGCATTAGACATCCACAAGCATCAGACATCAGGCATCAGACATCATGCATCAGACATCAGGCATCAGACATCCACAAACATCATACATCAAGCATCAGACATCCACAAGCATCAGGCATCAGACATCATGCATGATACATCCACAAGCATCAGACATCAGGCATCAAACATCCACAAGCATCAGACATCATGCATCAGACATCAGGCAACACACATCCACAAGCATCAGGCATCAGACATCCACAAGCATCGGACATCAGGCATCAGACATCCACAAGCATCAGACATCAGGGACCAGACATCAGGCATAAGACATCCACAAGCATCAGACATCAGGCATCAGACATCCACAAGCAACAGACATCATGCATCAGGCATCAGGCAACATACATCCACAAGCATCAGGCATCAGCCATCAAACATCAGGCATCAGACATCCACAAGCATCAGACGTCAGACATCCACAAGCATCAGGCATCAGACATCAGGCATCCACAAGCATCAGACATCCACAGGCATCCGACATCAGGCATCAGACTTCCACAAGCATCAGACATCCACAAGCATCAGGCATCAGACATCTGGCATCAGACATCCACAGGCATCAGACATCAGGCACTAGACATCCACAAGCATCAGACATCCACAAGCATCAGACATCAGGCATCAGACATCCACAAACATCAGACATCAAGCATCAGACATCCACAAGCATCAGGCATCAGACATCAGGCATCAGACATCAGGCATCAGACATCATGCATGAGACATCCACAAGCATCAGACATCAGGCATCAAACATCCACAAGCATCAGACATCATACATCAGACATCAGGCAACACACATCCACAAGCATCAGACATCAGACATCAGACATTCATAAACATCAGGCATCAGACATCCACAAACATCAGGCATCAGGCATCAGATATCCACAAACATCAGGCATCAGACATCCTGCATCAGACATCATGCGTCAGACATCAGGTGTCAGACATCATGCATCAGACATCCACAAGCATCAGACATCAGGCATCAGACAGCCACGAGCATCAGACATCCACAAGCATCAGACATCAGGAATCAAACATCCACAAGCATCAGACATCCACAAGCATCAGACATCATGCATCAGACATCAGGCAACACACATCCACAAGCATCAGACATCGGGCATCAGACATCAGGCATCAGACTTCCACAAGCATCAAGCATCAGACATCAGGCATCAGACATCCACAAGCATCAGACATCAGGTATCAGACATCAGGCAACACACATCCACAAGCATCAGGCTTCAGACATCCACAGGCATCAGACATCAGGAATCGGACATCAGGCATCAGACATCAGGCACCAGACATCCACAAGCATCAGGCATCAGACATCCACAAGCATCAGGCATCAGACATCCACAAGCATCAGACATCATGCATCAGACATCAGGTGTCAGACATCATGCATCAGACATCCACAAGCATCAGACATCAGGCATCAGACAGCCACAAGCATCAGACATCCACAAGCATCAAACATCAGGCATTAGACATCCACAAGCATCAGACATCAGGAATCAGACATCAGGTATCAGACATCAGGCATAAGACATCAGGCCTCTGACATCAGACATCCACAAGTATCAGACATCTACAAGCATCAGACATTAGACATCAGGCATCAGACATCATGCATCAGGCATCAGACATCCACAAACATCAGGCATCAGGCATCAGACATCCACAAACATCAGGCATCAGACATCCTGCATCAGACATCATGCGTCAGACATCAGGTGTCAGACATCATGCATCAGACATCCACAAGCATCAGACATCAGGCATCAGACAGCCACGAGCATCAGACATCCACAAGCATCAGACATCAGGAATCAAACATCCACAAGCATCAGACATCCACAAGCATCAGACATCATGCATCAGACATCAGGCAACACACATCCACAAGCATCAGACATCGGGCATCAGACATCAGGCATCAGACTTCCACAAGCATCAAGCATCAGACATCAGGCATCAGACATCCACAAGCATCAGACATCAGGTATCAGACATCAGGCAACACACATCCACAAGCATCAGGCTTCAGACATCCACAGGCATCAGACATCAGGAATCAGACATCAGGCATCAGACATCAGGCACCAGACATCCACAAGCATCAGGCATCAGACATCCACAAGCATCAGGCATCAGACATCCACAAGCATCAGACATCATGCATCAGACATCAGGTGTCAGACATCATGCATCAGACATCCACAAGCATCAGACATCAGGCATCAGACAGCCACAAGCATCAGACATCCACAAGCATCAGACATCAGGCATTAGACATCCACAAGCATCAGACATCAGGAATCAGACATCAGGTATCAGACATCAGGCATAAGACATCAGGCCTCTGACATCAGACATCCACAAGTATCAGACATCTACAAGCATCAGACATTAGACATCAGGCATCAGACATCATGCATCAGGCATCAGACATCAACAAACATCAGACTTCTAGCAGCAGACATCCACAAGCATCAGACATCATGCATCAGACATCATGCATGAGACATCCACAAGCATCAGACATCAGGCATCAAACATCCACAAGCATCAGGCATGCATCAGACATCAGGCAACACACATCCACAAGCATCAGGCATCAGACATCCACAAGCATCAGACATCATGCATCAGACATCAGGCAACACATCCACAAGCATCAGACATCAAACATCGGGCATCAGACATCAGGCATCAGACATCCACAAGCATCAGACATCAGACATCCACAAGCATCAGACATCAGGCACCAGACATCAGCCATCAGGCATAAGACATCCACAAGCATCAGGCATCAGACATCCACAAGCAACAGACATCATGCATCAGACATCAGGCAACATCTTTTGGTACATACCCGAAAACTGACGGGTAAGTGCATAAACAGTTTATTGATATGACTATCATTTTGTTTAAACAATACATCTACTAGTATTGTGTGAATGGCCGCTAGTACATCATATCTAGCCGTGTTCTGTGTTTAACACTGATATTGTTCAGAAATGAGTAGATTTTCTTTTCTCCATTGTAACCAGGTTCCTTTCCCTCAAAAACTCCAGGGAAACGTACTAGAACAATCAGGTCGTATTGGGAGCTCATCCCAATCATTAGTTTACATAAGTTTCCTTTTTCACATGTTTTTGCAGTAGCGCATTTGGTCCTGATGAGAGCTTGGACTCCCTAGTCCAATAGCCGAAACATGTAGACCGACACTCTGACAGTTATTTGTTAAGCTGTCCACGCACTGTTTTTAAAGTGGCATCAAGACAGCACCAGAATACAATTGTTTGTGTTTTGATAGCCATTTTTAATAGCTCTTTTTCCTTTTATATTCTTGGCACTGCAAACCATCACCCTATCTTTGGCACCCACGACTGGGACTACCATATAACCACCATAATCACCTAAGTGGTTGGTTGTTATGGTTCAGTTCAGAGTTCCCAGATGATGAATAGCCACCTTGGTGGGTGATGGGAACTCAACCTTTTTGGGTATACCCCAGATGGTTTTCACTCAATTGAATATATCAGGTTTTCACACAGAACTTTTAGACCCACAGTATTTTTTGGTATGATGAACATACATCTACAAACATCAGGCATCAGACATCAAACATCAGGCATCAGACATCCATAAGCATCAGGCATCAGACATCAGGCATCCACAAGCATCAGACATCCGACATCAGGCATCGGACATCAGGCATCAGACATCCACAAGCATCAGGCATCAGACATCAGGCACCAGACATCAGCCATCAGGCATAAGACATCCACAAGCATCAGACATCAGGCATCAGACATCCACAAGCAACAGACATCATGCATCAGGCATCAGACATCCACAAGCATCAGGCATCAGACATCCACAAGCATCAGACATCAGGCATCAGACATCAGGCATCAGACATCAGGCACCAGACATCCACAAGCATCAGACATCAGGCACCAGACATCCACAAGCATCAGACATCCACAAGCATCAAACATCAGGCATTAGACATCCACAAGCATCAGACATCAGGAATCAGACATCAGGTATCAGACATCAGGCATAAGACATCAGGCCTCCGACATCAGACATCCACAAGTATCAGACATCTACAAGCATCAGACATTAGACATCAGGCATCAGACATCATGCATCAGATATCAGGCATCAGACATCCACAAACATCAGACTTCAAGCATCAGACATCCACAAGCATCAGACATCAGGCATCAGACATCATGCATGAGACATCCACAAGCATCAGACATCAGGCATCAAACATCCACAAGCATCAGGCATCATGCATCAGACATCAGGCAACACACATCCACAAGCATCAGGCATCAGACATCCACAAGCATCAGACATCATGCATCAGACATCAGGCAACACATCCACAAGCATCAGACATCAAACATCGGGCATCAGACATCAGGCATCAGACATCCACAAGCATCAGACATCAGACATCCACAAGCATCAGACATCAGACATCAGGCACCAGACATCAGCCATCAGGCATAAGACATCCACAAGCATCAGGCATCAGACATCCACAAGCAACAGACATCATGCATCAGACATCAGGCAACATACATCCACAAACATCAGGCATCAGACATCAAACATCAGGCATCAGACATCCACAAGCATCAGGCATCAGACATCAGGCATCCACAAGCATCAGGCTTCGGACATCAGGCATCAGACATCCACAAGCATCAGACATCAGGCATCAGACATCAGGCACCAGACATCCACAAGCATCAGACATCCACAAGCATCAGACATAAGGCATCAGACATCCACAAGCATCAGACATCAGACATCAGGCATCAGGCACCAGACATCCACAAGCATCAGACATCCACAAGCATCACACATCAGGCATTAGACATCCGGCACCAGACATGCACAAGCATCAGGCATCAGACATGCACAAGCATCAGGCATCAGACATCATGCATCAGACATCATGCATCAGACATCAGGTGTCAGACATGCATCAGACATCCACAAGCATCAGACATCATGCATCAGACATCAGGTGTCAGACATCATGCATCAGACATCCACAAGCATCAGGCATCAGACAGCCACAAGCATCAAACATCAGGCATTAGACATCCACAAGCAACAGACATCAGGAATCAGACATCAGGTATCAGGCATAAGACATCAGGCCTCAGACATCAGACATCCACAAGTATCAGACATCAGGCATCAGACATCCACAAACATCAGACATCAAGCATCAGACATCAGGCAACACACATCCACAAGCATCAGACATCCACAAGCATCAGACATCATGCATCAGACATCAGGTAACTCACATCCACAAGCATCAGGCATCAGACATCAAACATTGGGCATCAGACATCAGGCATCAGACATCCACAAGCATCGGACATCAGGCATCAGACATCCACAAGCATCAGACATCAGGCACCAGACATCAGCCATCAGGCATAAGACATCCACAAGCATCAGACATCAGGCATCAGACATCCACAATCAGGCATCAGACATCCACAAGCATCAGACATCATGCATCAGACATCATGCATCAGACATCATGCATCAGACATCATGCATCAGATATGAGGCATCAGACAGCCACAAGCATCAGACATCAGGAATCAAACATCCACAAGCATCAGACATCATGCATCAGACATCAGGCAACAAATATCCACAAGCATCAGGCATCAGAAATCAAACATCGGGCATCAGACATCAGGCATCAGACTTCCACAAGCATCAAGCATCAGACATCAGGCATCAGACATCCACAAGCATCAGACATCAGGTATCAGACATCAGGCAACACACATCCACAAGCATCAGGCATCAGACATCAGGCATCAGGCACCAGACATCCACAAGCATCAGGCATTAGACATTCACAAGCATCAGGCATCAGACATCCACAAGCATCAGACAGCCACAAGCATCAGACAACAGGCATCAGACATCCACAAGCATCAGACATTAGGTATCAGACATCAGGCAACACACATCCACACGCATCAGGCATCAGACATCCACAGGCATCAGACATTAGGTATCAGACATCCACAAGCATCAGACATCAGGAATCAGACATCAGGCATCAGACATCAGGCACCAGACATCCACAAGCATCAGGC
Organism: Triturus cristatus; assembly: GCF_964204655.1. Lineage (NCBI taxonomy): Eukaryota > Metazoa > Chordata > Amphibia > Caudata > Salamandridae > Triturus > Triturus cristatus. The sequence goes on from NC_140579.1 coordinate 715,008,329, forward strand.
ATCAGACATTCACAAGCATCAGACATCAGGCACCAGACATCCACAAGCATCAGGCATCAGACATTCAAAAGCATCAGACATCAGGCACCAGTCATCCACAAGCATCAGACATCCACAGGCATCAGACATCAGGCATCAGACATCCACAAGCATCAGACATCAGGAATCAGACATCAGGCATCAAACATCAGGCACCAGACATCCACAAGCATCAGGCATCAGACATTCACAAGCATCAGACATCAGGCACCAGACATCCACAAGCATCAGACATCCACAAGCATCAGACATCATGCATCAGACATCATGCATCAGACATCAGGTGTCAGACATCATGCATCAGACATCCACAAGCATCAGACATCAGGCATCAGACAGCCACAAGCATCAGACATCCGGCATCAGACATCCACAAGCATCAGACATCAGAAATCAGACATGCCTGATGCCTGATGTGTGATACCTGATGTCTGATTCCTGATGTCTGATGTTTGTGGATGTCTAATGCCTGATGTTTGATGCTTGTGGATGTCTGATGCCTGATGTCTGATGCTTGTGGCTGTCTGATGCCTGATGTGTGATACCTGATAAGACATCAGGCCTCAGACATCAGACATCCGCAAGTATCAGACATCTACAAGCATCAGACATTAAGACATCAGGCATCAGACATCATGCATCAGACATCAGGCAACACACATCCACAAGCATCAGGCATCAGACATCCACAAGCATCAAGCATCAGACATCAGGCATCAGACATCCACAAGCAACAGACATTATGCATCAGACATCAGGCAACATACATCCACAAGCATCAGGCATCAGACATCAAACATCAGGCATCAGACATCCACAAGCATCAGGCATCAGACATCCACAAGCGTCTGGCATCAGACATCAGGCATCCACAAGCATCAGACATCCACAAGCATCAGGCATTCGACATCAGGCATCAGACATCAGGCACCAGACATCCACAAGCATCAGACATCCACAAGCATCAGACATCTGGCATCAGACATCCACAGGCATCAGACATCAGGCACCAGACATCCACAAGCATCAGACATCCACAAGCATCAGACATCAGGCATTAGACATCCAAAAACATCAGACATCAAGCATCAGACATCCACAAGCATCAGGCATCAGACATCAGGCATCAGACATCATGCATGAGACAATAACAAGCATCAGACATCAGGCATCATACATCCACAAGCATCAGACATCCACAAGCATCATGCATGAGGCATCAGACATCCACAAGCATCAGACATATGCATCAGACATCATGCATCAGACATCAGGTGTCAGACATCATGCATCAGACATCCACAAGCATCAACATCAGGCATCAGACAGCCACAAGCATCAGACATCAGGCATCAGACATCCACAAGCATCAGACATCAGGAATCAGACATCAGGTATCACACATCAGACATCAGGCCTCAGACATCAGACATCCACAAGTATCAGACATCTACAAGCATCAGACATTAAGACATCAGGCATCAGACATCATGCATCAGACATCAGACATCCACAAACATCAGACATCAAGCATCAGACATCCACAAGCATCAGACATCATGCATCAGACATCATGCATGAGACATCAGGCATCAAACATCCACAAGCATCAGACATCATGCATCAGACATCAGGCAACACACATCCACAAGCATCAGGCATCAGACATCCACAAGCATCATGCATCAGACCATCATGCATCAGACATCAGGTGTCAGACATCCACAAGCATCATATATCAGGCATCAGACAGCCACAAGCATCAGACATCCACAAGCATCAGACATCAGGAATCAAACATCCACAAGCATCAGACATCCAAAAGCATCAGACATCATGCATCAGGCAACACACATCCACAAGCATAAGGCATCAGACATCAAACATCAGGCATCAGACATCAGGCATCAGACTTCCACAAGCATCAGACATCAGGTGTCAGACATCATGCATCAGACATCAGGCAACACACATCTACAAGCATCAGACATCAAACATCCACAAGCATCAGACATCAGGAATCAGACATCAGGCATCAGACATCAGGCACCAGACATCCACAAGCATCAGGCATCAGACATTCACAAGCATCAGACATCAGGCATCAGACATCCACAAGCATCAGACATCCACAAGCATCAAACATCATGCATCAGACATCATGCATCAGACATCAGGTGTCAGACATCATGCATCAGACATCCACAAGCATCAGACATCAGGCATCAGACAGCCACAAGCATCAGACATCAGGCATCAGACATCCACAATCATCAAACATCAGGCATTAGACATCCACAAGCATCAGACATCAGGCATCAGACATCATGCATCAGACATCAGGCATCAGACATCCACAAACATCATACATCAAGCATCAGACATCCACAAGCATCAGGCATCAGACATCATGCATGATACATCCACAAGCATCAGACATCAGGCATCAAACATCCACAAGCATCAGACATCATGCATCAGACATCAGGCAACACACATCCACAAGCATCAGGCATCAGACATCCACAAGCATCGGACATCAGGCATCAGACATCCACAAGCATCAGACATCAGGGACCAGACATCAGGCATAAGACATCCACAAGCATCAGACATCAGGCATCAGACATCCACAAGCAACAGACATCATGCATCAGGCATCAGGCAACATACATCCACAAGCATCAGGCATCAGCCATCAAACATCAGGCATCAGACATCCACAAGCATCAGACGTCAGACATCCACAAGCATCAGGCATCAGACATCAGGCATCCACAAGCATCAGACATCCACAGGCATCCGACATCAGGCATCAGACTTCCACAAGCATCAGACATCCACAAGCATCAGGCATCAGACATCTGGCATCAGACATCCACAGGCATCAGACATCAGGCACTAGACATCCACAAGCATCAGACATCCACAAGCATCAGACATCAGGCATCAGACATCCACAAACATCAGACATCAAGCATCAGACATCCACAAGCATCAGGCATCAGACATCAGGCATCAGACATCAGGCATCAGACATCATGCATGAGACATCCACAAGCATCAGACATCAGGCATCAAACATCCACAAGCATCAGACATCATACATCAGACATCAGGCAACACACATCCACAAGCATCAGACATCAGACATCAGACATTCATAAACATCAGGCATCAGACATCCACAAACATCAGGCATCAGGCATCAGATATCCACAAACATCAGGCATCAGACATCCTGCATCAGACATCATGCGTCAGACATCAGGTGTCAGACATCATGCATCAGACATCCACAAGCATCAGACATCAGGCATCAGACAGCCACGAGCATCAGACATCCACAAGCATCAGACATCAGGAATCAAACATCCACAAGCATCAGACATCCACAAGCATCAGACATCATGCATCAGACATCAGGCAACACACATCCACAAGCATCAGACATCGGGCATCAGACATCAGGCATCAGACTTCCACAAGCATCAAGCATCAGACATCAGGCATCAGACATCCACAAGCATCAGACATCAGGTATCAGACATCAGGCAACACACATCCACAAGCATCAGGCATCAGACATCCACAGGCATCAGACATCAGGAATCGGACATCAGGCATCAGACATCAGGCACCAGACATCCACAAGCATCAGGCATCAGACATCCACAGGCATCAGACATTAGGTATCAGACATCCACAAACATCAGGCATCAGGCATCAGATATCCACAAACATCAGGCATCAGACATCCTGCATCAGACATCATGCGTCAGACATCAGGTGTCAGACATCATGCATCAGACATCCACAAGCATCAGACATCAGGCATCAGACAGCCACGAGCATCAGACATCCACAAGCATCAGACATCAGGAATCAAACATCCACAAGCATCAGACATCCACAAGCATCAGACATCATGCATCAGACATCAGGCAACACACATCCACAAGCATCAGACATCGGGCATCAGACATCAGGCATCAGACTTCCACAAGCATCAAGCATCAGACATCAGGCATCAGACATCCACAAGCATCAGACATCAGGTATCAGACATCAGGCAACACACATCCACAAGCATCAGGCATCAGACATCCACAGGCATCAGACATCAGGAATCGGACATCAGGCATCAGACATCAGGCACCAGACATCCACAAGCATCAGGCATCAGACATCCACAAGCATCAGGCATCAGGCATCAGATATCCACAAACATCAGGCATCAGACATCCTGCATCAGACATCATGCGTCAGACATCAGGTGTCAGACATCATGCATCAGACATCCACAAGCATCAGACATCAGGCATCAGACAGCCACGAGCATCAGACATCCACAAGCATCAGACATCAGGAATCAAACATCCACAAGCATCAGACATCCACAAGCATCAGACATCATGCATCAGACATCAGGCAACACACATCCACAAGCATCAGACATCGGGCATCAGACATCAGGCATCAGACTTCCACAAGCATCAAGCATCAGACATCAGGCATCAGACATCCACAAGCATCAGACATCAGGTATCAGACATCAGGCAACACACATCCACAAGCATCAGGCATCAGACATCCACAGGCATCAGACATCAGGAATCGGACATCAGGCATCAGACATCAGGCACCAGACATCCACAAGCATCAGGCATCAGACATCAAACATTGGGCATCAGACATCAGGCATCAGACATCCACAAGCATCGGACATCAGGCATCAGACATCCACAAGCATCAGACATCAGGCACCAGACATCAGCCATCAGGCATAAGACATCCACAAGCATCAGACATCAGGCATCAGACATCCACAATCAGGCATCAGACATCCACAAGCATCAGACATCATGCATCAGACATCATGCATCAGACATCATGCATCAGACATCATGCATCAGATATGAGGCATCAGACAGCCACAAGCATCAGACATCAGGAATCAAACATCCACAAGCATCAGACATCATGCATCAGACATCAGGCAACAAATATCCACAAGCATCAGGCATCAGAAATCAAACATCGGGCATCAGACATCAGGCATCAGACTTCCACAAGCATCAAGCATCAGACATCAGGCATCAGACATCCACAAGCATCAGACATCAGGTATCAGACATCAGGCAACACACATCCACAAGCATCAGGCATCAGACATCAGGCATCAGGCACCAGACATCCACAAGCATCAGGCATTAGACATTCACAAGCATCAGGCATCAGACATCCACAAGCATCAGACAGCCACAAGCATCAGACAACAGGCATCAGACATCCACAAGCATCAGACATTAGGTATCAGACATCAGGCAACACACATCCACACGCATCAGGCATCAGACATCCACAGGCATCAGACATTAGGTATCAGACATCCACAAGCATCAGACATCAGGAATCAGACATCAGGCATCAGACATCAGGCACCAGACATCCACAAGCATCAGGCATCAGACATTCACAAGCATCAGACATCAGGCACCAGACATCCACAAGCATCAGGCATCAGACATTCAAAAGCATCAGACATCAGGCACCAGTCATCCACAAGCATCAGACATCCACAGGCATCAGACATCAGGCATCAGACATCCACAAGCATCAGACATCAGGAATCAGACATCAGGCATCAAACATCAGGCACCAGACATCCACAAGCATCAGGCATCAGACATTCACAAGCATCAGACATCAGGCACCAGACATCCACAAGCATCAGACATCCACAAGCATCAGACATCATGCATCAGACATCATGCATCAGACATCAGGTGTCAGACATCATGCATCAGACATCCACAAGCATCAGACATCAGGCATCAGACAGCCACAAGCATCAGACATCCGGCATCAGACATCCACAAGCATCAGACATCAGAAATCAGACATGCCTGATGCCTGATGTGTGATACCTGATGTCTGATTCCTGATGTCTGATGTTTGTGGATGTCTAATGCCTGATGTTTGATGCTTGTGGATGTCTGATGCCTGATGTCTGATGCTTGTGGCTGTCTGATGCCTGATGTGTGATACCTGATAAGACATCAGGCCTCAGACATCAGACATCCGCAAGTATCAGACATCTACAAGCATCAGACATTAAGACATCAGGCATCAGACATCATGCATCAGACATCAGGCAACACACATCCACAAGCATCAGGCATCAGACATCCACAAGCATCAAGCATCAGACATCAGGCATCAGACATCCACAAGCAACAGACATTATGCATCAGACATCAGGCAACATACATCCACAAGCATCAGGCATCAGACATCAAACATCAGGCATCAGACATCCACAAGCATCAGGCATCAGACATCCACAAGCGTCTGGCATCAGACATCAGGCATCCACAAGCATCAGACATCCACAAGCATCAGGCATTCGACATCAGGCATCAGACATCAGGCACCAGACATCCACAAGCATCAGACATCCACAAGCATCAGACATCTGGCATCAGACATCCACAGGCATCAGACATCAGGCACCAGACATCCACAAGCATCAGACATCCACAAGCATCAGACATCAGGCATTAGACATCCAAAAACATCAGACATCAAGCATCAGACATCCACAAGCATCAGGCATCAGACATCAGGCATCAGACATCATGCATGAGACAATAACAAGCATCAGACATCAGGCATCATACATCCACAAGCATCAGACATCCACAAGCATCATGCATGAGGCATCAGACATCCACAAGCATCAGACATATGCATCAGACATCATGCATCAGACATCAGGTGTCAGACATCATGCATCAGACATCCACAAGCATCAACATCAGGCATCAGACAGCCACAAGCATCAGACATCAGGCATCAGACATCCACAAGCATCAGACATCAGGAATCAGACATCAGGTATCACACATCAGACATCAGGCCTCAGACATCAGACATCCACAAGTATCAGACATCTACAAGCATCAGACATTAAGACATCAGGCATCAGACATCATGCATCAGACATCAGACATCCACAAACATCAGACATCAAGCATCAGACATCCACAAGCATCAGACATCATGCATCAGACATCATGCATGAGACATCAGGCATCAAACATCCACAAGCATCAGACATCATGCATCAGACATCAGGCAACACACATCCACAAGCATCAGGCATCAGACATCCACAAGCATCATGCATCAGACCATCATGCATCAGACATCAGGTGTCAGACATCCACAAGCATCATATATCAGGCATCAGACAGCCACAAGCATCAGACATCCACAAGCATCAGACATCAGGAATCAAACATCCACAAGCATCAGACATCCAAAAGCATCAGACATCATGCATCAGGCAACACACATCCACAAGCATAAGGCATCAGACATCAAACATCAGGCATCAGACATCAGGCATCAGACTTCCACAAGCATCAGACATCAGGTGTCAGACATCATGCATCAGACATCAGGCAACACACATCTACAAGCATCAGACATCAAACATCCACAAGCATCAGACATCAGGAATCAGACATCAGGCATCAGACATCAGGCACCAGACATCCACAAGCATCAGGCATCAGACATTCACAAGCATCAGACATCAGGCATCAGACATCCACAAGCATCAGACATCCACAAGCATCAAACATCATGCATCAGACATCATGCATCAGACATCAGGTGTCAGACATCATGCATCAGACATCCACAAGCATCAGACATCAGGCATCAGACAGCCACAAGCATCAGACATCAGGCATCAGACATCCACAATCATCAAACATCAGGCATTAGACATCCACAAGCATCAGACATCAGGCATCAGACATCATGCATCAGACATCAGGCATCAGACATCCACAAACATCATACATCAAGCATCAGACATCCACAAGCATCAGGCATCAGACATCATGCATGATACATCCACAAGCATCAGACATCAGGCATCAAACATCCACAAGCATCAGACATCATGCATCAGACATCAGGCAACACACATCCACAAGCATCAGGCATCAGACATCCACAAGCATCGGACATCAGGCATCAGACATCCACAAGCATCAGACATCAGGGACCAGACATCAGGCATAAGACATCCACAAGCATCAGACATCAGGCATCAGACATCCACAAGCAACAGACATCATGCATCAGGCATCAGGCAACATACATCCACAAGCATCAGGCATCAGCCATCAAACATCAGGCATCAGACATCCACAAGCATCAGACGTCAGACATCCACAAGCATCAGGCATCAGACATCAGGCATCCACAAGCATCAGACATCCACAGGCATCCGACATCAGGCATCAGACTTCCACAAGCATCAGACATCCACAAGCATCAGGCATCAGACATCTGGCATCAGACATCCACAGGCATCAGACATCAGGCACTAGACATCCACAAGCATCAGACATCCACAAGCATCAGACATCAGGCATCAGACATCCACAAACATCAGACATCAAGCATCAGACATCCACAAGCATCAGGCATCAGACATCAGGCATCAGACATCAGGCATCAGACATCATGCATGAGACATCCACAAGCATCAGACATCAGGCATCAAACATCCACAAGCATCAGACATCATACATCAGACATCAGGCAACACACATCCACAAGCATCAGACATCAGACATCAGACATTCATAAACATCAGGCATCAGACATCCACAAACATCAGGCATCAGGCATCAGATATCCACAAACATCAGGCATCAGACATCCTGCATCAGACATCATGCGTCAGACATCAGGTGTCAGACATCATGCATCAGACATCCACAAGCATCAGACATCAGGCATCAGACAGCCACGAGCATCAGACATCCACAAGCATCAGACATCAGGAATCAAACATCCACAAGCATCAGACATCCACAAGCATCAGACATCATGCATCAGACATCAGGCAACACACATCCACAAGCATCAGACATCGGGCATCAGACATCAGGCATCAGACTTCCACAAGCATCAAGCATCAGACATCAGGCATCAGACATCCACAAGCATCAGACATCAGGTATCAGACATCAGGCAACACACATCCACAAGCATCAGGCTTCAGACATCCACAGGCATCAGACATCAGGAATCGGACATCAGGCATCAGACATCAGGCACCAGACATCCACAAGCATCAGGCATCAGACATCCACAAGCATCAGGCATCAGACATCCACAAGCATCAGACATCATGCATCAGACATCAGGTGTCAGACATCATGCATCAGACATCCACAAGCATCAGACATCAGGCATCAGACAGCCACAAGCATCAGACATCCACAAGCATCAGACATCCACAAGCATCAAACATCAGGCATTAGACATCCACAAGCATCAGACATCAGGAATCAGACATCAGGTATCAGACATCAGGCATAAGACATCAGGCCTCTGACATCAGACATCCACAAGTATCAGACATCTACAAGCATCAGACATTAGACATCAGGCATCAGACATCATGCATCAGGCATCAGACATCCACAAACATCAGGCATCAGGCATCAGATATCCACAAACATCAGGCATCAGACATCCTGCATCAGACATCATGCGTCAGACATCAGGTGTCAGACATCATGCATCAGACATCCACAAGCATCAGACATCAGGCATCAGACAGCCACGAGCATCAGACATCCACAAGCATCAGACATCAGGAATCAAACATCCACAAGCATCAGACATCCACAAGCATCAGACATCATGCATCAGACATCAGGCAACACACATCCACAAGCATCAGACATCGGGCATCAGACATCAGGCATCAGACTTCCACAAGCATCAAGCATCAGACATCAGGCATCAGACATCCACAAGCATCAGACATCAGGTATCAGACATCAGGCAACACACATCCACAAGCATCAGGCTTCAGACATCCACAGGCATCAGACATCAGGAATCGGACATCAGGCATCAGACATCAGGCACCAGACATCCACAAGCATCAGGCATCAGACATCCACAAGCATCAGGCATCAGACATCCACAAGCATCAGACATCATGCATCAGACATCAGGTGTCAGACATCATGCATCAGACATCCACAAGCATCAGACATCAGGCATCAGACAGCCACAAGCATCAGACATCCACAAGCATCAGACATCCACAAGCATCAAACATCAGGCATTAGACATCCACAAGCATCAGACATCAGGAATCAGACATCAGGTATCAGACATCAGGCATAAGACATCAGGCCTCTGACATCAGACATCCACAAGTATCAGACATCTACAAGCATCAGACATTAGACATCAGGCATCAGACATCATGCATCAGGCATCAGACATCCACAAACATCAGGCATCAGGCATCAGACATCCACAAACATCAGGCATCAGACATCCTGCATCAGACATCATGCGTCAGACATCAGGTGTCAGACATCATGCATCAGACATCCACAAGCATCAGACATCAGGCATCAGACAGCCACGAGCATCAGACATCCACAAGCATCAGACATCAGGAATCAAACATCCACAAGCATCAGACATCCACAAGCATCAGACATCATGCATCAGACATCAGGCAACACACATCCACAAGCATCAGACATCGGGCATCAGACATCAGGCATCAGACTTCCACAAGCATCAAGCATCAGACATCAGGCATCAGACATCCACAAGCATCAGACATCAGGTATCAGACATCAGGCAACACACATCCACAAGCATCAGGCTTCAGACATCCACAGGCATCAGACATCAGGAATCAGACATCAGGCATCAGACATCAGGCACCAGACATCCACAAGCATCAGGCATCAGACATCCACAAGCATCAGGCATCAGACATCCACAAGCATCAGACATCATGCATCAGACATCAGGTGTCAGACATCATGCATCAGACATCCACAAGCATCAGACATCAGGCATCAGACAGCCACAAGCATCAGACATCCACAAGCATCAGACATCAGGCATTAGACATCCACAAGCATCAGACATCAGGAATCAGACATCAGGTATCAGACATCAGGCATAAGACATCAGGCCTCTGACATCAGACATCCACAAGTATCAGACATCTACAAGCATCAGACATTAGACATCAGGCATCAGACATCATGCATCAGGCATCAGACATCAACAAACATCAGACTTCTAGCAGCAGACATCCACAAGCATCAGACATCATGCATCAGACATCATGCATGAGACATCCACAAGCATCAGACATCAGGCATCAAACATCCACAAGCATCAGGCATGCATCAGACATCAGGCAACACACATCCACAAGCATCAGGCATCAGACATCCACAAGCATCAGACATCATGCATCAGACATCAGGCAACACATCCACAAGCATCAGACATCAAACATCGGGCATCAGACATCAGGCATCAGACATCCACAAGCATCAGACATCAGACATCCACAAGCATCAGACATCAGGCACCAGACATCAGCCATCAGGCATAAGACATCCACAAGCATCAGGCATCAGACATCCACAAGCAACAGACATCATGCATCAGACATCAGGCAACATCTTTTGGTACATACCCGAAAACTGACGGGTAAGTGCATAAACAGTTTATTGATATGACTATCATTTTGTTTAAACAATACATCTACTAGTATTGTGTGAATGGCCGCTAGTACATCATATCTAGCCGTGTTCTGTGTTTAACACTGATATTGTTCAGAAATGAGTAGATTTTCTTTTCTCCATTGTAACCAGGTTCCTTTCCCTCAAAAACTCCAGGGAAACGTACTAGAACAATCAGGTCGTATTGGGAGCTCATCCCAATCATTAGTTTACATAAGTTTCCTTTTTCACATGTTTTTGCAGTAGCGCATTTGGTCCTGATGAGAGCTTGGACTCCCTAGTCCAATAGCCGAAACATGTAGACCGACACTCTGACAGTTATTTGTTAAGCTGTCCACGCACTGTTTTTAAAGTGGCATCAAGACAGCACCAGAATACAATTGTTTGTGTTTTGATAGCCATTTTTAATAGCTCTTTTTCCTTTTATATTCTTGGCACTGCAAACCATCACCCTATCTTTGGCACCCACGACTGGGACTACCATATAACCACCATAATCACCTAAGTGGTTGGTTGTTATGGTTCAGTTCAGAGTTCCCAGATGATGAATAGCCACCTTGGTGGGTGATGGGAACTCAACCTTTTTGGGTATACCCCAGATGGTTTTCACTCAATTGAATATATCAGGTTTTCACACAGAACTTTTAGACCCACAGTATTTTTTGGTATGATGAACATACATCTACAAACATCAGGCATCAGACATCAAACATCAGGCATCAGACATCCATAAGCATCAGGCATCAGACATCAGGCATCCACAAGCATCAGACATCCGACATCAGGCATCGGACATCAGGCATCAGACATCCACAAGCATCAGGCATCAGACATCAGGCACCAGACATCAGCCATCAGGCATAAGACATCCACAAGCATCAGACATCAGGCATCAGACATCCACAAGCAACAGACATCATGCATCAGGCATCAGACATCCACAAGCATCAGGCATCAGACATCCACAAGCATCAGACATCAGGCATCAGACATCAGGCATCAGACATCAGGCACCAGACATCCACAAGCATCAGACATCAGGCACCAGACATCCACAAGCATCAGACATCCACAAGCATCAAACATCAGGCATTAGACATCCACAAGCATCAGACATCAGGAATCAGACATCAGGTATCAGACATCAGGCATAAGACATCAGGCCTCCGACATCAGACATCCACAAGTATCAGACATCTACAAGCATCAGACATTAGACATCAGGCATCAGACATCATGCATCAGATATCAGGCATCAGACATCCACAAACATCAGACTTCAAGCATCAGACATCCACAAGCATCAGACATCAGGCATCAGACATCATGCATGAGACATCCACAAGCATCAGACATCAGGCATCAAACATCCACAAGCATCAGGCATCATGCATCAGACATCAGGCAACACACATCCACAAGCATCAGGCATCAGACATCCACAAGCATCAGACATCATGCATCAGACATCAGGCAACACATCCACAAGCATCAGACATCAAACATCGGGCATCAGACATCAGGCATCAGACATCCACAAGCATCAGACATCAGACATCCACAAGCATCAGACATCAGACATCAGGCACCAGACATCAGCCATCAGGCATAAGACATCCACAAGCATCAGGCATCAGACATCCACAAGCAACAGACATCATGCATCAGACATCAGGCAACATACATCCACAAACATCAGGCATCAGACATCAAACATCAGGCATCAGACATCCACAAGCATCAGGCATCAGACATCAGGCATCCACAAGCATCAGGCTTCGGACATCAGGCATCAGACATCCACAAGCATCAGACATCAGGCATCAGACATCAGGCACCAGACATCCACAAGCATCAGACATCCACAAGCATCAGACATAAGGCATCAGACATCCACAAGCATCAGACATCAGACATCAGGCATCAGGCACCAGACATCCACAAGCATCAGACATCCACAAGCATCACACATCAGGCATTAGACATCCGGCACCAGACATGCACAAGCATCAGGCATCAGACATGCACAAGCATCAGGCATCAGACATCATGCATCAGACATCATGCATCAGACATCAGGTGTCAGACATGCATCAGACATCCACAAGCATCAGACATCATGCATCAGACATCAGGTGTCAGACATCATGCATCAGACATCCACAAGCATCAGGCATCAGACAGCCACAAGCATCAAACATCAGGCATTAGACATCCACAAGCAACAGACATCAGGAATCAGACATCAGGTATCAGGCATAAGACATCAGGCCTCAGACATCAGACATCCACAAGTATCAGACATCAGGCATCAGACATCCACAAACATCAGACATCAAGCATCAGACATCAGGCAACACACATCCACAAGCATCAGACATCCACAAGCATCAGACATCATGCATCAGACATCAGGTAACTCACATCCACAAGCATCAGGCATCAGACATCAAACATTGGGCATCAGACATCAGGCATCAGACATCCACAAGCATCGGACATCAGGCATCAGACATCCACAAGCATCAGACATCAGGCACCAGACATCAGCCATCAGGCATAAGACATCCACAAGCATCAGACATCAGGCATCAGACATCCACAATCAGGCATCAGACATCCACAAGCATCAGACATCATGCATCAGACATCATGCATCAGACATCATGCATCAGACATCATGCATCAGATATGAGGCATCAGACAGCCACAAGCATCAGACATCAGGAATCAAACATCCACAAGCATCAGACATCATGCATCAGACATCAGGCAACAAATATCCACAAGCATCAGGCATCAGAAATCAAACATCGGGCATCAGACATCAGGCATCAGACTTCCACAAGCATCAAGCATCAGACATCAGGCATCAGACATCCACAAGCATCAGACATCAGGTATCAGACATCAGGCAACACACATCCACAAGCATCAGGCATCAGACATCAGGCATCAGGCACCAGACATCCACAAGCATCAGGCATTAGACATTCACAAGCATCAGGCATCAGACATCCACAAGCATCAGACAGCCACAAGCATCAGACAACAGGCATCAGACATCCACAAGCATCAGACATCGGGCATCAGACATCAGGCATCAGACATCCACAAGCATCGGACATCAGGCATCAGACATCCACAAGCATCAGACATCAGGCACCAGACATCAGCCATCAGGCATAAGACATCCACAAGCATCAGACATCAGGCATCAGACATCCACAAGCAACAGACATCAGACATCAGGCATCAGACATCCACAAGCATCAGGCATCAGACATCAAACATCAGGCATCAGACATCCACAAGCATCAGGCATCAGACATCCACAAGCGTCAGACATCAGGCATCCACAAACATCAGACATCCACAAGCATCAGGCATCCGACATCAGGCATCAGACATCAGGCACCAGACATCCACAAGCATCAGACATCCACAAGCATCAGACATCCACAAGCATCAGGCATCAGACATCTGGCATCAGACATCCACAAGCATCAGACATCAGGAATCAGACATCAGACATCAGGCACCAGACATCCACAAGCATCAGACATCAGGCATCAGACATCCACAAACATCAGACATCAAGCATCAGACATCCTCAGACATCAGGCATCAGACATCACGCATCAGACATCATGCATGAGACATCCACAAGCATCAGACATCAGGCATCAGACATCAGGCAACACGCATCCACAAGCATCAGACATCAGGCATCAGACATTCACAAACATCAGGCATCAGACATCAGGCATCAGACATCCACAATCAGGCATCAGACATCCACAAGCATCAGACATCATGCATCAGACATCATGCATCAGACATCATGCATCAGACATCATGCATCAGATATCAGGCATCAGACAGCCACAAGCATCAGACAACAGGAATCAAACATCCACAAGCATCAGACATCATGCATCAGACATCAGGCAACAAACATCCACAAGCATCAGGCATCAGAAATCAAACATCGGGCATCAGACATCAGGCATCAGACTTCCACAAGCATCAAGCATCAGACATCAGGCATCAGACATCCACAAGCATCAGGCATCAGGTATCAGACATCAGGCAACACACATCCACAAGCATCAGGCATCAGGCACCAGACATCCACAAGCATCAGGCATCAGACATTCACAAGCATCAGGCATCAGACATCCACAAGCATCAGACAGCCACAAGCATCAGACAACAGGCATCAGACATCCACAAGCATCAGACATCAGGAATCAGACATCAGGTATCACACATCAGACATCAGGCATAAGACATCAGGCATCAGACATCAGGTGTCAGACATCATGCATCAGACATCCACAAGTATCAGACATTTACAAGCATCAGACATTAAGACATCAGGCATCAGACATTATACATCAGGCATCAGACATCCACAAACATCAGACATCAAGCATCAGACATCCACAAGCATCAGACATCATGCATCAGACATCATGCATGAGACATCCACAAGCATCAGACATCAGGCATCAAACATCCACAAGCATCAGACATCAGGCAACACACATCCACAAGCATCAGACATCAGGCATCAGACATCCACAAACATCAGACATCAAGCATCAGACATCCTCAGACATCAGGCATCAGACATCACGCATCAGACATCATGCATGAGACATCCACAAGCATCAGACATCAGGCATCAAACATCCACAAGCATCAGACATCATGCATCAGACATCAGGCAACAAGCATCCACAAGCATCAGACATCAGGCATCAGACATTCACAAACATCAGGCATCAGACATCAGGCATCAGACATCCACAAACATCAGGCATCAGACATCCACAAGCATCAGACATCATGCATCAGACATCAGGTATCAGACATCATGCATCAGACATCCACAAGCATCAGATATCAGGCATCAGACAGCCACAAGCATCAGACATCAGGAATCAAACATCCACAAGCATCAGACATCCACAAGCATAAGATATCATGCATAAGACATCAGGCAACACACATCCACAAGCATCAGGCATCAGAAATCAAACATCGGGCATCAGACATCAGACTTCCACAAGCATCAAGCATCAGACATCAGGCATCAGACATCCACAAGCATCAGACATCAGGTATCAGACATCAGGCAACACACATCCACAAGCATCAGGCATCAGACATCAGGAATCAGACATCAGGCATCAGACATCAGGCACCAGACATCCACAAGCATCAGGCATCAGACATTCACAAGCATCAGACATCAGGCATCAGACATCCACAAGCATCAGACATCATGCATCAGACATCAGGTGTCAGACATCATGCATCAGACATCCACAAGCATCAGACAGCCACAAGCATCAGACATCAGGCATCAGACATCCACAAGCATCAGACATCAGGAACCAGACATCAGGTATCACACATCAGGCATAAGACATCAGACATCCACAGTATCAGACATCTACAAGCATCAGACATTAAGACATCAGGCATCAGACATCATGCATCAGACATCAGACATCCACAAACATCAGACATCAAGCTTCAGACATCCACAAGCATCAGACATCATTCATCAGACATCATGCATGAGACATCCACAAGCATCAGACATCAGGCAACACACATCCACAAGCATCAGACATCAGGCATCAAACATCCACAAGCATCAGACATCAGGCAACACACATCCACAAGCATCAGACATCAGGCATCAGACATCAGGCATCAGACATCCACAATCAGGCATCAGACATCCACAAGCATCAGACATCATGCATCAGACATCATGCATCAGACATCAGGTGTCAGACATCATGCGTCAGACATCCACAAGCATCAGATATCAGGCATCAGACAGCCACAAGCATCAGACATCCACAAGCATCAGACATCAGGCAACACACATCCACAAGCATCAGGCATCAAACATCGGGCATCAGACATCAGGCATCAGACTTCCACAAGCATCAGACATCAGGCATCAGACATCCACAAGCATCAGACATCAGGTATCAGACATCAGGCATCAGACATCCACAAGCATCAGACATCAGGTATCAGACATCAGGCAACACACATCCACAAGCATCAGACATCAGGCATCAGACATCCACAAGCATCAGACATCAGGAATCAGACATCAGGCATCAAACATCAGGCACCAGACATCCACAAGCATCAGACATCAGGCATCAGACATTCACAAGCATCAGACATCATGCATCAGACATCATGCATCAGACATCAGGTGTCAGACAAAACATAGTTTTCTTTTGATATGCTATGCTATTCTATGTTTTTTATGCTAAACTATGTTTTGTTTAGCTATGCTATGCTTTGTTGTGTTTTGTTATGCTATGCTTTGCTATGCTATGTTTTGTTATGCTATGTTTTGTTATGCTATGCTATGTTTTATGCTATGCTGTTTTGTTGTGTTTTGTTATGCTATGCTTTGTTATGCTATGTTTTGTTATGTTATTTTTTGTTATGTTATTTTTTGCTATGTTATTTTTTGCTATGTTGTGTTTTGTGATGCTATGTTTTGTTGTGTTTAGTGATGCTATGCTTTGTTTTGTTATACTATGTTTTGTTTTGCTATGCTATGTCTTGTGTTTTGTTATGCTATGCTTTGTTATGCTATGCTGTGATTTGTTGTGTTGTGTTAAGCTATGCTATGTTTTGTTTTACTATGCTATGTTTTGTTATGCTATTTTATTCTATGTTTTGTTATGCTATGCTATTCCATGTTTTTTATGCTATGCTATGTTTTGTGTTTTGCTATGCTATGCTTTGCTATGTTTTGTGAAGCTATGCTTTGTTTTGTTATACTATGTTTTGTTTTGCTATGCTATGTCTTGTTGTGTTTTGTTATGCTATGCTGTGATTTGTTGTGTTGTGTTAAGCTATGCTATGTTGTGTTTTGCTATGCTATGTTTTGTTATGCTATTTTATGCTATATTTTGTTATGCTATGCTATTCCATGTTTTATATGCTATGCTATGTTTTGTTTAGTTATGCTATGTTTTGTGTTTTGTTATGCTATGCTTTGTTGTGTTTTGCTATGCTATGCTTTGTTGTGCTATGCTATGTTTTGTGAAGCGATGCTTTGTTATGCTATGCTATGCTGTGATTTGTTGTGTTGTCTTATGCTATGTTTTGTTGTGTTTTGCTATGCTATGCTATTCTTTTTTCATGCTATGTTTTCTTTTGATATGCTATGCTATTCTGTTTTTTATGCTAAACTATGTTTTGTTTAGCTATGCTATGTTTTGTTGTGTTTTGCTATGCTATGCTATGCTTTGCTATGCTTTGCTATGCTATGCTTTGCGATGGTATGCTTTGCGATGCTATGCTTTGCTATGCTATGCTATGCTATGTTTTGTTATGCTATGCTTTGTTATGCTATGTTTTTTTTTATATGCTATGCTATGTTTTGCTATGCTATGCTGTGTTTTGTTGTGTTTTGTTATGCTATGTTTTGTTATGTTTTGTTATGCTATGCTATGTTTTGTAATGCTATGCTATGCTTTGTTTTGCTATGCTATGTATTTTGTTATGCTATGCTGTTTTGTTGTGTTTTGTTATGCTATGCTTTGTTATGCTATGTTTTGTTTTGCTATGCTTTGCTATGTTCTGTTATGTTCTGTTATGCTATGTTTTGTTGTGTTTTGCTATGCTATGTTTTGTTATGCTATGTTTTGTTATGCTATGTTTTATTATGCTGTTTTGTTATGTTATTTTTTGCTATGCTATGTTGTGTTTTGTGATGCTATGTTTTGTTGTGTTTTGTTATGCTATGCTTTGTTTTGTTGTGTTGTGTAAAGCTATGCTATGTTTTGTTTTGCTATGCTATGTTTTGTTATGCTATTTTATGCTATGTTTTGTTATGCTATGCTATTCCATGTTTTTATGCTATGCTATGTTTTGTTTAGTTATGCTATGTTTTGTGTTTTGCTATGCTATGCTTTGTTGTGCTATGTTTTGTGAAGCTATGCTTTGTTATGTTATGCTGTGATTTGTTGTGTTGTCTTATGCTATGTTTTGTGTTTTGCTATGCTATGTTTTGTTATGCTATGCTATGCTTTTTATGCTATGTTTTCTTTTGATATGCTATGCTATTCTATGTTTTTTATGCTAAACTATGTTTTGTTTAGCTATGCTATACTATGTTTTGTTGTGTTTTGTTATGCTATGCTTTGCTATGCTATGTTTTGTTATGCTATGCTATGTTTTGTTGTGTTTTGCTATGCTATGCTTTGTTATGCTATGTTTTGTTTTGTTATGTTATTTTTTGCTATGTTGTGTTTTGTGATGCTATGCTATGTTTTGTTGTGTTTTGTTATGCTATGCTTTGTTTTGTTATACTATGTTTTGTTTTGCTATGCGATGTCTTGTGTTTTGTTATGCTATGCTGTGATTTGTTGTGTTGTGTTAAGCTATGCTGTTTTATGCTGTGTTTTGTTATGCTATGCTATTCCATGTTTTTTATGCTATGCCTTGTTTTGTTATGCTATGCTTTTGTTTTGTTGTGTTTTGCTATGCTATGCTTTGTTGTGCTATGTTTTGTGAAGCGATGCTTTGTTATGCTATGCTGTGATTTGTTGTTGTCTTATGCTATGCTATGTTTTGTTGTCTTTTGCTATGCTATGTTTTGTTATGCTAGGTTTTCTTTTGATATGCTATGCTATTCTATGTTTTTTATGCTAAACTATGTTTTGTTTAGCTATGCTATGTTTTGTTGTTTTGTTACGCTATGTTTTGCTATGCTATGTTTTGTGATGCTATGCTATGTTGTGTTTTGTTATGCTATGCTATGTTTTATGCTATGCTGTTTTGTTGTGCTTTGTTATGCTATGCTTTGTTCTGCTATGTTTTGTTATGCTATATTTTGTTATGCTATGCTATGTTTTATGCTATGCTGTTTTGTTGTGTTTTGTTATGCTATGCTTTGTTATGCTATGTTTTGTTATGTTATTTTTTGCTATGTTATTTTTTGCTATGTTGTGTTTTGTGATGCTATGTTTTGTTGTGTTTTGTGATGCTATGCTTTGTTTTGTTATACTATGTTTTGTTTTGCTATGCTATGTCTTGTTGTGTTTTGTTATGCTATGCTTTGTTATGCTATGCTGTGATTTGTTGTGTTGTGTTAAGCTATGCTATGTTTTGTTTTACTATGCTATGTTTTGTTATGCTATTTTATGCTATGTTTTGTTATGCTATGCTATTCCATGTTTTTTATGCTATGCTATGTTTTGTGTTTTGCTATGCTATGCTATGCTTTGCTATGTTTTGTGAAGCTATGCTTTGTTTTGTTATACTATGTTTTGTTTTGCTATGCTATGTCTTGTTGTGTTTTGTTATGCTATGATTTGTTGTGTTGTGTTAAGCTATGCTATGTTGTGTTTTGCTATGCTATGTTTTGTTATGCTATTTTATGCTATATTTTGTTATGCTATGCTATGTTTTGTGTTGCTATGCTATGTTTTGTTGTGTTTTGTTTTGCTATGTTTTGCTATGCTATGGTTTGTTTTGCTATGCTATGTTTTGTTTAGCTATGCTATGCTATGTTTTGTTGTGTTTTGTTATGCTATGCTATGTTTTGTTGTGTTTTGCTATGCTGTGCTATGTTTTGTTGTGTTTTGTTATGCTATGCTGTTTTGCTATGCTATGTTTTGTTATGTTATTTTTTGCTATGCTATGTTGTGTTTTGTGATGCTATGTTTTGTTGTGTTTTGTTATGCTATGCTTTGTTTTGTTATACTATGTTTTGTTTTGCTATGCCTTGTTGTGTTTTGTGATGCTATGCTTTGTTATGCTATGCTGTGATTTGTTGTGTTGTGTAAAGCTATGCTATGTTTTGTTATGATATTTTATGCTATGTTTTGTTATGCTATGCTAATCCATGTTTTTATGCTATGCTATGTTTTGTTTAGTTATGCTATGTTTTGTGTTTTGCTATGCTATGCTTTGTTGTGCTATGTTTTGTGAAGCTATGCTTTGCTATGCTATGTTTTGTTATGCTATGCTATGTTTTGTTGTGTTTTGCTATGCTATGCTTTGTTATGCTATGCTTTTTTATGCTATGTTTTCTTTTGATATGCTATGCTATTCTCTGTTTTTTATGCTAAACTATGTTTTGTTTAGCTATGCTATGCTATGTTTTGTCGTGTTTTGTTATGCTATGCTTTGCTATGCTATGTTTTGCTATGCTATGCTATGTTGTGTTTTGTTATGCTATGCTATGTTTTGCTATGCTATGTTTTGTTTAGCTATGCTATGTTTTGTTGTGTTTTGTTATTCTATGCTTTATGCTATGTTTTGTTTTGCTATGCTATGTTTTGTTATGCTATGCTGTGATTTGTTGTGTTGTGTTAAGCTATGCTATGTTGTGTTTTGCTATGCTATGTTTTGTTATGCTGTTTTATGCTGTGTTTTGTTATGCTATGCTATTCCATGTTTTTTATGCTATGCCTTGTTTTGTTATGCTATGCTATGTTTTGTTGTGTTTTGCTATGCTATGCTTTGTTGTGCTATGTTTTGTGAAGCGATGCTTTGTTATGCTATGCTGTGATTTGTTGTCTTATGCTATGCTATGTTTTGTTGTGTTTTGCTATGCTATGTTTTGTTATGCTAGGTTTTCTTTTGATATGCTATGCTATTCTATGTTTTTTATGCTAAACTATGTTTTGTTTAGCTATGCTATGTTTTGTTTTGTTATGCTATGCTTTGTTTTGTTTTGTTATGCTATGTTTTGCTATGCTATGTTTTGTTATGCTATGCTATGTTTTGTTGTGTTTTGTTATGCTATGCTATGTTTTATGCTATGCTGTTTTGCTGTGTTTTGTTATGCTATGTTTTGTTATGTTATTTTTTGCTATGCTATGTTGTGTTTTGTGATGCTATGCTATGTTGTGTTTTGTTATGCTATGCTATGTTTTATGCTATGCTGTTTTGTTGTGTTTTGTTATGCTATGCTTTGTTCTGCTATGTTTTGTTATGCTATATTTTGTTATGCTATGCTATGTTTTATGCTATGTTGTTTTGTTGTGTTTTGTTATGCTATGCTTTGTTATGCTATGCTTTGCTATGTTCTGTTATGCTATGTTTTGTTGTGTTTTGCTATGCTATGTTTTGTTATGTTCTGTTATGCTATGCTTTGTTTTGTTATACTAAGTTTTGTTTTGCTATGCCTTGTTGTGTTTTGTGATGCTATGCTTTGTTATGCTATGCTGTGATTTGTTGTGTTGTCTTATGCTATGTTTTGTGTAAAGCTATGCTATGTTTTGTTTTGCTATGCTATGTTTTGTTATGCTATTTTATGCTATGTTTTGTTATGCTATGCTATTCCATGTTTTTATGCTATGCTATGTTTTGTTTAGTTATGCTATGTTTTGTGTTTTGCTATGCTATGCTTTGTTGTGCTATGTTTTGTGAAGCTATGCTTTGTTATGCTATGCTGTGATTTGTTGTGTTGTCTTATGCTATGTTTTGTGTTTTGCTATGCTATGTTTTGTGATGCTATGCTTTTTTATGCTATGTTTTCTTTTGATATGCTATGCTATTCTATGTTTTTTATGCTAAACTATGTTTTGTTTAGCTATGCTATGTTTTGTTGTGTTTTGTTATGCTATGCTTTGCTATGCTATGTTTTGTTTTGTTATGTTATTTTTTGCTATGCTATGTTGTGTTTTGTGATGCTATGTTTTGTTGTGTTTTGTTATGCTATGCTTTGTTTTGTTATACTATGTTTTGTTCTGCTATGTCTTGTTTTGTTTTGCTATGCTATCTTTTGTTATGCTATGCTGTGATTTGTTGTGTTATGCTATGCTGTGATTTGTTGTGTTATGCTATGCTATGTTTTGTTTTGATATGCTATGCTATTCTATGGTTTTTTATGCTATGCTGTGTTTTGTTTAGTTATGCTATGTTTTGGTGTGTTTTGTTGTTTTTTGCTATGCTATGTTGTGTTTTGTGATGCTATGTTTTGTTGTGTTTTGTTATGCTATGCTTTGTTTTGTTATACTATGTTTTGTTTAGCTATGCTATGTTGTGTTGTGTTTTGCTATGCTATGTTTTGTTATGCTATTTTATGCTATGTTTTGTTATGCTATGCTATTCCATGTTTTATGCTATGTTTTGTTTAGTTATGCTATGTTTTGTGTTTTGTTATGCTATGCTATGTTTTGTTGTGTTTTGCTATGCTATGCTTTGTTGTGCTATGCTATGTTTTGTGAAGCGATGCTTTGTTATGCTATGCTGTTATTTGTTGTGTTGTCTTATGCTATGCTATGTTTTGTTGTGTTTTGCTATGCTATGTTTTGTTATGCTATGTTTTCTTTTGATATGCTATGCTAGTCTATGTTTTTTATGCTAAACTATGTTTTGTTTAGCTATGCTATGTTTTGTTGTGTTTTGTTATGCTATGCTATGTTTTGTTGTGTTTTGTTATGCTATGTTTTGTTATGCTATGCTTTGTTATGCTATGCTTTGTTGTGTTTTGTTATGCTATGCTATGTTTTGTTGTGTTTTGTTATACTATGCTTTGTTTTGCTATGCTATGTTTTGTTTTGCTATGCTATGTTTTGTTTTGCTATGCTATGTTTTATTATGCTATGCTGTGATTTGTTGTGTTATGCTATGCTGTGATTTGTTGTGTTATGCTATGCTGTGTTTTGTTGTGTTATGCCATGCTATGTTTTGTTATGCTATGCTATGTTTTGTTATGCTATGCTATGTTTTGTTATGCTATGCTTTGTTATGCTATGTTTTGTTTTGATATGCTATGCTATTCTATGGTTTTTTATGCTATGCTGTGTTTTGTTTAGTTATGCTATGTTTTGGTGTGTGTTGTTGTTTTTTGCTATGGAATGTTTTGTTATGCTATGTTTTGGTGTGTTTTGCTATGTTATGCTTTGTTATGCTATGCTCTGTTATGCTATGCTATGTATTTTTTATGCCACTTTTTGTTATGCTATGCTGTTTTGTTGTGTTTTGTTATGCTATGCTGTTTTGTGTTTAGTTATGCTACGTTTTGTTATGCTATGCTATGTTGTGTTTTGCTATGTTGTGTTTTGTTTGCTATGCTGTTTTGTTGTGTTTTGTTATGCTATGCTTTGTTTTGTTATGCTATGTTTTGGTCTGCTATGCTATGTTTTGTTGTGTTTTGTTATGCTATGCTATGTTTTGTTTTGCTATGCTATGTTTTGTTATGCTATTCATTGTTATGCTATGTTTTGTTATGCTATGTTTTATGCTATGCTATGTTTTGTTTAAAGTTATGCTATGTTTTGTGTTTTGCTATGCTATGCTTTGTTGTGCTATGTTTTGTGAAGCTATGCTTTGCTATGCTATGTTTTGTTATGCTATGCTATGTTTTGTTGTGTTTTGCTATGCTATGCTTTGTTATGCTATGCTTTTTTATGCTATGTTTTCTTTTGATATGCTATGCTATTCTCTGTTTTTTATGCTAAACTATGTTTTGTTTAGCTATGCTATGCTATGTTTTGTCGTGTTTTGTTATGCTATGCTTTGCTATGCTATGTTTTGCTATGCTATGCTATGTTGTGTTTTGTTATGCTATGCTATGTTTTGCTATGCTATGTTTTGTTTAGCTATGCTATGTTTTGTTGTGTTTTGTTATACTATGCTTTATGCTATGTTTTGTTTTGCTATGCTATGTTTTGTTATGCTATGCTGTGATTTGTTGTGTTGTGTTAAGCTATGCTATGTTGTGTTTTGCTATGCTATGTTTTGTTATGCTGTTTTATGCTGTGTTTTGTTATGCTATGCTATTCCATGTTTTTTATGCTATGCCTTGTTTTGTTATGCTATGCTATGTTTTGTTGTGTTTTGCTATGCTATGCTTTGTTGTGCTATGTTTTGTGAAGCGATGCTTTGTTATGCTATGCTGTGATTTGTTGTCTTATGCTATGCTATGTTTTGTTGTGTTTTGCTATGCTATGTTTTGTTATGCTAGGTTTTCTTTTGATATGCTATGCTATTCTATGTTTTTTATGCTAAACTATGTTTTGTTTAGCTATGCTATGTTTTGTTTTGTTATGCTATGCTTTGTTTTGTTTTGTTATGCTATGTTTTGCTATGCTATGTTTTGTTATGCTATGCTATGTTTTGTTGTGTTTTGTTATGCTATGCTATGTTTTATGCTATGCTGTTTTGCTGTGTTTTGTTATGCTATGTTTTGTTATGTTATTTTTTGCTATGCTATGTTGTGTTTTGTGATGCTATGCTATGTTGTGTTTTGTTATGCTATGCTATGTTTTATGCTATGCTGTTTTGTTGTGTTTTGTTATGCTATGCTTTGTTCTGCTATGTTTTGTTATGCTATATTTTGTTATGCTATGCTATGTTTTATGCTATGTTGTTTTGTTGTGTTTTGTTATGCTATGCTTTGTTATGCTATGCTTTGCTATGTTCTGTTATGCTATGTTTTGTTGTGTTTTGCTATGCTATGTTTTGTTATGTTCTGTTATGCTATGCTTTGTTTTGTTATACTAAGTTTTGTTTTGCTATGCCTTGTTGTGTTTTGTGATGCTATGCTTTGTTATGCTATGCTGTGATTTGTTGTGTTGTCTTATGCTATGTTTTGTGTAAAGCTATGCTATGTTTTGTTTTGCTATGCTATGTTTTGTTATGCTATTTTATGCTATGTTTTGTTATGCTATGCTATTCCATGTTTTTATGCTATGCTATGTTTTGTTTAGTTATGCTATGTTTTGTGTTTTGCTATGCTATGCTTTGTTGTGCTATGTTTTGTGAAGCTATGCTTTGTTATGCTATGCTGTGATTTGTTGTGTTGTCTTATGCTATGTTTTGTGTTTTGCTATGCTATGTTTTGTGATGCTATGCTTTTTTATGCTATGTTTTCTTTTGATATGCTATGCTATTCTATGTTTTTTATGCTAAACTATGTTTTGTTTAGCTATGCTATGTTTTGTTGTGTTTTGTTATGCTATGCTTTGCTATGCTATGTTTTGTTTTGTTATGTTATTTTTTGCTATGCTATGTTGTGTTTTGTGATGCTATGTTTTGTTGTGTTTTGTTATGCTATGCTTTGTTTTGTTATACTATGTTTTGTTCTGCTATGTCTTGTTTTGTTTTGCTATGCTATCTTTTGTTATGCTATGCTGTGATTTGTTGTGTTATGCTATGCTGTGATTTGTTGTGTTATGCTATGCTATGTTTTGTTTTGATATGCTATGCTATTCTATGGTTTTTTATGCTATGCTGTGTTTTGTTTAGTTATGCTATGTTTTGGTGTGTTTTGTTGTTTTTTGCTATGCTATGTTGTGTTTTGTGATGCTATGTTTTGTTGTGTTTTGTTATGCTATGCTTTGTTTTGTTATACTATGTTTTGTTTAGCTATGCTATGTTGTGTTGTGTTTTGCTATGCTATGTTTTGTTATGCTATTTTATGCTATGTTTTGTTATGCTATGCTATTCCATGTTTTATGCTATGTTTTGTTTAGTTATGCTATGTTTTGTGTTTTGTTATGCTATGCTATGTTTTGTTGTGTTTTGCTATGCTATGCTTTGTTGTGCTATGCTATGTTTTGTGAAGCGATGCTTTGTTATGCTATGCTGTTATTTGTTGTGTTGTCTTATGCTATGCTATGTTTTGTTGTGTTTTGCTATGCTATGTTTTGTTATGCTATGTTTTCTTTTGATATGCTATGCTAGTCTATGTTTTTTATGCTAAACTATGTTTTGTTTAGCTATGCTATGTTTTGTTGTGTTTTGTTATGCTATGCTATGTTTTGTTGTGTTTTGTTATGCTATGTTTTGTTATGCTATGCTTTGTTATGCTATGCTTTGTTGTGTTTTGTTATGCTATGCTATGTTTTGTTGTGTTTTGTTATACTATGCTTTGTTTTGCTATGCTATGTTTTGTTTTGCTATGCTATGTTTTGTTTTGCTATGCTATGTTTTATTATGCTATGCTGTGATTTGTTGTGTTATGCTATGCTGTGATTTGTTGTGTTATGCTATGCTGTGTTTTGTTGTGTTATGCCATGCTATGTTTTGTTATGCTATGCTATGTTTTGTTATGCTATGCTATGTTTTGTTATGCTATGCTTTGTTATGCTATGTTTTGTTTTGATATGCTATGCTATTCTATGGTTTTTTATGCTATGCTGTGTTTTGTTTAGTTATGCTATGTTTTGGTGTGTGTTGTTGTTTTTTGCTATGGAATGTTTTGTTATGCTATGTTTTGGTGTGTTTTGCTATGTTATGCTTTGTTATGCTATGCTCTGTTATGCTATGCTATGTATTTTTTATGCCACTTTTTGTTATGCTATGCTGTTTTGTTGTGTTTTGTTATGCTATGCTGTTTTGTGTTTAGTTATGCTACGTTTTGTTATGCTATGCTATGTTGTGTTTTGCTATGTTGTGTTTTGTTTGCTATGCTGTTTTGTTGTGTTTTGTTATGCTATGCTTTGTTTTGTTATGCTATGTTTTGGTCTGCTATGCTATGTTTTGTTGTGTTTTGTTATGCTATGCTATGTTTTGTTTTGCTATGCTATGTTTTGTTATGCTATTCATTGTTATGCTATGTTTTGTTATGCTATGTTTTATGCTATGCTATGTTTTGTTTAAAGTTATGCTATGTTTTGTTGTATTTTGTTATGCTATGTTATGTTTTGTTTAGTTATGCTATGCTATTTTGTGTTTAGTTATGCTACCATTTGTTGTGTTTTGTTATGCTATGCTATGTTTTGCTATGCTATGCTTTGTTATGCTATGCTATGCTTTGTTATGCTATGCTATGTTTTGTTATGCTATGTTTTGTTTTGATATGCTATGCTATTCTATGTATTTTTATGCTATGCTGTGTTTTGTTTAGTTATGCTATGCTATGTATTTTGTTTTGTTGTTTTTTGTTATGCTATGTTATGCTATGTATTGTTTTGTTATGCCATTTTTTGTTATGCTATGCTGTTTTGTTGTGTTTTGTTATGCTATGCTATTTTGTGTTTAGTTATGCTACGTTTTGTTATGTTATGCTATGTTTTGTTATGCTATGCTGTGTTTTGTTATGCTATGTTTTGGTCTGCTATGCTATGTTTTGTGATGCTATGCTATGTTTTGTTGTGTTTTGTTATGCTAGGTTTTGTTTAGTTATGCCATTTTTTGTTATGCAATGCTATTTTGTTCTGTTTTGTTATGCTATGCTATTTTGTGTTTAGTTATGCTACGTTTTGTTGTTTTGTTATGTTATGCTATGTTTTGTTATGCTATATTTTGTTTTGTTATGCTATGTTTTGTTTTGTTATGCTATGTTTTGTTATGCTATGTTTTGTTTTGCTATGCTATGTTTTGTTATGCTATGCTGTGATTTGTTGAGTTTTGTTATGCTATGTTTTGTTTTGCTATGCTATGTTTTGTTTTGCTATGCTATGATTTGCTATGCTATGCTGTGATTTGTTATGCTATGCTGTGATTTGTTGTGTTGTGCTATGCTATGTTTTGTTTAGCTATGCTATGTTTTGTTGTGTTTTGTTTTGCTATGCTATGTTTTGCTATGCTATGTTTTGTTATGCTATGTTTTGTTATGCTATGTTTTGTTATGCTATGTTTTGTTTTGCTGTTTTGTTTTGCTATGTTTTGTTATGCTATGCTAGGTTTTGTTTTGCTATGCTATGTTTTGTTGTGTTTTGTTATACTATGCTTTGTTTTGTTATGCTATGTTTTGCTATGCTATGTTTTGTTTTGCTATGCTATGTTTTGTTATGCTATGCTGTGATTTGTTGTGTTGTGCTGTGCTATGCTTTGTTATGTTATGCTATGCTATGTTTTGTTGTGTTATGCTATGCTATGTTGTGTTTTGTTATGCTATGCTATGTTTTGCTATGCTATGTTTTGTTATGCTATGCTGTGATTTGTTGTGTTGTGTTATGCTATGCTTTGTTGTGTTTTGCTATGCTATGTTGTGTTTTGCTATGCTATGCTATGTTTTGTTATGCTATGCTTTGTTATGCTATGTTTTGTTTTGATATGCTATTCTATGTTTTTTATGCTATGCTGTGTTTTGTTTTGTTATGCTATGCTATGTTTTGCTATGTTTAGTTGCGTTTTGCTATGCTATGTTTTGTTGTGTTTTGTGATGCTATGCTATTCCATGTTTTTTATGCTATGCCTTGTTTTGTTATGCTATGCTATGTTTTGTTGTGTTTTGCTATGCTATGCTTTGTTGTGCTATGTTTTGTGAAGCGATGCTTTGTTATGCTATGCTGTGATTTGTTGTCTTATGCTATGCTATGTTTTGTTGTGTTTTGCTATGCTATGTTTTGTTATGCTAGGTTTTCTTTTGATATGCTATGCTATTCTATGTTTTTTATGCTAAACTATGTTTTGTTTAGCTATGCTATGTTTTGTTTTGTTATGCTATGCTTTGTTTTGTTTTGTTATGCTATGTTTTGCTATGCTATGTTTTGTTATGCTATGCTATGTTTTGTTGTGTTTTGTTATGCTATGCTATGTTTTATGCTATGCTGTTTTGCTGTGTTTTGTTATGCTATGTTTTGTTATGTTATTTTTTGCTATGCTATGTTGTGTTTTGTGATGCTATGCTATGTTGTGTTTTGTTATGCTATGCTATGTTTTATGCTATGCTGTTTTGTTGTGTTTTGTTATGCTATGCTTTGTTCTGCTATGTTTTGTTATGCT
This sequence comes from Triturus cristatus, assembly GCF_964204655.1. Taxonomy (NCBI): domain Eukaryota; kingdom Metazoa; phylum Chordata; class Amphibia; order Caudata; family Salamandridae; genus Triturus; species Triturus cristatus. The sequence continues at coordinate 715,038,667 of NC_140579.1, forward strand.
ATATTTTGTTATGCTATGCTATGTTTTATGCTATGTTGTTTTGTTGTGTTTTGTTATGCTATGCTTTGTTATGCTATGCTTTGCTATGTTCTGTTATGCTATGTTTTGTTGTGTTTTGCTATGCTATGTTTTGTTATGTTCTGTTATGCTATGCTTTGTTTTGTTATACTAAGTTTTGTTTTGCTATGCCTTGTTGTGTTTTGTGATGCTATGCTTTGTTATGCTATGCTGTGATTTGTTGTGTTGTCTTATGCTATGTTTTGTGTAAAGCTATGCTATGTTTTGTTTTGCTATGCTATGTTTTGTTATGCTATTTTATGCTATGTTTTGTTATGCTATGCTATTCCATGTTTTTATGCTATGCTATGTTTTGTTTAGTTATGCTATGTTTTGTGTTTTGCTATGCTATGCTTTGTTGTGCTATGTTTTGTGAAGCTATGCTTTGTTATGCTATGCTGTGATTTGTTGTGTTGTCTTATGCTATGTTTTGTGTTTTGCTATGCTATGTTTTGTGATGCTATGCTTTTTTATGCTATGTTTTCTTTTGATATGCTATGCTATTCTATGTTTTTTATGCTAAACTATGTTTTGTTTAGCTATGCTATGTTTTGTTGTGTTTTGTTATGCTATGCTTTGCTATGCTATGTTTTGTTTTGTTATGTTATTTTTTGCTATGCTATGTTGTGTTTTGTGATGCTATGTTTTGTTGTGTTTTGTTATGCTATGCTTTGTTTTGTTATACTATGTTTTGTTCTGCTATGTCTTGTTTTGTTTTGCTATGCTATCTTTTGTTATGCTATGCTGTGATTTGTTGTGTTATGCTATGCTGTGATTTGTTGTGTTATGCTATGCTATGTTTTGTTTTGATATGCTATGCTATTCTATGGTTTTTTATGCTATGCTGTGTTTTGTTTAGTTATGCTATGTTTTGGTGTGTTTTGTTGTTTTTTGCTATGCTATGTTGTGTTTTGTGATGCTATGTTTTGTTGTGTTTTGTTATGCTATGCTTTGTTTTGTTATACTATGTTTTGTTTAGCTATGCTATGTTGTGTTGTGTTTTGCTATGCTATGTTTTGTTATGCTATTTTATGCTATGTTTTGTTATGCTATGCTATTCCATGTTTTATGCTATGTTTTGTTTAGTTATGCTATGTTTTGTGTTTTGTTATGCTATGCTATGTTTTGTTGTGTTTTGCTATGCTATGCTTTGTTGTGCTATGCTATGTTTTGTGAAGCGATGCTTTGTTATGCTATGCTGTTATTTGTTGTGTTGTCTTATGCTATGCTATGTTTTGTTGTGTTTTGCTATGCTATGTTTTGTTATGCTATGTTTTCTTTTGATATGCTATGCTAGTCTATGTTTTTTATGCTAAACTATGTTTTGTTTAGCTATGCTATGTTTTGTTGTGTTTTGTTATGCTATGCTATGTTTTGTTGTGTTTTGTTATGCTATGTTTTGTTATGCTATGCTTTGTTATGCTATGCTTTGTTATGCTATGCTTTGTTGTGTTTTGTTATGCTATGCTATGTTTTGTTGTGTTTTGTTATACTATGCTTTGTTTTGCTATGCTATGTTTTGTTTTGCTATGCTATGTTTTGTTTTGCTATGCTATGTTTTATTATGCTATGCTGTGATTTGTTGTGTTATGCTATGCTGTGATTTGTTGTGTTATGCTATGCTGTGTTTTGTTGTGTTATGCCATGCTATGTTTTGTTATGCTATGCTATGTTTTGTTATGCTATGCTATGTTTTGTTATGCTATGCTTTGTTATGCTATGTTTTGTTTTGATATGCTATGCTATTCTATGGTTTTTTATGCTATGCTGTGTTTTGTTTAGTTATGCTATGTTTTGGTGTGTGTTGTTGTTTTTTGCTATGGAATGTTTTGTTATGCTATGTTTTGGTGTGTTTTGCTATGTTATGCTTTGTTATGCTATGCTCTGTTATGCTATGCTATGTATTTTTTATGCCACTTTTTGTTATGCTATGCTGTTTTGTTGTGTTTTGTTATGCTATGCTGTTTTGTGTTTAGTTATGCTACGTTTTGTTATGCTATGCTATGTTGTGTTTTGCTATGTTGTGTTTTGTTTGCTATGCTGTTTTGTTGTGTTTTGTTATGCTATGCTTTGTTTTGTTATGCTATGTTTTGGTCTGCTATGCTATGTTTTGTTGTGTTTTGTTATGCTATGCTATGTTTTGTTTTGCTATGCTATGTTTTGTTATGCTATTCATTGTTATGCTATGTTTTGTTATGCTATGTTTTATGCTATGCTATGTTTTGTTTAAAGTTATGCTATGTTTTGTTGTATTTTGTTATGCTATGTTATGTTTTGTTTAGTTATGCTATGCTATTTTGTGTTTAGTTATGCTACCATTTGTTGTGTTTTGTTATGCTATGCTATGTTTTGCTATGCTATGCTTTGTTATGCTATGCTATGCTTTGTTATGCTATGCTATGTTTTGTTATGCTATGTTTTGGTGTGTGTTGTTGTTTTTTGCTATGGAATGTTTTGTTATGCTATGTTTTGGTGTGTTTTGCTATGTTATGCTTTGTTATGCTATGCTCTGTTATGCTATGCTATGTATTTTTTATGCCACTTTTTGTTATGCTATGCTGTTTTGTTGTGTTTTGTTATGCTATGCTGTTTTGTGTTTAGTTATGCTACGTTTTGTTATGCTATGCTATGTTGTGTTTTGCTATGTTGTGTTTTGTTTGCTATGCTGTTTTGTTGTGTTTTGTTATGCTATGCTTTGTTTTGTTATGCTATGTTTTGGTCTGCTATGCTATGTTTTGTTGTGTTTTGTTATGCTATGCTATGTTTTGTTTTGCTATGCTATGTTTTGTTATGCTATTCATTGTTATGCTATGTTTTGTTATGCTATGTTTTATGCTATGCTATGTTTTGTTTAAAGTTATGCTATGTTTTGTTGTATTTTGTTATGCTATGTTATGTTTTGTTTAGTTATGCTATGCTATTTTGTGTTTAGTTATGCTACCATTTGTTGTGTTTTGTTATGCTATGCTATGTTTTGCTATGCTATGCTTTGTTATGCTATGCTATGCTTTGTTATGCTATGCTATGTTTTGTTATGCTATGTTTTGTTTTGATATGCTATGCTATTCTATGTATTTTTATGCTATGCTGTGTTTTGTTTAGTTATGCTATGCTATGTATTTTGTTTTGTTGTTTTTTGTTATGCTATGTTATGCTATGTATTGTTTTGTTATGCCATTTTTTGTTATGCTATGCTGTTTTGTTGTGTTTTGTTATGCTATGCTATTTTGTGTTTAGTTATGCTACGTTTTGTTATGTTATGCTATGTTTTGTTATGCTATGCTGTGTTTTGTTATGCTATGTTTTGGTCTGCTATGCTATGTTTTGTGATGCTATGCTATGTTTTGTTGTGTTTTGTTATGCTAGGTTTTGTTTAGTTATGCCATTTTTTGTTATGCAATGCTATTTTGTTCTGTTTTGTTATGCTATGCTATTTTGTGTTTAGTTATGCTACGTTTTGTTGTTTTGTTATGTTATGCTATGTTTTGTTATGCTATATTTTGTTTTGTTATGCTATGTTTTGTTTTGTTATGCTATGTTTTGTTATGCTATGTTTTGTTTTGCTATGCTATGTTTTGTTATGCTATGCTGTGATTTGTTGAGTTTTGTTATGCTATGTTTTGTTTTGCTATGCTATGTTTTGTTTTGCTATGCTATGATTTGCTATGCTATGCTGTGATTTGTTATGCTATGCTGTGATTTGTTGTGTTGTGCTATGCTATGTTTTGTTTAGCTATGCTATGTTTTGTTGTGTTTTGTTTTGCTATGCTATGTTTTGCTATGCTATGTTTTGTTATGCTATGTTTTGTTATGCTATGTTTTGTTATGCTATGTTTTGTTTTGCTGTTTTGTTTTGCTATGTTTTGTTATGCTATGCTAGGTTTTGTTTTGCTATGCTATGTTTTGTTGTGTTTTGTTATACTATGCTTTGTTTTGTTATGCTATGTTTTGCTATGCTATGTTTTGTTTTGCTATGCTATGTTTTGTTATGCTATGCTGTGATTTGTTGTGTTGTGCTGTGCTATGCTTTGTTATGTTATGCTATGCTATGTTTTGTTGTGTTATGCTATGCTATGTTGTGTTTTGTTATGCTATGCTATGTTTTGCTATGCTATGTTTTGTTATGCTATGCTGTGATTTGTTGTGTTGTGTTATGCTATGCTTTGTTGTGTTTTGCTATGCTATGTTGTGTTTTGCTATGCTATGCTATGTTTTGTTATGCTATGCTTTGTTATGCTATGTTTTGTTTTGATATGCTATTCTATGTTTTTTATGCTATGCTGTGTTTTGTTTTGTTATGCTATGCTATGTTTTGCTATGTTTAGTTGCGTTTTGCTATGCTATGTTTTGTTGTGTTTTGTGATGCTATGCTATGTTTTGCTATGTTTTGTTATTCTATGTTTTGTTATGCTCTGCTATGCTTTGTTTTGCTATGCTATGTTTTGTTACGCCATTTTTTGTTATGCTATGCTGTTTTGTTATGCTATGTTTTGTTATGCTATGCTATGTTATGCTATGTTTTGTTATGCTATGCTTTGTTATGTTTTGGTCTGCTATGCTATGTTTTGTGATGCTATGCTATGTTTTGTTGTGTTTTGTTATGCTATGTTTTGTTTTGCTATGCTATGCTATGTTTTGCTATGCTATGTTTTGTTATGCTATGCTATGTTTTATGCTATGCTATGTTTTGTTTAGTTATGCTATGTTTTGTTGTAGTTTTTTATGGTATGTTTTGTTATGCTATGTTATGTTTTGTTATGCTATGCTATGCTTTCTTATGATATGCTATGTTTTGTTTTGTTATGCCATTTTTTGTTATGCAATGCTGTTTTGTTCTGTTTTGTTATGCTATGCTAATTTGTGTTTAGTTATGCTACGTTTTGTTGTGTTTTGTTATGTTATGCTATGTTTTGTTATGCTATATTTTGCTATGCTATGTTGTGTTTTGTTATGCTATGTTTTGTTTTGCTATGCTATGTTTTGTTTTGCTATGCTATGCTTTGTTATGCTATGTTTTGTTTTGATATGCTATTCTATGTTTTTTTATGCTGTTTTGTTTAGTTATGCTATGCTATGTTTTGGTGTGTTTTGTTATGCTATGTTTTGTTATGCTATGTTATGTTTTGTTATGCTATGTTATGTTGTGTTATGCTATGTTATGTTTTGTTATGCTATGCTTTGTTATGCTATGTATTGTTTTGTTATGCCATTTTTTGTTATGCTATGCTGTTTTGTTGTGTTTTGTTATGCTATGCTATTTTGTGTTTAGTTATGCTTCGTTTTGTTGTGTTTTGTTTTGTTATGCTATATTTTGTTATGCTATGCTATGTTGTGTTTTGTTATGCTATGCTATGTTTTATGCTATGCTGTTTTGTGTTTTGTTATGCTATGCTTTGTTATTTTTTGCTATGTTGTGTTTTGTGATGCTATGTTTTGTTGTGTTTTGTTATGCTATGCTTTGTTTTGTTATACTATGTTTTGTTTTGCTATGCTATGCTTTGTTATGCTATGCTGTGATTTGTTGTGTTGTGTTTTGCTATGCTATGTTTTGTTATGCTATTGTATGCTATGTTTTGTAATGCTATGCTATTCCATGTTTTTTATGCTATGCTATGTTTTGTTTAGTTATGCTATGTTTTGTGTTTTGTTATGCTATGCTATGTTTTGTTTTGCTATGCTATGTTTTGCTATGTTTTGTGAAGCTATGCTTTGTTATGCTGTGATTTGTTGTGTTGTCTTATGCTATGTTTTGTTGTGTTTTGCTATGCTATGCTGTTTTGTTGTGTTTTGTTATGCTATGCTTTGCTATGCTATGTTTTGTTGTGTTTTGCTATGCTATGCTTTGTTATGCTATGTTTTGTTTTGTTATGTTATTTTTTGCTATGTTGTGTTTTGTGATGCTATATTTTGTTGTGTTTTGTGATGCTATGCTTTGTTTTGTTATACTATGTTTTGTTTTACTATGCTATGTCTTGTTGTGTTTTGTTATGCTATGCTGTGATGTGTTGTGTTGTGTTAAGCTATGCTATGTTGTGTTTTGCTATGCTATGTTTTGTTATGCTATTTTATGCTATATTTTGTTATGCTATGCTATTCCATGTTTTTTATGCTATGCTATGTTTTGTGTTTTGTTATGCTATGCTATGTTTTGTTGTGTTTTGCTATGCTATGCTTTGTTGTGTTTTGCTATGCTATGCTTTGTTGTGCTATGCTATGTTTTGTGAAGCGATGCTTTGTTATGCTATGCTGTGATTTGTTGTGTTGTCTTATGCTATGCTATGTTTTGTTGTGTTTTGCTATGCTATGTTTTGTTATGCTAGGTTTTCTTTTGATATGCTATGCTATTCTAGGTTTTTTATGCTAAACTATGTTTTGTTTAGCTATGCTATGTTTTGTTTTGTTTTGTTATGCTTTGTTTTGTTGTTTTGTTATGCTATGCTATGTTTTGCTATGCTATGCTTTGCTATGCTATGTTTTGTTATGCTATGCTTTGTTATGCTATGTTTTGTTTTGATATGCTATTCTATGTTTTTTATGCTATGCTGTGTTTTGTTTAGTTATGCTATGCTGTTTTGTTATGCTATGCTGTGTTTTGCTATGTTTTGTTGTGTTTTGTTATGCTATGCTATGTTTTGCTATGTTTTGTTATGCTATGCTGTGTTTTGCTATGCTATGCTATGCTTTGTTTTGCTATGCTATGTATTTTGTTATGCCATTTTTTGTTATGCTATGCTGTTTTGTTGTGTTTTGTTATGCTATGTTTTGTTATGCTATGCTATGCTGTTTTGTTGTGTTTGTTATGCTATGCTTTGTTTTGTTATGCTATGTTTTGTTATGCTATGCTATGCTATGTTATGTTTTGTTTAGTTATGCTATGCTATGTTTTGTTGTATTTTGTTATGCTATGTTTTGTTATGCTATGGTGTGTTTTGTTATGCTATGCTTTCTTATGATATGCTATGTTTTGTTTTGTTATGCCATTTTTTGTTATGCAATGCTGTTTTATGCTATGCTATTTTGTGTTTAGTTCTGCTACGTTTTGTTGTGTTTTGTTATGTTATGCTATGTTTTGTTATGCTATATTTTGCTATGCTATGTTGTGTTTTGTTATCCTCTTCGATGCCGATGACGGAACGGTTCCGTCATGCACGCCGGTTGGGCTGTGCTTATGACGGAACCGTTCCGTCATGGCCCCGCCCGCGCTCAGATCTTTCAGCACTGCGCGGGAATCCGCGCAGCGCTGAAGAGGTTAAGCTATGTTGTGTTTTGCTATGTTTTGTTTTGCTATGCTATGCTTTGTTATGTTATGTTTTGTTTTGATATGCTATGCTATTCTTTGTTTTTTTATGCTGTTTTGTTCAATTATGCTATGCTATGTTTTGGGGTGTTTTGTTATTTTTTGGTATGCTATGCTATGTTTTGTTATGCTATGTTATGTTTTGTTATGTTATGCTATGCTTTGTTATGCTATGTATTTTGTTATGCCATTTTTTGTTATGCTATGCTATTTTGTGTTTAGTTATGCTACGTTTTGTTGTGTTTTGTTTTGTTATGCTATGCTATGTTTTGTTATGCTATGCTATGTTGTGTTTTGTTATGCTATGCTATGTTTTATGCTATGCTGTTTTGTTGTGTTTTGTTATGCTATGCTTTGTTATGCTATGTTTTGTTTTGTTATGTTATGTTTTGTTGTGTTTTGTTATGCTATGCTTTGTTTTGCTATGTTATGTTTTGTTTTGCTATGTCTTGTGTTTTGTTATGCTATGCTTTTTTATGCTATGCTGTGATTTGTTGTGTTGTGTTAAGCTATGCTATGTTTTGTTATGCTATTTTATGCTATGTTTTGTTATGCTATGCTATTCCATGTTTGTTATGCTATGTTTTGTTTAGTTATGCTATGTTTTGTGTTTTGTTATGCTGTTTTGTTTTGCTATGCTATGCGTTGTTGTGCTATGCTATGTTTTGTAAAGCTATGCTTTGTTATGCTATGTTTTGTTGTTTTGTCTTATGCTATGTTTTGTTGTGTTTTGCTATGCTTTTTTTATTCTATGTTTTCTTTTGATATGCTATGCTATTCTATGTTTTTTATGCTAAACTGTTCTGTTTAGCTATGCTATGCTATGTTTTGTTGTGTTTTGTTATGCTATGCTATGTTTTGTTGTGTTTTGCTATGCTATGCTTTGTTATGCTATGTTTTGTTATGTTATTTTTTGCTATGTTGTGTTTTGTGATTCTATGTTTTGTTGTGTTTTGTTATGCTATGCTTTGTTATGTTATACTGTTTTGTTTTGCTATGCTATGTCTTGTTGTATTTTGTTATACTATGCTGTGATTTGTTGTGTTGTGTTAAGCTATGCTATGTTGTGTTTTGTGATTCTATGTTTTGTTATGCTATTTTATGCTATGTTTTGTTATGCTATGCTATTCCATGTTTTTTATGCTATGTTTTGTTTAGTTATGCTATGTTTTGTGTTTTGTTATGCTATGCTATGTTTTGTTGTGTTTTGCTCTGCTATGCTTTGTTGTGCTATGCTATGTTTTGTTGTGCTATGCTATGCTGTTTTGTTGTGTTTGTTATGCTATGCTTTGTTTTGTTATGCTATGTTTTGTTATGCTATGCTATGCTATGTTATGTTTTGTTATGCTATGTTTTATGCTATGCTATGTTTTGTTTAGTTATGCTATGCTATGTTTTGTTGTATTTTGTTATGCTATGTTTTGTTATGCTATGGTGTGTTTTGTTATGCTTTGCTTTCTTATGATATGCTATGTTTTGTTTTGTTATGCCATTTTTTGTTATGCAATGCTGTTTTATGCTATGCTATTTTGTGTTTAGTTCTGCTACGTTTTGTTGTGTTTTGTTATGTTATGCTATGTTTTGTTATGCTATATTTTGCTATGCTATGTTGTGTTTTGTTATCCTCTTCGATGCCGATGACGGAACGGTTCCGTCATGCACGCCGGTTGGGCTGTGCTTATGATGGAACCGTTCCGTCATGGCCCCGCCCGCGCTCAGATCTTTCAGCACTGCGCGGGAATCCGCGCAGCGCTGAAGAGGTTAAGCTATGTTGTGTTTTGCTATGTTTTGTTTTGCTATGCTATGCTTTGTTATGTTATGTTTTGTTTTGATATGCTATGCTATTCTTTGTTTTTTTATGCTGTTTTGTTCAATTATGCTATGCTATGTTTTGGGGTGTTTTGTTATTTTTTGGTATGCTATGCTATGTTTTGTTATGCTATGTTATGTTTTGTTATGTTATGCTATGCTTTGTTATGCTATGTATTTTGTTATGCCATTTTTTGTTATGCTATGCTATTTTGTGTTTAGTTATGCTACGTTTTGTTGTGTTTTGTTTTGTTATGCTATGCTATGTTTTGTTATGCTATGCTATGTTGTGTTTTGTAATGCTATGCTATGTTTTATGCGATGCTGTTTTGTTGTGTTTTGTTATGCTATGCTTTGTTATGCTATGTTTTGTTTTGTTATGTTATGTTTTGTTGTGTTTTGTTATGCTATGCTTTGTTTTGCTATGTTATGTTTTGTTTTGCTATGTCTTGTGTTTTGTTATGCTATGCTTTTTTATGCTATGCTGTGATTTGTTGTGTTGTGTTAAGCTATGCTATGTTTTGTTATGCTATTTTATGCTATGTTTTGTTATGCTATGCTATTCCATGTTTGTTATGCTATGTTTTGTTTAGTTATGCTATGTTTTGTGTTTTGTTATGCTGTTTTGTTTTGCTATGCTATGCGTTGTTGTGCTATGCTATGTTTTGTAAAGCTATGCTTTGTTATGCTATGTTTTGTTGTGTTGTCTTATGCTATGTTTTGTTGTGTTTTGCTATGCTTTTTTTATTCTATGTTTTCTTTTGATATGCTATGCTATTCTATGTTTTTTATGCTAAACTGTTCTGTTTAGCTATGCTATGCTATGTGTTGTTGTGTTTTGTTATGCTATGCTATGTTTTGTTGTGTTTTGCTATGCTATGCTTTGTTATGCTATGTTTTGTTATGTTATTTTTTGCTATGTTGTGTTTTGTGATTCTATGTTTTGTTGTGTTTTGTTATGCTATGCTTTGTTATGTTATACTGTTTTGTTTTGCTATGCTATGTCTTGTTGTATTTTGTTATACTATGCTGTGATTTTTTGTGTTGTGTTAAGCTATGCTATGTTGTGTTTTGTGATTCTATGTTTTGTTATGCTATTTTATGCTATGTTTTGTTATGCTATGCTATTCCATGTTTTTTATGCTATGTTTTGTTTAGTTATGCTATGTTTTGTGTTTTGTTATGCTATGCTATGTTTTGTTGTGTTTTGCTCTGCTATGCTTTGTTGTGCTATGCTATGTTTTGTGAAGCGATGCTTTGTTATGCTATGCTGTGATTTGTTGTGTTGTCTTATGCTATGCTATGTTTTGTTGTGTTTTGCTATGCTATGTTTTGTTATGCTATGTTTTCTTTTGATATGCTATGCTATTCTATGTTTTGTTTAGCTATGCTATGTTTTGTTGTGTTTTGTTATGCTATGCTATGTTTTGTTGTGTTGTTATGCTATGTTTTGCTATGCTATGTTTTGTTATGCTATGCTTTGTTGTGTTTTGTTATGCTATGCTATGCTTTGTTGTGTTTTGTTATGCTATGTTTTGTTTTGCTATGTTTTGTTATGCTATGCTGTGATTAGTTGTGTTATGCTATGCTGTGATTTGTTGTGTTATGCTATGCTATGTTTTGTTTTGTTATGCTATGCTGTGTTTTGTTATGCTATGCTATGTTTTGTTATGCTATGCTATGTTTTGTTTTGTTATGCTATGCTATGTTTTGTTATGCTATGCTTTGTTATGCTATGTTTTGTTTTGATATGCTATGCTATTCTATGGTTTTTTTTATGCTATGCTGTGTTTTGTTTAGTTATGCTATGTTTTGGTGTGTTTTGTTGTTTTTTGCTATGCTATGTTTTGTTTTGTTATGCTATGTTTTGTTTTGTTATGCTATGTTATGCTTTGTTATGCTATGCTCTGATATGCTATGCTATGTATTTCGTTATGCCATTTTTTGTTATGCTATGCTGTTTTGTTGTGTTTTGTTATGCTATGCTGTTTTGTGTTTAGTTATGCTGCGTTTTGTTATGCTATGCTATGTTGTGTTTTGCTATGTTGTGTTTTGTTATGCTATGCTGTTTTGTTGTGTTTTGTTATGCTATGTTGTGTTTTGTTATGCTATGTTGTGTTTTGCTATGCTATGTTATGTTATGCTATTCATTGTTATGCTATGTTTTGTTATGCTATGTTTTATGCTATGCTATGTTTTGTTTAAAGTTATGCTATGTTTTGTTGTATTTTGTTATGCTATGTTATGTTTTGTTTTGTTATGCTATGCTATTTTGTGTTTAGTTATGCTACCATTTGTTGAGTTTTGTTATGCTATGCTATGTTTTGCTATTCTATGCTTTGTTATGCTATGCTATGCTTTGTTATGCTATGCTATGTTTTGTTATGCTATGTTTTGTTTTGATATGCTATGCTATTCTATGTATTTTTATGCTATGCTGTGTTTTGTTTAGTTATGCTATGCTATGTTTTTTGTTTTGTTGTTTTTTGTTATGCTATGTTATGCTATGTATTGTTTTGTTATGCCATTTTTTGTTATGCTATGCTGTTTTGTTGTGTTTTGTTATGCTATGCTATTTTGTGTTTAGTTATGCTACGTGTTATGTTATGCTAGATTTTGTTATGCTATGCTATGTTGTGTTTTGTTATGCTATGCTTTGTTTTGTTATGCTATGCTGTTTTGTTGTGTTTTGTTATGCTATGCTTTGTTATGCTATGTTTTGGTCTGCTATGCTATGTTTTGTGATGCTATGCTATGTTTTGTTGTGTTTTGATATGCTATGTTTTGTTATGCTATGTTTTATGCTATGCTATGTTTTGTTTAGTTATGCTATGTTTTGTTGTATTTTGTTATGCAATGCTGTTTTGTTATGCTATGCTATTTTGTGTTTAGTTATGCTACCATTTGTTGTGTTTTGTTATGTTATGCTATGTTTTGTTATGCTATATTTTGTTATGCTATGCTGTTTTGTTATGCTATGTTTTATGCTATGCTGTTTTGTTGTGTTTTGTTATGCTATGTTTTATGCTATGCTATGTTTTGTTTAGTTATGCTATGTTTTGTTGTATTTTGTTATGCAATGCTATGTTTTGTTTTGTTATGCAATGCTGTTTTGTTATGCTATGATATTTTGTGTTTAGTTATGCTACCATTTGATGTGTTTTGTTATGTTATGCTATGTTTTGTTATGCTATGCTGTTTTGTTATGCTATGCTATGTTTATGCTATGCTATGCTTTGTTTTGCTATGCTATGCTTTGTTTTGTTATGCTATGTTTTTTGATGCTATGCTATGTTTTATGTTTTGTTATGCTATGTTTAGTTTTGCTATGCTATGTTTTGTTATGCTACGTTTTGTTGTGTTTTGTTATGCAATGCTTTTCTTTGTTTTGCTATGTTTTGTTATACTATTTTTTGCTATGCTATGTTGTGTTTTGTTATGCTATGCTATGCTGTTTTGTTGTGTTTTGTTATGCTATGCTTTGTATTGTTATGCTATGTTTTGTTGTGCTATGTTTTGTTGTGCTATGTTTTGTTGTGCTATGCTATGTTGTGCTATGCTATGTTTTGTTATGCTATGTTTTGTTATGCTATGTTTTGTTATGCTATGCTTTGTTATGCTATGCTTTGTTATGCTATGCTTTGTTTTGTTATGCTAGGTTTTGTTTTGATACTTTTGTTATGTTATTTTTTGTTGTGTTTTTTTATGCTATACTGTTGTGTTGTGTTGTGTTTTGTTATGTTATGCTATGTTTTGTTATGCTATGTTTTGGTCTGCTATGCTATGTTTTGTTTTGTTTTGTTATGCTATGTTTTGTTGTGTTTTGTTATGCTATGTTTTGTTTTGCTATGCTATGTTTTGTTTTGTTATGCTATGTTTTGTTATGCTATGTTTTGTTATATTTTGTTATGCTATGTTTTGTTTTGTTATGCTATGCTTTCTTATGATATGCTGTTTTGTTTTGTTATGCTATTTTGTGTTTAGTTATGCTACGTTTTGTTGTGTTTTGTTATGTTCTGCTATGTTTTGTTATGCTATATTTTGCTATGCTATGTTGTCTTGTTATACTATGCTTTGTTTTGTTATGCTATGCTATGTTTTGTTTTGCTATGCTATGTTTTGTTTTGTTATGCTATGTTTTGTTTTGCTATGCTATGTTTTGTTTTGCTATGCTATGCTGTGATTTGTTATGCTATGATTTGTTGTGTTGTGCTATGCTATGTTTTGTTTAGCTATGCTATGTTTTGTTGTGTTGTGTTTTGTTTTGCTATGTTTTGTTATGCTATGCTAGGTTTTGTTTTGCTATGCTGTGATTTGTTGTGTTGTGCTGTGCTATGCTTTGTTATACTATGCTATGTTTTGTTGAGCTATGCTATGCTATGTTTTGTTGTGTTTTGCTATGCTATGCTATGTTGTGTTTTGTTATGCTATGCTTTATGCTTTGTTTTGTTGTGTTTTGTTATACTATGCTTTGTTTTGTCATGCTATGTTTTGCTATGCTATGTTTTGTTTTGCTATGCTATGTTTTGTTATGCTATGCTGTGATTTGTTGTGTTGTGCTGTGCTATGCTCTGTTATGCTATGCTATGTTTTGTTTAGCTATGCTATGCTATGTTTTGTTGTGTTTTGTTATGCTATGCTACGTTTTGTTGTTTTGCTATGCTATGCTATGTTGTGTTTTGTTATGCTATGCTATGTTTTGCTATGCTATGTTTTGTTTAGCTATGCAATGTTTTGTTGTGTTTTGTTATACTATGCTTTATGCTATGTTTTGTTTTGCTATGCTATGTTTTGTTATGCTATGCTGTGATTTGTTGTGTTGTGTTATGCTATGCTTTGTTGTGTTTTGCTATGCTATGTTGTGTTTTGCTATGCTATGTTTTGTTATGCTTTGCTTTGTTATGCTGTTTTGTTTTGATATGCTATTCTATGTTTTTTATGCTATGCTGTGTTTTGTTTAGTTATGCTATGCTATGTTTTTTTGTGTTTTGTTGTTTTTGTTATGCTATGCTATGTTTTGCTATGTTTTGTTGTGTTTTGCTATGCTATGTTTTGTTGTGTTTAGTTATGCTATGCTATGTTTTGCTATGTTTTGTTATGCTATGTTTTGTTATGCTATGCTATGCTTTGTTTTGCTATGCTATGTTTTGTTATGCTATGCTGTTTTGTTATGCTATGCTGTTTTGTTATGCTATGTTTTGTTATGCTATGCTATGTTATGCTATGTTTTGTAATGCTATGCTGTTTTGTTGTGTTTTGTTATGCTATGCTTTGTTTTGTTAGGTTTTGGTCTGCTATGCTATGTTTTGTGATGCTATGCTATGTTTTGTTGTGTTTTGTTATGCTATGTTTTGTTTTGCTATGCTATGCTATGTTTTGCTATGCTATGTTTTGTTATGCTATGCTATGTTATGTTATGTTTTGTTATGCTATGTTTTATGCTATGCTATGTTTTGTTTAGTTATGCTATGTTTTGTTGTATGTTGTTATGCTATGTTTTGTTATGCTATGTTATGTTTTGTTATGCTATGCTATGCTTTCCTATGATATGCTATGTTTTGTTTTGTTATGCCGTTTTTTGTTATGCAATGCTGTTTTGTTCTGTTTTGTTATGCTATGCTAATTTGTGTTTAGTTATGCTACGTTTTGTTGTGTTTTGTTATGTTATGCTATGTTTTGTTATGCTATATTTTGCTATGCTATGTTGTGTTTTGTTATGCTATGTTTTGTTTTGCTACGCTATGTTTTGTTTTGCTATGCTATGCTTTGTTATGCTATGTTTTGTTTTGATATGCTATTCTATGTTTTTTTATGCTGTTTTGTTTAGTTATGCTATGCTATGTTTTGGTGTGTTTTGTTATGCTATGTTATGTTGTGTTATGCTATGTTATGTTGTGTTATGCTATGTTATGTTTTGTTATGCTATGCTTTGTTATGCTATGTATTGTTTTGTTATGCCATTTTTTGTTATGCTATGCTGTTTTGTTGTGTTGTGTTATTCTATGCTATTTTGTGTTTAGTTATGCTTCGTTTTGTTGTGTTTTGTTTTGTTCTGCTATGTTTTGTTATGCTATGCTATGTTTTACGCGATGCTGTTTTGTGTTTTGTTATGCTTTGTTATTTTTTGCTATGTTGTGTTTTGTGATGCTATGTTTTGTTGTGTTTTGTTATGCTATGCTTTGTTTTGTTATACTATGTTTTGTTTTGCTATGCTATGTCTTGTTGTTTTGTTATGCTATGCTTTGTTATGCTATGCTGTGATTTGTTGTGTTGTGTTTTGCTATGCTATGTTTTGTTATGCTATTTTATGCTACGTTTTGTAATGCTATGCTATTCCATGTTTTTTATGCTATGCTATGTTTTGTTTAGTTATGCTATGTTTTGTGTTTTGTTATGCTATGCTATGTTTTGTTTTGCTATGCTATGCTTTGCTATGTTTTGTGAAGCTATGCTTTGTTATGCCATGCTGTGATTTGTTGTGTTGTCTTATGCTATGTTTTGTAGTGTTTTGCTATGCTATGCTGTTTTGTTGTGTTTTGTTATGCTATGCTTTGTTATGCTATGTTTTGTTTTGTTATGTTATTTTTTGCTATGTTGTGTTTTGTGATGCTATATTTTGTTGTGTTTTGTTATGCTATGCTTAGTTTTGTTATACTATGTTTTGTTTTGCTATGCTATGTCTTGTTGTTTTGTTATGCTATGCTTTGTTATGCTATGCTGTGATTTGTTGTGTTGTGTTTTGCTATGCTATGTTTTGTTATGCTATTTTATGCTACGTTTTGTAATGCTATGCTATTCCATGTTTTTTATGCTATGCTATGTTTTGTTTAGTTATGCTATGTTTTGTGTTTTGTTATGCTATGCTATGTTTTGTTTTGCTATGCTATGCTTTGCTATGTTTTGTGAAGCTATGCTTTGTTATGCTATGCTGTGATTTGTTGTGTTGTCTTATGCTATGTTTCGTTGTGTTTTGCTATGCTATGCTGTTTTGTTGTGTTTTGTTATGCTATGCTTTGTTATGCTATGTTTTGTTTTGTTATGTTATTTTTTGCTATGTTGTGTTTTGTGATGCTATATTTTGTTGTGTTTTGTTATGCTATGCTTAGTTTTGTTATACTATGTTTTGTTTTACTATGCTATGTCTTGTTGTGTTTTGTTATGCTATGCTGTGATGTGTTGTGTTAAGCTATGCTATGTTGTGTTTTGCTATGCTATGTTTTGTTATGCTATTTTATGCTATATTTTGTTATGCTATGCTATTCCATGTTTTTTATGCTATGCTATGTTTTGTGTTTTGTTATGCTATGCTATGTTTTGTTGTGTTTTGCTATGCTATGCTTTGTTGTGTTTTGCTATGCTATGCTTTGTTGTGCTATGCTATGTTTTGTGAAGCGATGCTTTGTTATGCTATGCTGTGATTTGTTGTGTTGTCTTATGCTATGCTATGTTTTGTTGTGTTTTGCTATGCTATGCTATGTTTTGTTATGCTAGGTTTTCTTTTGATATGCTATGCTATTCTATGTTTTTTATGCTAAACTATGTTTTGTTTAGCTATGCTATGTTTTGTTTTGTTTTGTTATGCTATGCTTTGTTGTGTTTTGTTATGCTATGCTATGTTTTGCTATGCTATGCTTTGCTATGCTATATTTTGTTATGCTATGCTTTGTTATGCTATGTTTTGTTTTGATATGCTATTCTATGTTTTTATGCTATGCTGTGTTTTGTTTAGTTATGCTATGTTTTTTGTGTTTTGTTGTTTTTTGTTATGCTATGCTGTTTTGTTATGCTATGCTGTGTTTTGCTATGTTTTGTTGTGTTTTGTTATGTTTTGTTATGCTATGCTGTGTTTTGCTATGCTATGCTATGCTTTGTTTTGCTATGCTATGTATTTTGTTATGCCATTTTTTGTTATGCTATGCTGTTTTGTTGTGTTTTGTTATGCTATGTTTTGTTATGCTATGCTGTTTTGTTGTGTTTGTTATGCTATGCTTTGTTTTGTTATGCTATGTTTTGTTATGCTATGCTATGCTATGTTATGTTTTGTTATGCTATGTCTTATGCTATGCTATGTTTTGTTTAGTTATGCTATGCTATGTTTTGTTGTATTTTGTTATGCTATGTTTTGTTATGCTATGGTATGTTTTGTTATGCTATGCTTTCTTATGATATGCTATGTTTTGTTATGCCATTTTTTGTTATGCAATGCTGTTTTGTTATGCTATGCTATTTTGTGTTTAGTTCTGCTACGTTTTGTTGTGTTTTGTTATGTTATGCTATGTTTTGTTATGCTATATTTTGCTATGCTATGTTGTGTTTTGTTATGCTATGTTGTGTTTTGCTATGTTTTGTTTTGCTATACTATGCTTTGTTATGTTATGTTTTGTTTTGATATGCTATGCTATTCTATGTTTTTTTATGCTGTTTTGTTCAGTTATGCTATGCTATGTTTTGGTGTGTTTTGTTATTTTTTGTTATGCTATGCTATGTTTTGTTATGCTATGTTATGTTTTGTTATGTTATGCTATGCTTTGTTATGCTATGTATTTTGTTATGCCATTTTTTGTTATGCTATGCTATTTTGTGTTTAGTTATGCTACGTTTTGTTGTGTTTTGTTTTGTTATGCTATGTTTCGTTATGCTATGCTATGTTGTGTTTTGTTATGCTATGCTATGTTTTATGCTATGCTGTTTTGTTGTGTTTTGTTATGCTATGCTTTGTTTTGCTATGCTATGTTTTGTTTTGCTATGTCTTGTTGTGTTTTGTTATGCTATGCTTTTTTATGCTATGCTGTGATTTGTTGTGTTGTGTTAAGCTATGCTAGGTTTTGTTATGCTATTTTATGCTATGTTTTGTTATGCTATGCTATTCCATGTTTTTTATGCTATGTTTAGTTTAGTTATGCTATGTTTTGTGTTTTGTTATGCTATGCTATGTTTTGTTGTGTTTTGCTATGCTATGCTTTGTTGTGCTATGCTATGTTTTGTGAAGCGATGCTTTGCTATGCTATGCTGTGATTTGTTGTGTTGTCTTATGTTATGCTATGTTTTGTTGTGTTTTGCTATGCTATGCTATGTTTTGTTATGCTATGTTTTCTTTTGATATGCTATGCTATTCTATGTTTTGTTTAGCTATGCTATGTTTTGTTGTGTTTTGTTATGCTATGCTATGTTTTGTTGTGGTGTTATGCTATGTTTTGCTATGCTATGTTTTGTTATGCTATGCTTTGTTGTGTTTTGTTATGCTGTGCTATGTTTTGTTGTGTTTTGTTATACTATGCTTTGTTTTGCTATGCTATGCTTTGTTTTGCTATGCTATGTATTTTGTTATGCCATTTTTTGTTATGCTATGCTGTTTTGTTGTGTTTTGTTATGCTATGTTTTGTTATGCTATGCTGTTTTGTTGTGTTTGTTATGCTATGCTTTGTTTTGTTATGCTATGTTTTGTTATGCTATGCTATGCTATGCTATGTTATGTTTTGTTATGCTATGTCTTATGCTATGCTATGTTTTGTTTAGTTATGCTATGCTATGTTTTGTTGTATTTTGTTATGCTATGTTTTGTTATGCTATGGTATGTTTTGTTATGCTATGCTTTCTTATGATATGCTATGTTTTGTTTTGTTATGCCATTTTTTGTTATGCAATGCTGTTTTGTTATGCTATGCTATTTTGTGTTTAGTTCTGCTACGTTTTGTTGTGTTTTGTTATGTTATGCTATGTTTTGTTATGCTATATTTTGCTATGCTATGTTGTGTTTTGTTATGCTATGTTGTGTTTTGCTATGTTTTGTTTTGCTATACTATGCTTTGTTATGTTATGTTTTGTTTTGATATGCTATGCTATTCTATGTTTTTTTATGCTGTTTTGTTCAGTTATGCTATGCTATGTTTTGGTGTGTTTTGTTATTTTTTGTTATGCTATGCTATGTTTTGTTATGCTATGTTATGTTTTGTTATGTTATGCTATGCTTTGTTATGCTATGTATTTTGTTATGCCATTTTTTGTTATGCTATGCTATTTTGTGTTTAGTTATGCTACGTTTTGTTGTGTTTTGTTTTGTTATGCTATGTTTCGTTATGCTATGCTATGTTGTGTTTTGTTATGCTATGCTATGTTTTATGCTATGCTGTTTTGTTGTGTTTTGTTATGCTATGCTTTGTTTTGCTATGCTATGTTTTGTTTTGCTATGTCTTGTTGTGTTTTGTTATGCTATGCTTTTTTATGCTATGCTGTGATTTGTTGTGTTGTGTTAAGCTATGCTAGGTTTTGTTATGCTATTTTATGCTATGTTTTGTTATGCTATGCTATTCCATGTTTTTTATGCTATGTTTAGTTTAGTTATGCTATGTTTTGTGTTTTGTTATGCTATGCTATGTTTTGTTGTGTTTTGCTATGCTATGCTTTGTTGTGCTATGCTATGTTTTGTGAAGCGATGCTTTGTTATGCTATGCTGTGATTTGTTGTGTTGTCTTATGTTATGCTATGTTTTGTTGTGTTTTGCTATGCTATGCTATGTTTTGTTATGCTATGTTTTCTTTTGATATGCTATGCTATTCTATGTTTTGTTTAGCTATGCTATGTTTTGTTGTGTTTTGTTATGCTATGCTATGTTTTGTTGTGGTGTTATGCTATGTTTTGCTATGCTATGTTTTGTTATGCTATGCTTTGTTGTGTTTTGTTATGCTGTGCTATGTTTTGTTGTGTTTTGTTATACTATGCTTTGTTTTGCTATGCTATGTTTTGTTTTGCTATGTTTTGTTATGCTATGCTGTGATTTGTTGTTATGCTATGCTGTGTTTTGTTTAGTTATGCTATGTTTTGGTGTGTTTTGTTGTTTTTTGCTATGCTATGTTTTGTTTTGTTATGCTATGTTTTGTTTTGTTATGCTATGTTATGCTTTGTTATGCTATGCTCTGATATGCTATGTATTTTGTTATGCCATTTTTTGTTATGCTATGCTGTTTTGTTGTGTTTTGTTATGCTATGCTGTTTTGTGTTGAGTTATGCTACGTTTTGTTATGCTATGCTATGTTGTGTTTTGTTGTGTTTTGTTATGCTATGCTGTTTTGTTGTGTTTTGTTATGCTATGCTTTGTTTTGTTATGCTATGTTTTGGTCTGCTATGCCATGTTTTGTTGTGTTTTGTTATGCTATGTTGTGTTTTGTTATGCTATGTTTTGTTTTGCTATGCTATGTTTTGTTATGCTATTCATTGTTATGCTATGTTTTGTTATGCTATGTTTTATGCTATGCTATGTTTTGTTTAAAGTTATGCTATGTTTTGTTGTATTTTGTTATGCTATGTTATGTTTTGTTTTGTTATGCTATGCTATTTTGTGTTTAGTTATGCTACCATTTGTTGTGTTTTGTTATGCTATGCTATGCTATTCTTTGTTATGCTATGCTATGCTTTGTTATGCTATGCTATGTTTTGTTATGCTATGTTTTGTTTTGATATGCTATGCTATTCTATGTTTTTTATGCTATGCTTTTTGTTTTGTTGTTTTTTGTTATGGTATGTTATGCTATGTATTGTTTTGTTATGCCATTTTTTGTTATGCTATGCTGTTTTGTTGTGTTTTGTTATGCTATGCTATTTTGTGTTTAGTTATGCTACGTTTTGTTATGTTATGCTATATTTTGTTATGCTATGCTATGTTGTGTTTTGTTATGCTATGCTTTGTTTTGTTATGCTATGCTGTTTTGTTGTGTTTTGTTATGCTATGCTTTGTTATGCTATGTTTTGGTCTGCTATGCTATGTTTTGTGATGCTATGCTATGTTTTGTTGTGTTTTGATATGCTATGTTTTGTTATGCTATGTTTTATGCTATGCTATGTTTTGTTTAGTTATGCTATGTTTTGTTGTATTTTGTTATGCTATGTTCGGTTTTGTTTTGTTATGCAATGCTGTTTTGTTATGCTATGCTATTTTGTGTTTAGTTATGCTACCATTTGATGTGTTTTGTTATGTTATGCTATGTTTTGTTATGCTATATTTTGTTATGCTATGCTGTTTTGTTATGCTATGTTTTATGCTATGCTGTTTTGTTGTGTTTTGTTATGCTATGTTTTATGCTATGCTATGTTTTGTTTAGTTATGCTATGTTTTGTTGTATTTTGTTATGCAATGCTATGTTTTGTTTTGTTATGCAATGCTGTTTTGTTATGCTATGCTATTTTGTGTTTAGTTATGCTACCATTTGATGTGTTTTGTTATGTTATGCTATGTTTTGTTATGCTATGTTGTTTTGTTATGCTATGCTATGTTTATGCTATGCTATGCTTTGTTTTGCTATGCTATGCTTTGTTTTGTTATGCTATGTTTTTTGATGCTATGCTATGTTTTGTTATGTTTAGTTATGCTATGTTTTGTTTTGCTATGCTATGTTTTGTTATGCTACATTTTGTTGTGTTTTGTTATGCAATGCTTTGCTTTGTTTTGCTATGTTTTGTTATACAATTTTTTGCTATGCTATGTTGTGTTTTGTTATGCTATGCTATGTTTTATGCTATGCTGTTTTGTTGTGTTTTGTTATGCTATGCTTTGTATTGTTATGCTATGTTTTGTTGTGCTATGTTTTGTTGTGCTATGTTTTGTTGTGCTATGCTATGTTGTGCTATGCTATGTTTTGTTATGCTATGTTTTGTTATGCTATGTTTTGTTATGCTATGTTTTGTTATGCTATGTTTTGTTTTGTTATGCTATGCTATGTTGTGTTTAGTTATGCTACCATTTGTTGTGTTTTGTTATGCTATGCTATGTTTTGCTATGCTTTGTTATTATATGCTATGCTTTGTTATGCTATGCTATGTTTTGTTATGCTATGTTGTGTTTTGTTATGCTATGTTTTGGTCTGCTATGCTATGTTTTGTGATGCTATGCTATGTTTTGTTGTGTTTTGTTATGCTAGGTTTTGTTTAGTTATGCCATTTTTTTTTATGCAATGCTATTTTGTTCTGTTTTGTTATGCTATGCTATTTTGTGTTTAGTTATGCTACGTTTTGTTGTTTTGTTATGTTATGCTATGTTTTGTTATGCTATATTTTGCTATGCTATGTTGTGTTTTGTTATGCTATGTTTTGTTTTGTTATGCTATGTTTTGTTATGCTATGTTTTGTTTTGCTATGCTATGTTTTGTTATGCTATGCTGTGATTTGTTGTGTTATGTTATGCTATGCTTTGTTATGCTATGCTGTGATAGTTTATGCTATGTTTTGTTTTGATATGCTATGCTATTCTATGTGTTTTTTATGCTGTGTTTTGTTTAGTTATGCTATGCTATGGTTTGGTGTGTTTTGTTATTTGTTGTTATGCTATATTTTGTTATGCTATGTTATGTTATGTTTTGTTATGCTATGTTATGTTTTGTTATGCTATGTTATGTTTTGTTATGCTATGTTTTGTTATGCTATGTTTTGTTATGCTATGTTTTGTTATGCTATGTTTTGTATGCTATGTTTTGTTATGCTACATTATGTTATGCTATGTTTTGTTATGCTATGTTATGTTTTGTTATGCTATGCTATGTTGTGTTTTGTTATGCTATGTTTTCTGCTATGCTGTTTTGTTGTGTTTTGTTATGCTATGCTTTGTTATGCTATGCTATGTTTTGTGTTTTGCTATGCTATGTTTTGTTGTGTTTTGCTATGCTATGCTTTGTTGTGCTATGCTTTGTTATGCTATGCTGTGATTTGTTGTGTTGTCTTATGCTATGCTTTGTTCTGTTTTGCTATGCTATGCTATGTTTTGTTATGCTATGCGTTTTTATGCTATGTTTTCTTTTGATATGCTATGCTATTCTTTATGCTAAACAATGTTTTGTTTAGCTATGCTATGTTTTGTTGTGTTTTGTTATGCTATGTTTTGCTCTGCTATGCTTTGTTTTGTTATGCTATGTTTTGCTATGCTAGCTTTGTTTTGTTATGCTATGCTATGCTATACTATACTATGTTATGTTTTGTCATGCTATGTTATGATTTGTTATGTTATGCGAGGCTATGTTTTGTTAAGTTATGGTATGCTATGCAATGGTATGCAACGCTAGGCTATGTTTTATTATGTTATGTAATGGTATGTTTTGTTATGTTAGGCTATGTTCTGTTATGCTGTTATTTTATGTTAGGCGAGGCTATGTTTTGTTATGTTATGCTATGTTATGGTGTATTAAACTACTGTGGATTTTATAACATCCAAAAGCTGATGAATGGAGCGGGCTTGCACGTCTTTGGGCTTGTGCGCGCTCCCCTCCCTCCCCCACCACAGTACTTTGCTATGCTAGGCTATGTGATGCTATACTATGTTATGCTATACTATGTTTTGTTATGCTATGCTTTGTATTGTTATGCTATATTTTGTTATGCTATGCTGTTTTGTTATGCTATGCTATGTTTATGCTATGCTTTGTTTTGCTATGCTATGCTATGTTTTGTTATGCTATGTTTTGTGATGCTATGCTATGTTTTGTGATGCTATGCTATGTTTTGTTATGTTTTGCTATGCCTTGTTTTGTTATGCTATGTTTTGCTATGCTATACTATGTTATGCTATGCTTTGTTTTGTGATGCTATGTTTTGGTCTGCTATGCTATGTTTTGTTGTGTTTTGTTATGCTATGTTGTGTTTTGTTATGCTATGTTGTGTTTTGCTATGCTATGTTTTGTTATGCTATTCATTGTTATGCTATGTTTTGTTATGCTATGTTTTATGCTATGCTATGTTTTGTTGTATTTTGTTATGCTATGTTATGTTTTGTTTTGTTATGCTATGCTATTTTGTGTTTAGTTATGCTACCATTTGTTGTGTTTTGTTATGCTATGCTATGTTTTGCTATGCTATGCTTTGTTATGCTATGCTTTGTTATGCTATGCTATGTTTTGTTATGCTATGTTTTGTTTTGATATGCTATGCTATTCGATGTTTTTTATGCTATGCTGTGTTTTGTTTAGTTATGCTATGCTATGTTTTTTGTTTTGTTGTTTTTTGTTATGCTATGTTATGCTATGTATTGTTTTGTTATGCCATTTTTTGTTATGCTATGCTGTTTTGTTGTGTTTTGTTATGCTACGTTTTGTTATGTTATGCTATATTTTGTTATGCTATGTTATGTTATGCTATATTTTGTTATGCTATGCTATGTTGTGTTTTGTTATGCTATGCTTTGTTTTGTTATGCTATGCTGTTTTGTTGTGTTTTGTTATGCTATGCTTTGTTATGCTATGTTTTGGTCTGCTATGCTATGTTTTGTGATGCTATGCTATGTTTTGTTGTGTTTTGATATGCTATGTTTTGTTATGCTATGTTTTATGCTATGCTATGTTTTGTTTAGTTATGCTATGTTTTGTTGTATTTTGTTATGCTATGTTCTGTTTTGTGTTGTTATGCAATGCTGTTTTGTTATGCTATGCTATTTTGTGTTTAGTTATGCTACCATTTGTTGTGTTTTGTTATGTTATGCTATGTTTTGTTATGCTATATTTTGTTATGCTATGCTGTTTTGTTATGCTATGTTTTATGCTATGCTGTTTTGTTGTGTTTTGTTATGCTATGTTTTGTTATGCTATGTTTTATGCTATGCTATGTTTTGTTTAGTTATGCTATGTTTTGTTGTATTTTGTTATGCAATGCTATGTTTTGTTTTGTTATGCAATGCTGTTTTGTTATGCTATGCTATGTTGTGTTTAGTTATGCTACCATTTGATGTGTTTTGTTATGTTATGCTATGTTTTGCTATGCTATACTATGTTATGCTATGCTTTGTTTTGTTATGCTATGTTTTGGTCTGCTATGCTATGTTTTGTTGTGTTTTGTTATGCTATGTTGTGTTTTGTTATGCTATGTTGTGTTTTGCTATGCTATGTTTTGTTATGCTATTCATTGTTATGCTATGTTTTGTTATGCTATGTTTTATGCTATGCTATGTTTTGTTGTATTTTGTTATGCTATGTTATGTTTTGTTTTGTTATGCTATTTTGTGTTTAGTTATGCTACCATTTGTTGTGTTTTGTTATGCTATGCTATGTTTTGCTATGCTATGCGTTGTTATGCTATGCTATGCTTTGTTATGCTATGCTATGTTTTGTTATGCTATGTTTTGTTTTGATATGCTATGCTATTCTATGTTTTTTATGCTATGCTGTGTTTTGTTTAGTTATGCTATGCTATGTTTTTTGTTTTGTTGTTTTTTGTTATGCTATGTTATGCTATGTATTGTTTTGTTATGCCATTTTTTGTTATGCTATGCTGTTTTGTTGTGTTTTGTTATGCTATGCTATTTTGTGTTTAGTTATGCTACGTTTTGTTATGTTATGCTATGCTATATTTTGTTATGCTATGCTATGTTGTGTTCTGTTATGCTATGCTTTGTTTTGTTGTGCTATGCTGTTTTGTTGTGTTTTGTTATGCTATGCTTTGTTATGCTATGTTTTGGTCTGCTATGCTATGTTTTGTGATGCTATGCTATGTTTTGTTGTGTTTTGATATGCTATGTTTTGTTATGCTATATTTTATGCTATGCTATGCTATGTTTTGTTTAGTTATGCTATGTTTTGTTGTATTTTGTTATGCTATGTTCTGTTTTGTTTTGTTATGCAATGCTATTTTGTTATGCTATGCTATTTTGTGTTTAGTTATGCTACCATTTGTTGTGTTTTGTAATGTTATGCTATGTTTTGTTAGGCTATATTTTGTTATGCTATGCTGTTTTGTTATGCTATGTTTTATGCTATGCTGTTTTGTTGTGTTTTGTTATGCTATGTTTTGTTATGCTATGTTTTATGCTATGCTATGTTTTGTTTAGTTATGCTATGTTTTGTTGTATTTTGTTATGCAATGCTATGTTTTGTTTTGTTATGCAATGCTGTTTTGTTATGCTATGCTATTTTGTGTTTAGTTATGCTACCATTTGATGTGTTTTGTTATGTTATGCTATGTTTTGTTATGCTATGCTGTTTTGTTATGCTATGCTATGTTTATGCTATGCTATGCTTTGTTTTGCTATGCTATGCTTTGTTTTGTTATGCTATGTTTTTTGATGCTATGCTATGTTTTGTTATGTTTTGTTATGCTACGTTTTGTTTTGCTATGCTATGTTTTGTTATGCTACGTTTTGTTGTGTTTTGTTATGCAATGCTTTTCTTTGTTTTGCTATGTTTTGTTATACTATTTTTTGCTATGCTATGTTGTGTTTTGTTATGCTATGCTATGCTGTTTTGTTGTGTTTTGTTATGCTATGCTTTGTATTGTTATGCTATGTTTTGTTATGCTATGTTTTGTTGTGCTATGTTTTGTTGTGCTATGCTATGTTGTGCTATGCTATGTTTTGTTATGCTATGTTTTGTTATGCTATGTTTTGTTATGCTATGCTTTCTTTTGTTATGCTAGGTTTTGTTTTGATACTTTTGTTATGTTATTTTTTGTTGTGTTTTTTTATGCTATACTGTTTTGTTCTGTTTTGTTATGTTATGCTATTTTGTGTTTAGTTATGCTGTGTTTTGTTTTGTTATGTTATGCTATGTTTTGGTCTGCTATGCTATGTTTTGTTTTGTTTTGTTATGCTATGTTTTGTTGTGTTTTGTTATGCTATGTTTTGTTTTGCTATGCTATGTTTTGTTTTGTTATGCTATGTTTTGTTTAGTTATGCTATGTTTTGTTGTATTTTGTTATGCTCTGTTTTGTTTTGTTATGCTATGCTTTCTTATATGCTGTTTTGTTTTGTTATGCCATTTTTTGTTATGCAATGCTGTTTTGTTCTGTTTTGTTATGCCTATGCTATTTTGTGTTTAGTTATGCTACGTTTTGTTGTGTTTTGTTATGTTATGCTATGTTTTGTTATGCTATATTTTGCTATGCTATGTTGTCTTGTTATACTATGCTATGTTTTGTTATGCTATGCTTTGTTGTGTTTTGTTATGCTGTGCTATGTTTTGTTGTGTTTTGTTATACTATGCTTTGTTTTGCTATGCTATGTTTTGTTTTGCTATGTTTTGTTATGCTATGCTGTGATTTGTTGTTATGCTATGCTGTGTTTTGTTTAGTTATGCTATGTTTTGGTGTGTTTTGTTGTTTTTTGCTATGCTATGTTTTGTTTTGTTATGCTATGTTTTGTTTTGTTATGCTATGTTATGCTTTGTTATGCTATGCTCTGATATGCTATGTATTTTGTTATGCCATTTTTTGTTATGCTATGCTGTTTTGTTGTGTTTTGTTATGCTATGCTGTTTTGTGTTGAGTTATGCTACGTTTTGTTATGCTATGCTATGTTGTGTTTTGCTATGTTGTGTTTTGTTATGCTATGCTGTTTTGTTGTGTTTTGTTATGCTATGCTTTGTTTTGTTATGCTATGTTTTGGTCTGCTATGCCATGTTTTGTTGTGTTTTGTTATGCTATGTTGTGTTTTGTTATGCTATGTTTTGTTTTGCTATGCTATGTTTTGTTATGCTATTCATTGTTATGCTATGTTTTGTTATGCTATGTTTTATGCTATGCTATGTTTTGTTTAAAGTTATGCTATGTTTTGTTGTATTTTGTTATGCTATGTTATGTTTTGTTTTGTTATGCTATGCTATTTTGTGTTTAGTTATGCTACCATTTGTTGTGTTTTGTTATGCTATGCTATGTTTTGCTATGCTATTCTTTGTTATGCTATGCTATGCTTTGTTATGCTATGCTATGTTTTGTTATGCTATGTTTTGTTTTGATATGCTATGCTATTCTATGTTTTTTATGCTATGCTTTTTGTTTTGTTGTTTTTTGTTATGGTATGTTATGCTATGTATTGTTTTGTTATGCCATTTTTTGTTATGCTATGCTGTTTTGTTGTGTTTTGTTATGCTATGCTATTTTGTGTTTAGTTATGCTACGTTTTGTTATGTTATGCTATATTTTGTTATGCTATGCTGTGTTTTGTTATGCTATGCTTTGTTTTGTTATGCTATGCTGTTTTGTTGTGTTTTGTTATGCTATGCTTTGTTATGCTATGTTTTGGTCTGCTATGCTATGTTTTGTGATGCTATGCTATGTTTTGTTGTGTTTTGATATGCTATGTTTTGTTATGCTATGTTTTATGCTATGCTATGTTTTGTTTAGTTATGCTATGTTTTGTTGTATTTTGTTATGCTATGTTCGGTTTTGTTTTGTTATGCAATGCTGTTTTGTTATGCTATGCTATTTTGTGTTTAGTTATGCTACCATTTGATGTGTTTTGTTATGTTATGCTATGTTTTGTTATGCTATATTTTGTTATGCTATGCTGTTTTGTTATGCTATGTTTTATGCTATGCTGTTTTGTTGTGTTTTGTTATGCTATGTTTTATGCTATGCTATGTTTTGTTTAGTTATGCTATGTTTTGTTGTATTTTGTTATGCAATGCTATGTTTTGTTTTGTTATGCAATGCTGTTTTGTTATGCTATGCTATTTTGTGTTTAGTTATGCTACCATTTGATGTGTTTTGTTATGTTATGCTATGTTTTGTTATGCTATGTTGTTTTGTTATGCTATGCTATGTTTATGCTATGCTATGCTTTGTTTTGCTATGCTATGCTTTGTTTTGTTATGCTATGTTTTTTGATGCTATGCTATGTTTTGTTATGTTTAGTTATGCTATGTTTTGTTTTGCTATGCTATGTTTTGTTATGCTACGTTTTGTTGTGTTTTGTTATGCAATGCTTTGCTTTGTTTTGCTATGTTTTGTTATACAATTTTTTGCTATGCTATGTTGTGTTTTGTTATGCTATGCTATGTTTTATGCTATGCTGTTTTGTTGTGTTTTGTTATGCTATGCTTTGTATTGTTATGCTATGTTTTGTTGTGCTATGTTTTGTTGTGCTATGTTTTGTTGTGCTATGCTATGTTGTGCTATGCTATGTTTTGTTATGCTATGTTTTGTTATGCTATGTTTTGTTATGCTATGTTTTGTTATGCTATGTTTTGTTTTGTTATGCTATGCTATGTTGTGTTTAGTTATGCTACCATTTGTTGTGTTTTGTTATGCTATGCTATGTTTTGCTATGCTATGCTTTGTTATTATATGCTATGCTTTGTTATGCTATGCTATGTTTTGTTATGCTATGTTGTGTTTTGTTATGCTATGTTTTGGTCTGCTATGCTATGTTTTGTGATGCTATGCTATGTTTTGTTGTGTTTTGTTATGCTAGGTTTTGTTTAGTTATGCCATTTTTTTTTATGCAATGCTATTTTGTTCTGTTTTGTTATGCTATGCTATTTTGTGTTTAGTTATGCTACGTTTTGTTGTTTTGTTATGTTATGCTATGTTTTGTTATGCTATATTTTGCTATGCTATGTTGTGTTTTGTTATGCTATGTTTTGTTTTGTTATGCTATGTTTTGTTATGCTATGTTTTGTTTTGCTATGCTATGTTTTGTTATGCTATGCTGTGATTTGTTGTGTTATGTTATGCTATGCTTTGTTATGCTATGCTGTGATAGTTTATGCTATGTTTTGTTTTGATATGCTATGCTATTCTATGTGTTTTTTATGCTGTGTTTTGTTTAGTTATGCTATGCTATGGTTTGGTGTGTTTTGTTATTTGTTGTTATGCTATATTTTGTTATGCTATGTTATGTTATGTTTTGTTATGCTATGTTATGTTTTGTTATGCTATGTTTTGTTTTTTGTTATGCTAT
Source organism: Triturus cristatus (assembly GCF_964204655.1). NCBI lineage: Eukaryota > Metazoa > Chordata > Amphibia > Caudata > Salamandridae > Triturus > Triturus cristatus. Next base: position 715,068,471 of record NC_140579.1, read on the forward strand.
GTTTTGTGATGCTATCTTTTGTTATGCTATGTTATGTTATGTTATGTTTTGTTAAGTTATGGTATGCTATGCAATGGTTTTGTTTTGCTATGCTAGGCTTTGTTTTGTTATGCTATGTTTTGTGATGCTATGCTATGTTTTGTGATGCTATGCTATGTTTTGTTATGTTTTGCTATGCTTTGTTTTGTTATGCTATGTTTTGCTATGCTATACTATGTTATACTATGTTATGTTTTGTCATGCTATGTTATGATTTGTTATGTTAGGCGAGGCTATGTTTTGTTATGGTATGCTATGCAATGGTATGCAACGCTAGGCTATGTTTTATTATGTTATGTAATGGTATGTTAGGCTATGTTCTGTTATGGTGTTATTTTATGTTAGGCTAGGCTATGTTTTGTTATGTTATGCTATGTTATGGTGTACTAAACTACTGTGGATTTTATAACATCCAAAAGCTGATGAATGGAGCGGGCTTGCACGCCTTTGGGCTTGTGCGCGCTCCCCTCCCTCCCCCACCACAGTACTTTGCATTTTGCCCTGTGTCTGTGTTTAGTTATGCTACGTTTTGTTGTGTTTTGTTATGTTATGCTATGTTATGTTATGCTATGCTATGTTGTGTTATGCTATGCTATGTTTTAGGCTATGCTGTTTTGTTGTGTTTTGTTATGCTTTGTTTTGTTATGCTTTGTTTTGTTATGCTATGTTATGCTATGTTTTGTTATGCTATGTTTTGTGATGCTATGCTATGTTTTGTTTTTTGTTCTGCTATGTTTTGTTATGCTATGCTACGTTTTGTTGTGTTTTGGTATGCAATGCTTTGCTTTGTTTTGCTATGTTTTGTTATGCTATGTGTTGTTGAGTTTTGTAATGCGGTGCTATTTTTCTTATGCTATGCTATGTTTTGCTATGCTATGCTATGTTTTGTTATGCTGTGCTATGCTTTGTTATGCTATGTTTTGTTTTGATATTTTTTGCTATGCTATGCTATTTTTTGTTGTGTTTTTTTATGCTATACTATTTTTTGTTATGCTATGCTATGTTTTGTTGTGTTTTGCTATGCTATGCTATGTTTTGTGATGCTATGCTATGTTTTGTGATGCTATGCTATGTTTTGTGATGCTATGCTTTGTTTTGTTATGCTATGCTATGTTATGCTATCAGTGGAAGCAAAGCGTGAAGGCGATACACTGAGGACAAATGAGTGTGTGGCAAAGGAGCAGAGAGTGATGTAAAGTTAACTAAGGACAACATAGGAGGAAGGGAGAGATGGAGAAACATGATGCAAGCGTCGATGTATAGTCATGAGCGAGGAAACATGAAAATCTGCTGCGCTGACAAACACACGTGCTGAAGACAAAGTTGAATGGAAGCACAAGCGATTATCCTTACTGTTTGTCTGATCGTGCCTTTACATTTATTTACATGCGTTAGAGGACACGCGCTGTAGATGATATGAAATGAAAGTACAAGCGATAATCCTTCACGCTTGGCTGCATGCTGTTAGTTGAAGATGGGTAAGACTTCCCTTGAAATCGGAACAAGCGCTATGAATCAAGGCTCAGCAAAATAAAAGAAAATCAAAGGCGGTAAAAGGCTTGAAAAGTTTGTAGGGCGAAAGTGAAAGTAATCGAGCAGAGCATCAAAGGGCTGGGTGAGAAGGGAGGGGGGAATGCAAGGGTCAAAGCGGCTAAAGTGAAAGAAAGCTATAGAGAAGGGAGGGGGAGTGGGAGCAGCTGTGCACGTGCATGTGATCGTGCACTCAAGGTTTAGGCCAGCCAAAACTGTGGGTAGCACTTTGAAAATCCCACATACAAAATGTCTCTTCGAGCCTTTGGCTCGCGAGACCTAAAAAGGGGATCCCCAGTTAGAATGGCCATTAGAGGGAACCATGGACCCTCATAAACTCGAGTATTTAGAGAAACAATTATTTTTAAAGAAAGTTAGGCCAGCTATGTTTGACAGTTTGCATATGTGGAGGAAAGAAGTGAAGGAGCGGCAGCTCAAGGCAGAGAAGGTACAAAGGAAACAGGAAAGGGTATCAGAAGTATAAGGAATTGAAGGATAAGGAAGTTTAGGAGAAAAAGGAATGTATAGATAGAGAGCATTGTTTATTAATATATAAGGAATATATAGTTAGACCAACTGTAGCAGTTCAGGTCCACCAAGAAGATGTGGATTCAAATATTGATGGGTTGTTGATGGAACGATCCCCACCCCCATATGTACCTTTAACACTCTTCCCCCTGGACCCCTAAATATCACCCCCCTTGCACCCCCGGCTCCCCCTCCTTTGTCTGCAGTTGTCCAGCTCCCTATTTTCCAACCAGTACCGGTACATTCCTTACCCCCTCCAACCCAGGCTACTGCACACCCATCCCAAGCCTCTGCACCTCCACCTCAGGCCACTGCATTTGAAATGAATAATGATTCTGTGTATCCTGCATCTGTCCAGACCCCTCGAGTTCTTCGCTCTACTCTACCTTAGTTTCATCAGGATGCGATAAGATTGATGGATTAAATTGGTTGAGTAATCTAGAAATGGAGGTAGGAGAAATGATATATCAAATACAGGATTTCTCTGAGGGTGAGCTTCTTTGTCTTATAAGTAAGCTTTCTCATCAACTTATGGTTCAATGGGAGATGACTACAGGGCGAAATGGCCCAGATGATGTTAGCGCTATTAATCGACAATGTCAGATAGGGGCCTTCTCTGTAAGTAGAGTTAATGCTGCCAAAGCAACAATAAATGGATTCCGGAATGAACTCTCTTCCTCTCCCCGAATAAGATCTATAAGTGAAGCTGCGCCACAGTTAATTCCTGAAAGAGGGAATGCAAATAATAGTGACCCTAGTGGTCCCAATGCTAGAGCCCATTTTTTGTACAATTGGATATAGACGCCCTGGAAAAGGATGGATGTACTTACTTTAAGAGCCTCCTTACCAGACATAAGGAAAAATCCTAGGAGATTTTATGATGATGTACAGGCAGCAATTGATTCTTGTATCATGACCTTAGCAGATATTGATATGTTTTTTTTGGTATGATCCTGCCACCAGATATGTGGCGACTTACCCGGAAACAGGATCATGCTGTTGATTTGGGAGGAGATTGGGCTGCCATAATAACAGCTGATAGGGATGGGAATCTTGGTCAGAAACCTAGTCAGCTTATACTGGATCTTGCTGGTAACATACTTACTTATATAAAAACGATGGTTCCAGCTAGGAAAATAGATTGGGCACTCCATACTGCTTGTAAACAAAAACAGGGAGAGGCCGTCCTTGATTTCTTTACTCGCTTTGAGGAAGTTTCCTCTAATGTATGTAATAGCCCTATTCTTCCTGTCCTTAAAGGGGGGATGGAATACAGGATAAACGTTTAGAAATTTGTGATTAATTTGAGAGAAAGGTAACAAGATAGTAGTCCCTCAATATCTTGTTGTTTCTCAGGTAAAGTTAATACACCTGTGGGATTTTCTGGCATCCCCGTTCAAAGCCCTATTTCACAACAACTGAATGTTAGTACAAGGGTCTCCAACATTTTCTGTAACAAAAGTAACTAGTAATGTAAAAGGAGCACCCCATCCAAGAGTATCAGCAGTGATCACATTGGTGCATTAGGCCGGGTTTTCAGCAGTAATGAAAAAAAAGCAAGGTTAAAAATGAGTAATAAATATCTCCAACTGAAATTATAGCTTTAAACACATTTTCAAAATGTCACCTATTTTCTCTGTAGGCATCAGTTTATGAGTTGTCGAAAATACAAAAGAAATGTTGTCATGAATGCCTGAGTTTTATTTTTTAAAATACAGGTTGGACCGTTCCCTGGTGAGCTGCTGGTAGTTTATAAGCTACTCATTGGAGACATAGCAATACAGCTGAAGGTTTGAAACAAGTTACAGTGAAATTATTGCATCACTTAGCCTTCTTGGGACAAAGTATCTCTTTTCCAATTACAGTATTGTCAACAGAAGGTTACCTATTTAGGTCTCCTGTCGAAGGGGTAAGAAGCTACACCAACATAGGATATAATTGGTGCAGAATTAGCAGAAACCACTCACTCAATCTAATATCTGTGCGTTTATTACCAAATTTTTCACTAATTACAAAACCCCTGCTTGCTTTAACATTAAAGCACGTATGCATGCTGCTTCCTTGGACTAATCAGTGTGAAGCTGTTTTTTTGTAATTGAAAAAAATGCTTTATGTAATGCACCTGCTTCAGGTAAAACCTGATTATTACAATTTTTTGCATGTAAAATATGGTTGCAGCTTGGCCCGGTCCCATGTAGGAAGGAATAGGTCATGTGCATATTTCTCCTCCACATTGGACCCCACTGCGATAAAGCAATCTGAAATGTATATTTAAGGTCACAATTTGACAGTTATGGTACCAAATTTAGTGGATATCTAAAAAAAAAAAAGAAAAATCAGACCCAGCACCTGACCAGTGCGATATTAACGGGGTATGAGTTGACACTTTTTGCTCCAAAACATCACTCTGAAATGCTGTAACATTTTGAATCCAGCCACTGTACTACCCCTTTCTGAGTCCCAACAGGAGGAGAAGCATGATTGCATATTTATTACTGAGAGGACGGGTAGACCTGACAGATACCCCTATATCTGACCGACTAGGGGAACTGTCCGTGGATGGTGCATGTTACAAACTACCTGATGGCTCTAGTACAGCGGCCTATATAGTTACTCCCTTGAAATCTGTGGTTGAGTTATGTAAAATACAACAAATGTCAGAGCAATCTGTGGAGCTGACAGCTTTGACTAGAGCCTGTGAATTAAGTAAAGATTTGACTGTAAATATCAATATAAATACCTTTGGAGTTGCCCCCTCATTCGGATGACTTTGAAAAGAAAAAAAAAATGTTTTTGATTTTTATTTTGCATAGTGATAAGATACAGTATAGGGAATGAATAGTTAAGATAGTGGATACCTTGATGTTAACAAAAAAAGTTGCTATTGTTAAATATTTTGTCCACAAGAAAATTATAGATGAGGTAATACAGGGAAATACTTTTGCCACTGAACCATTTAAACGAACAGCCTATTTAGAGTATAGTTTAATGTATATTGTAGGGACAGTTAGATGAACACCAGAAGTAACTATGTTTAATCAGACTCTAGATTTCATTAGGTAAGTACAGGAAGAAGCTACGGAGGAACAGAAGGAACAGTGTAAAAGATATGGGTGTCAGGATGCGACAGGATGTTGGATAGATCTGTCAGGAAAGCAAAGATGAATGCTTCCAAACTATTGTGTGAATGTTATTGTTACCATGGCCCACAGTTCAGCCCATATCAGTGCTAAAGGAATAGTGGCCACGTCAGATCATGTATGGTTCAATAATCTGATTCCCAGGGTGGCAGAGTTCTATGTCAAGAGGTGCATGATGTTCCATACTTATACCACAGGAAAAGGTACCCCGTTTCAACAGGATATTTTGCACCCCCTGGTCTGCCCTTTGAAGGTCTTGCAACGAGTTGAGATGGTTATAGGGAGTACCAAGATCAAGGACAATCTGACATTGAATTTACCATTCTAGTTGATTACTGTATTGACTAAAAGATTTGCATTTGATCCATTCACAGGTGAAGGCCACTCTCTCTCCCAGTCTTAAAGGTCCAGGTCACAAGCTGAGGCCTAGAGATGGTGTGCAACCAATGCCGGTGGTCAAGACCGCCAACGTCCGGACCAGTTCATAAGCTTGCAAGTGAGGCTTTGAAGCAAAAGACACTTGGGACTTAATGCTCTTGATAGTGCAGTGAGGGAATTTAGGAGAATTGAGATTACATTGCTCTGTTTCTGGCTGATCGTTACGCTACTCTTTGTTACCTTGGCAATCAAACCACAAATACAGTAAGAGGAAGGAAGGTTAAGAAACATACAGGTTGGATATGAAAGATCAGTATAGGGAATAGTGTTAGGTGTTCTTCTGAAATAGGTATTTGTATATAGATTAGGTTGAAATAGGTAGAATTGTCGATCTGTCATTAAGGCCCTTTGGGAAGGTGTTTTTGACCTATTAGGAGGAATAGAAGTAATTGCCCCGAATTCCCCCGCTAAAAGCTGACCATTTGGGATTAGAAAGAGAAAAATAGGGATATTTCTATTGTTTGTATTGGGATTTTTGGGTCCATTTTGGAGACTTGAAACATATTACCCTGTTCATAGCCTAGGGCCCCCTACTTCTACCGCATCTGAACATTATCACTTAACCTTGAGGATTCACACTGTCAAATACATTAAACGCCCTTAATGTTAATTGAGCCACACAAAAGCTTCACCAAAATAACTGCAGAAATACACCAGGAAAAAGGAACATGGATTTGGTCAGAATCGTTTTGAGGTATTGTTTCTGCTTGGGGCTGGATATTATTAATGGGAATAGTGATTATAGGAGCCATATTTCTCACTTGCTGTTGCTGCATTCAGCGTCTCCCTGTGATATGTACAGCTTATATAGCAACCTGTAACAGTATCAAGCCTTCCCCAATTAGTGTTCATGAATTAAGTAGAGAAATGATGATGCATACTGAAATTGATGAATATTAATGTACACGATTAATACATGTGCCTCTTAGAATGGATTCAGCACCGCTGAAAAGGAAGGGCTGTTAAAATGTAAAATCTGATTCTTTAATTTTTTGATGAAGCTATGCTTCATCCATTTTTCACCCTTGCCCTACTTTCAGCCTGGCTCTCATTTTGACACCGCATCTGTGTATAAACATGAGTAAAAAATTGCAGGTTGGGACATTGTAGGCTGTGTAAACATGCAGCTTGCTTGAAGGTTTTCAGGCAATAGTTAATCCTTAAGTAAAGTCTACTCAGAGCACATTTTGTTGTTCAGTCTTAAAACTTAGAAATTGCACAAGACACCGAGGCTGTCAGATTCTTGCCTTAGCTCATTTGTGTGTTCTTTCCACAGTTCTATTTACCTCTGGGCGTTCCTTGTTTGTGATCTTCCCTATAAAAACCCATGTAGCCTTTGTTCAAGTGTGCTCCTTCCTTGAGTAACTCCATGGTGCTCGTTGGATGGAGACCCATTCTGAATGCTTAATAAATTACCTATGGTTTGTACTTCGTTCCACTGTTGATTCCTCCTTACTCGATAAGGACCCGTGGCACGAGTGGTGACCCTGCACCAAGCAGATTAAAATTAATCTGTTCCACACTATTTTGTTCGCTAGAGGATGTCAACTTCATAATTTTTTATGGAAGTGTTTTGCAGTACACGCCAGAGGCCATTTATGGTGCTAGACTTACTACATGATTGGAACGGAGTACATTCACAACAGTTTTGTGGCCTTTTGGGCTGCAGTCACTCTAGCAGTGTAGTGTGTGAATCGCAATGGTCTTACTCATTTATGGGTGAGTAGATGTATTAGTTTGTTCCTCCCAAATCCCTTCTTACCCTCCTGTTTTGTAGTAAGTAGTCTCCATTTTCCAGACACTCTCTCTAGTCCCTTCCACATTTACTACTAATTAATAAACATGGGTCGCAATCTTCCCTTAGAAACAATAGGAGAATGGAAATGTTCACCTTTAGGTTTGCAAATTGTGTTTTGTAGAACGTAACTAGTACTTTTGCAGTTGTACTACTTTACATACTACAAAATGCAGTTTGTGAATCAGGCCTAATATGTTTCTGATCAATTTCCCTATCCACTAGAGTATTTTTTGGTTTTTAAGAGATTTAATCTTCTAAACCAGTGGATTGCTGCGACATTGGCCAGTGTTTCTTAAAGATGTCCACACTTAATATGTTGTATTTTTAGTGATTAAGGGCATTAGGGGTTTGGCTTTTTTTTACTTTCAGATGTTTGCAGTACAGTTTCTCTCTTGAGATGCTGTACTCTTTTTTCTCTGTTTTACAGCTACTATTTGGAAACCATTTTTTGATCGATTGTAAATTTTCATCATAAATGTGTTCTTTTCAGAAATTTCTCATTGTGTGGACGATTTCACCTTACAGTATAGTTAATTAATGCACTTGGATGTGCAATTATAGCTTGAAGGACACTTGTTACATGTAGTTTCTTTGCAGAATATCTTGCTCTTTATTTTATTATTGCTATTTATAGTTTCAGATCGAATCCATTTATCCTATCCAGTTGAAAATTCATAGTATGGGTCATGTATGGATTCTGGTTTAGATACTTATGGTGGTCGAACTAGTGCTACACACGCCCACTCAATATGAAATAATATCATCAACAAATGGTACTCACAAAAAAATGTACGCAAACCCATTGTCCAGCTCGCTTGCCTCTGGCTTGTTTCTGTTCATACCAGTCCATAAATAGGTTAGACTAGGAAGGAGCAAGCTTGGACCCCATAGCTGTACCCTTTAATTTGTGGCCCCTCATTTTTATTTTGTTTTGTTAGAAAGAAATGTCTTGAAATTATGATGTTCACCATGTCCAGTATCCTGGATATTAGCTTTGTCTGCTTACTCCAGTGCAGGGACATGCAGTATTGCGGTCTCCAAAATCGATCTATCAATCAATCAAGGCTTTACAATCTCAGCAAATCACCAGTGAGGGTCTCAAGGCGCTTAGTTAACTAGCTGCTTTGTGCTGATCTGTTCCTTCAAACAGCCAGGTCTTTAGTCCTTTCCTAAATTACCAGAGTGATGAGTCGTTCTTGAGGTGCAGGGGAAAATTGTTTCAAGTTTTGGCCGCCAGGTGCGAGAAGGAGCATTCCTCTGCTGTTGCTTCAGCGGACCCGGGAGTGTCTATAAGGAAGACAGAGGCTGATCATAGGTGTCTGGTCGGTTGATGGAAGTTCATGCGTCTGTTGATGTATGCTGGTTCTACGTTGTGGAGGGCTTTGGATGTGTGGGTCAACATCTTGAACTGGCATCTAGTCCAGAAGCCAGTGTAGCTTCTTGAGGTGAGGTGAGGTGTGATGTGGGTCCGTCTGGGCAGGACAAGGGTGAGTCTTGCTCCTGAGTTTTGTATTGTCAGTAGTCTCTTCAGGAGGTGTTCATTGGTTCCTATGTAGAGTGTGTTCCCGTAACTCAGCCAGTGACGAGGGCCTGCGTGACGGTCCTTCGGGTGTTGACTGGGAGTTACGTGAAGATCTTGTGGAGCATGCACAGGGTGTGGAAGCAGGCAGACAAGACTGTTTTTACCTTTTTCTTCATAGAAAGCTTGCTGTCCTAGATGATGCCGAGGTTGTGGGCCGGGTCTGTCAGGGTGCGGGATGGGCCAAGTTCAGCAGGCCACCACACATCATTCCATGGTGAGGTGTTGTTCCCAAAGACAAGGACTTCCGTCTTGTCCGTGTTGAGCTTGAGACAGTTGTCCTTTATCCAGTTGGCGACGTTCATCAAACATTTGCAGTAGTTGGCTATGATGGTGGAGGGGGTCTTCTGACGGTGAGAGGATGAGCTGGGTGTCTTCTCCGTAGGATGATGCTGAGTCTGTGTGATCTGATTGTTGGCCAAGGGGGTCATGTTTGTGTTGAAGAGGGTGAGGCTGAGGGATAATCCTAGGGGGCAACTCCCTGGATTCCGATGTGGTGGAGTCTGTTGATCAGGATGTGATGGGAGATGGTGTTGAAAGCATCTGACAGGTCCAGGAGGATGAGGGCGTTTCGCCGCGGTCCAATAGGGCCCTGAAGTCGGTGGCTGCGATCAGGGCTGTCTTGGTGCTGTGGTTGGCTTAGAATCATCCAGACTGAGAGGGGTCTAGGAGTTTGTTGGTTTCCAGGTGTTCAGTGAGTCACTGGTTGATTACCTTCTCGAGAACATTTGCTGGAAAGGGGAGCAGGGAGATGGGCCAGTAGTTATTTGGTTCTGCTGGGTCGGCGGATGGTTTCTTCTGAAGGGGACTTAATTCTGCATGTTTCCAGTACTCCAGGAGGAAGTCGGGTGATGGGGGTGTTCAGGACTTTCTTAAGCTTGTTGCTGATGGTCAGTAAAACTAAAGTTTTTTTCCTGACTCTCATTATGGCCTTGGTTAGTACGCATTCTAGCTGTGAATGGTAAAATTACACAATGTTTGAAACATACTTCTTGGATATGGTGTAGTCCAAGAGTGGTATACAAGCGTTCAGTGGTGAGTCTAATTTGTGCTGTATTGGAACATTGTATTATCAGCTACGTTGAAAGGTAAGTGTGACATGAAAAATATAAAGGGGCAGGTTAAATTGGACTCAATTTTGTTTCAGTTGATTAAACTATTAAGGTTTCTTGGTGAGATTTAGCAGATACATATAATGCAAACATGTATTTCAATTTGGACAATTAGTTGGATTTGGATAAGTGTAATTTAGATTTGATATAAAATAATAGTCTGAACTAAGTGCTACTCTCTCTTTTGTGTCAAAGCTTATGGAGCACATATACGGTTTGACTGCATACATATTACATATTGAGATGCCCAAAAATGTATTGGGATTTTCACTGGGAATGCTACTGTGAGGGCTTCACTGGAATTCGGAACAGAGACTGACTAAACCAGTGATCTTGAAAGCACCCACAAATTGGGGAAAGGAGAACCAAGGTGTGAGCAATTGGGTTTCCGGTTGTGGGGGGGTGAGACCCTAGTCCAGGAGCAACCGCAATCCTTGTTAGGGTGAGGCACAAGCAAACCCCAAATTAGTCTGAGCTCAACCCTCTGGTAACTTGGTACAAAGCAGCCTGGTTTAACTTCAAGGCAATATGTAACGTATTCATGCAGCACTTCAAACAGTAATAAAGTCAAAACACTACAAGAAAAATCCCACACCAATTAAGAAGAATAGAACAAATTTTAGTAAATAAAACCAAAATGACAATACGTTCATCTGTAGACCCGGAGATATGCAGGTTTAAAGAGTTTCAGTAAATATAGTGCCAAAAAAACACAGCACGCCAACGGTGGATATCTGGTCGTGCTGGGCTTGGACAAAGTCACAATTTCATGCCAACCGCAATGGAGTGTGGGTTGGCTACTAGGGACCAGCTGAACAACAGTACCTTAAATTAAAGTTGCAGAGCGTTGCGAGGTCCCACGTTGAGGACCCTGTTACGCAGTCGAGGCAAAGCGTCAGTTCCGAGGGACTGTGAGGCTGCGATGTGAGGTCCTACCTCATCGTCGAGGATCACGTTGATGAGGGCTTACGATATGCATTCCTGCTTCAAGGATGCATCACACAGTCGAGGTGGTACGTCGGTACCAAGGAGCTGCGAGGTGACCACCCATGTCGTCGTCGAGACTCCCGTAGATGAGAGAGTTGCAATCAAGTGCCTGGCTCAGTAAAGCTTCACTTAGCAGCAGTTTCAATGCAGGCTGCGAGGGCGATACAGAGTGCTTGGGCTGGGAGAACCCTCGCAGCAGCGGCGCTGCATCATTTTTGCTTGGGGCTGATTATGCAAGGTACACAGGTAGGCTGGCAAAGCACCTTCAGGCCCACTTCCAAGGGTCTGGAACTGGGGTGGAACTATTTGGCAGTGTAGAACTCACAGATGGCAGAGTCCAGGTGCTAGATTCAAGGTTGTCGGAGCCTTCTGTTCCCAAGGCCCTAGTCAGGAGGCCTGCCAACTAGCCCTTAGTCACTCTGTGGTCCTGGGTTCAACAGATGCAGGTGCAGTTCTTCTCACCCAGACAAGACATAGCAGAGCGACAGTCCTTTCAGAAGCACAATAGTCCTTCCTGTCAGTTTCCACAGGTCCAGAAGTATACTGAAGAGTTGGTGTCTGAGGCCAACTATTTATACCCAAGCCTTCCTCTGAAGGGGCAGAAGCTTCTAGAGTATTCCCATTGAAGTTCTATGCATCCTGCCTTCCTTGTCCTGGTTCCAGACTAAACATAGGGGGTATATGCAGCCCATTGTGTGGAGGCAGGACATATACTATTCAAGAGTAGGGCTGTGCCCATCTCTGCACTCCCATCCTGCCAGTGATGGCCCATCCAGGCACACCTACGCTCTCTATTGTTGTGTGGCTGTCTAGGGGAATACACAAAGCCAAACTGTCAGCTACACCCAGTCATGTGACCCAGAGACAAGCAGCAGGCACTAGATGGCTAAGGCAGGAAAATGCCTACTTTCTACTACTTTCTTTGATTAAAAGCTGACACACGGACGTATATAAGCCCAGATACATTTTTTAGTTTTCTTTAGAAGGTTTTATTGCCATGCGCGCTCCCCCGCGCACCACTAACAGAAATCTACAAGCTACAAGCCTTCTCAGTAGAGTGTACCTTATTTAACAACTCTGCTAAATCCATTATTTGCTCGCTACTCCTTCCAGAAACACGCATAAAAAAGAGAGGACGTACGTGGTACATTGGGGTCCTCAATGCCATGTTCACCTTACAACTTCTAATGGTAAGGACTTACTCGTTTGTCTGATAATGCCAAGTAGGGATATTTCACATTTTGGGACACAAACTTAATCAATCGTTTTGTGATTTTATGTATATTGCAGTTCCTGACCTAGTCCCTGTCCTGAGGAAGAACCCTTAAAGAAATCGGGGGTTCTGAAACGCGTTGACCCCATTCAGCTAGTCAAAATCCTTACTTCAATCACAGAATCATACAGTGTGCAAACAGGGCAATCTGCCTGTTGCGATGGTTACATATGACTAGCTGGTGTGGATAGGTTACAGCCGTCGAAATTGAAAACTGTCTGTACCGCCACATTTCTCTGTATAACTGAAGGTGTGGTCATCTCATTTTGATTGCATTTGTGTAATTTTTTGTGATTCATTGTCTCCGTGTTAATTGTGTTATAGTTATTTATGTTACGTGTATTGTTTCAAATTTGTTGTTTCTCTCGGTCTTGATATGATCTAAAAATGATTGTTTATGTCAAAATTTGACTAACTTATGAAGTTCTAATAAATACACAAAACCACTCCAGTAGTTGAGGTAGTTTTTGCACAAATATTTTCAGTCTGAAAGCACACCCATACACATTGCTGTTTGTTACTTTCTAAAAGTGGCATTTTCAAAATTGTAATTTAAAATCTGACTTCTCAATGAGAGAGTATTTTTCAGTACAATTCCAAAGACTCCAAACATGAACTGGGTACCTGCTCCCATTTGGAAATGATCATCTATTAAATGTAATAATGTAACTCCGAGTGTTATCTTATGGTAGAGTTAGTTAGGCCTTACAGTAGTGATAAACCAATTTAAATATTTTCACTACCAAGACATGCAAAACTCAAAGGTGCTCATCCAACTTTTTACATACACTGTCCAGGGCCTTCCCCAAGGATGTCTTAAATGTATTAAAATGGAAGGTTTGGGCCTGGCTACAGGTTTCTTTTGCCAGGTTGAACTGGAAGTTTAAAACGGCATACACAGGCTGTGATGGCAGACTTGACACATGTTTAAAGTGCTACTCAAGTTGGTGGAATAATCAGTGCCGTAGGTACACTAGTGCAAAAAGAACAATTGATGGAAAGAATGCAGAACAATGTCATACATTCACCCCAGTACAGAGATCTGGGCCTAAATGCATTGTTTTTTTGCTCACCATGCCATTCCGGTTTGAACCCAGCCATATGTAAATCGGTCTTGACCATGTGCACAAAGGGAACAGTCCAGCCTGAACTGCCAGGCCAGGTCCTCCCTGGACTGGAATCAAGCATTCTAGGACCGGTTTCGGGGTTTCACCCCTCATCAGCCAGGATAGCTTGACTCCAGTGGCATGGAGAGCACGGGAACCAAGTCTGGGCATACCGGTCCCACTCGGGGTGACAAATGCAAAAAGAACAATTGATGTACAGAATGCAGAACAATGTCATACATTCACCCTAGTACAGAGATCTGGACCTAAATCCATAGTTTTTTGATTACCATGCAATTCCAGTTTGAGCCCAGCCATATGCAAATAAGTCTTGACCCTGTGCCCAATGGGAACAGTCCAGCCCGAACTGCTAGTAGCATTTAATTTACAGGCCCTAGGCACACATACTACCACTTTACTAGGGACTTACAAGTAAATTAAGTTTGCCAAGTGGATATAAGCCAATTCTACCATGTTTAAAGGAGAGAGCACAAGCGCTTTTAGCACTTGTTAGCAATAGTAAAGTGTGCAGAATCCTAAAAGCTGACAAAATTGGGTTCAGAAAAAAACAAGGGGAGGCAAAAAGTTTGTGAATTAACTTTTTATGGCCTTTTGTTAAGTGTCTCTTTTAATGAGGTGGCATGGCCAACCAACAGGGTGGTTAGCACAGTTTGAGCTTCAGCCCCAAGACTCCCTGTGCTATCCTGGAGTATCCTAAGTTCTCCCCGAGTTTGTGACTGCAATGTACAGTGTGGTTGTGAACTCACACAGAAGGGAAGTTAATTGTGGAGGAAACTATTTGTGTTGACCCCCGCTGTGGTTAGAAATCCACGTGTAGGCTGCATGCAGGGCATGCCCTTGAACATGGCAGCTGAATTACAGCGCGGGGATTTGGGAAAGTGAGGTGCCTGAGAACAAATCCCTGGCTGCACAAGTGGTGCGTGTGGAACTCTAAAGGAATCAAGAATCTCCTCCACTTTCCGAGCTGCTGTAAACGCAGACCCTGGGATGTGCAAGGTTTTCTACCTGCGGTGCTGAGGGGTCCTGTGCTGGATGGAGTTTGGGGGTCATGCGTGACACGTGGCCCAGACCCTCTACCAGAGTCAGTAGCTGCTGGGATGAAGATGAGATGTACCATCCGATTGCAAGCAGATTCTGGCAGTGAGAGTGACCCGGGGACCTCGGAAGGGCGGTCGGGGTACATGGCTGCCTAATGGGGAGCACTCTCCGTAGACCCACACTGCAGCGGGGACGGCCAGTGCCCCTTTGGGCATGGAGGCAGTGTTACGGGCCCCAGCGGTATCAGCTGTCCTTCTGAATGGGTGTTATCCTGGCACGGGGTGCTTGCTGCAGTATTCCAACAAAAGGACCCAATCCACTAGGTACAGAAATACTTTCAACACTGTGTAGAAAAAGGGGGATTGAGAAGTATCAACGTAACTTCTTCTAATCCACTCCTCACCATATAGAATTTGTAAGAGGAGACCCTAATTCACCAGAGTCTGTACTAATTTAAAATCTGCAAGAACCTTAATCAAATCTAGCTGTCACCATGTTCAAAAAAATTCAAATTGTGACAAAAAACCCCGTGAAATCACAGAGGTAAATTACCCACACCATAAATATCAGTGAAAAAATGTGTGCAAAACAAGGTAGCACCTCACGTGCGCAACACCACAGCAGGCTGACAATGGTTAAATTATCACCAGTACTGCCACGTTTCTCATCATAGGTTACTACCTTGTGCAGAAAAAAACTGGACAAATGTGCCAGAAAACAATAAAAATAAATAAATAAAGGTGAAAATATGTGAACATCACACACCGTAGTCCCAAGTTAAAATTGATACAGAGCCATAGCAACCACAATTTTATTCTTAGCTCATGGGTCAGTTGAAAAATAAAAAGTGCTGTATCATAACAGACAAAAAGCCATTAAGCCGACATGTTTCATTGCCTTACAGTCATGGCAATTTTTTCAGGGCACCAGGACTTCAGCCACCTTATCAGCACACTTGTAATGAAGTATTTGTGACTGCGTAAAACAAAAAGACAGGTTCTTGCCGTTATGCACTGAAAGCCAAAGACGGAACACCTCAACAACACTCTATATTCAAACACTCTTTTAAATGTAAAAACATCAAACATTATCATTACCCGCTGTCAGCCAAGGTTTTTCATACCGGCTCGACACCGTGTCAAACAGGCACTGTCATCTTTTCAGTTAACCTGTGTTTCAGAACCCTTCTGAACTATGCGCATTCTGTAAGGGAAAAATACCAATCAATGTTATCCACAACACACTGGTTTCAAAAGCTCATCAAATGTTGAGGACACAAAGAACGTTTCGCATTTAAACGCCCCTTTTGATACTGTGGCATATTAACTACAGGTGATTGAAACCCATTACCCTTTCAATTGCCAACCTCATCAGTTTCAAAAACCAAAGTGCCGGTTTCGATCCCAAACGGTATCAGACTAAACTTAACGGACACTCCACTGTCTCTAATTCCAGTCAAAGCTCTAATGACCCCCTTATTGACAGAACCTCGTAATCAAATGTGTATCCACATTGCAAGCATTCATTCCTAAGACTCTGACCCCCATTGTTTAGATCTTACCGTGAAACTATCGCGTCCCGAGCTTCGTCTCAGCCGCATCCATCATGCCGCACTCTCACTATTATACATGCCGGCTCTGACGCAAAGCACACTCGCCTTCCACATCACGTGATACATGAAACCACAGGAAGCACCATCTTTAAACAGGCAATAATTCATTGCCTTTCTCAAAGTTCCATTCGTTCCCGCCACACAATAAGGTCGACCCCCCCTCATGCAGTGACAATTTAGAACTTTAGAAATTTGCCAGTATAAACAAAAGTTTCTTCAGTATAAAAAACGCTCTTTTTCTTTTTATCCCTCCTTTTTTTTTTTTTTTTTTTATCCACCAAACATCAATCGTGAGTGGCAGCATCAGTTCACGCTAGACAAATACCTGCACTCTCAGGATCGGTCAGGGTAACACATAAGGGGCTCTCATCTGATACTTAAAACCATTAGATCTAAAGAAATACTCTCCACTGTCAATATTTCAATAACTTTATTGAGATACCTTTCTATCTCAATTACTGATTAGCTGTACCGTCATAATAGGCATGGCAGAACATGGGCAATGGGCAATCATTCACGCCTAAGAGTTGAACAATCTACATCTACACTACCTGCAGGTCATTACCCGTGTGGGTCGTGTTCTGTATGCGATCTAACTTCAAAATCTAACAGTGTAATATTGACGGATGGTAGAATTTGGCATCTAGTTCAGTTTACCAATTGTAATAAAGCCAATGTGATCTACCGTATTACGTGTGGCTGTGGGCTGCATTACATTGGTTTGACTTCGAGGAAAGTTAAGATACGCATACAGGAACATTTGAGCACCATTAGGACAGGAAAACTGACTACGAAATTTGTTCAACATTTTGTTAATGAGAAGCATGACCCTAGATCTCTGACCTGGACAGTGTTGGAGAGAATCAAGGGTGAGGTTGCAAGTATGGACAGATTACTAGCCAGCAAAGAAGCTCGTTGGATATTCTCTGAAAGAGTAGACAAGATTGTATTGAATGGAATAGAATTTCCCTATGAAACGGACGGTTGTCCCTTTGTGTCAGTATTCGTATACTCCTGAAAATAAGCCCGGTTGTGGCTTCCAAAAATGATTGGGTTATGGAATACAATCTTGGGCTCTGAATATAGTGAATACCATGCCCAAGTGGGTGGCTACATTGCCCATGTTCTGCCATGCCTATTATGACGGTACAGCTAATCAGTAATTGAGATAGAAAGGTATCTCAATAAAGTTATTGAAATATTGACAGTGGAGAGTATTTCTTTAGATCTAATGGTTCATGAATTTTAAGTATCAGATGAGAGCCCCTTATGTGTTACCCTGACCGATCCTGAGAGTGCAGGTATTGGTCTAGTGTGAACTGATGCTGCCACTCACGATTGATGTTTGGTGGATAAAAATAAAAAAAGAGGGATAAAAAAAGAGCGTTTTTTATACTGAAGAAACTTTTGTATATACTGGCAAAGTTCTAAATTGTCACTGCATGAGGGAGGTCATCCTTATTGTGTGGCGGGAACGAATGGAACTTTGAGAAAGGCAATGAATTATTGCCTGTTTAAAGATGGCACTTCCTGTTGTTTAATGTATCACGTGATGTGGAAGGCGAGTGTGCTTTGCGTCAGAGCCGGCATGTATAATAGTGAGACGTGCGGCATGATGGATGCGGCTGAGACGAAGCTCGGGACGCGATAGTTTCGCGGTAAGATCTAAACAATGGGGGTCAGAGTTTTGGGAATGAATGCTTGCAATGTGGATACGCATTTGATTACGAGGTTCTGTCAATAAGGGGGTCATTAGAGCTTTGACTGGAATTAGAGACAGTGGAGTGTCCGTTAAGTTTAGTCTGATACCGTTTGGGATCGAAACCGGCACTTTGGTTTTTGAAACTGATGAGAGGTTGGCAATTGAAAGGGTAATGGGTTTCAAACACCTGTAGTTAATATGCCACAGTATCAAAAGGGGCGTTTAAATGCAAAACGTTCTTTGTGTCCTCAACATTTGATGAGCTTTTGAAACCAGTGTGTTGTGGATAAAATTTGATTGGTATTTTTCCCTTACAAAATGCGCATAGTTCAGAAGGGTTTTGAAACGCAGGTTAACTGAAAAGATGACAGTGCCTGTTTGACACGGTGTCGAGCCGGTATGAAAAACCTTGTCTGACAGCGGGTAATGATAATGTTTGATGTTTTTACATTTAAAAGAGTGTTTGAATATAGAGTGTTGTTGAGGCGTTCCGTCTTTGGCTTTCAGTGCATAACGGCAAGAACCTATTTTTTGTTTTACACAGTCACAAATAGTTCATTACAAGTGTGCTGATAAGGTGGCTGAAGTCCTGGTGCCCTGAAAAAATTGCCATGACATTAAGGCAATGAAACATGTCGGCTTAATGGCTTTTTGTCTGTTATGATACAGCACTTTTTATTTTTGAACTGACCCATGAGCTAAGAATAAAATTGTGGTTGCCATGGCTCTGTATCATTTAACTTGGGACTACGGTGTGTGATGTTCACATATTTTCACCTTTATTTATATTGTTTTCTGGCACATTTATCCAGTTTTTTTCTGCACAAGGTAGTAACCTATGATGAGAAACATGGCAGTGCTGGTGATAATTTAACCAGTGTCAGCCCGCTGTGGTGTTGCGCACATGAGGTGCTACCTTGTTTTGCACACATTTTTTCACTGATATTTATGGTGTGGGTAATTTACCTCTGTGATTTCACGGGGTTTTTTGTCACAATTTGAATTTTTTTGAACATGGTGACAGCTACATTTGGTTAAGGGTCTTGCAGATTTTAAATTAGTACAGACTCTGGTGAATTAGGGACTCCTCTTACAAATTCTATATGGTGAGGAGTGGATTAGAAGGAGTTACGTTGATACTTCTCAATCCCCCTTTTTCTACACAGTGTTGAAAGTATTTCTGTACCTAGTGGATTGGGTCCTTTTGTTGGAATACTGATTTGAGTGGGGGATGACCCGATCTCGTTTTTTTCCCCTTTAGCTCCTTGTTGATATGTCTGTTGCTTGCTGCAGCCCAGCATTAAGGAGAACGGCGGACAGTAAGGCTTTATTAGTCACTGGTGGCCTGGACTGGTGGACGCCCTCAGCCACTGTCGATCCTTTATCTTACCTGGACAAGGTATGTAGGACATAAATACAAGTGTACTTGGTGTGCTATTGCATTAAGGGGCAGTCCCCCATCAAAAGCTGTGTCATGTGGGCCCAGGATGAAGCAGTGCCTAGAGAGACTAGAACTTTTATAACTTTGGCAACATTTTGTGTAGTGGTCCTGGAGAGTGGTCTGCACACGGTGAGTCTCTGGTGTTGGACCTACCTTTTCCTGTGCTGACCGGATGAATTACTTATATCTTATTCCTCTTGTTTGGGTACTGAACTGGAAGTCCATGCAACGAGGAGTTCACAGGGAAAAATGAATTTTGTTATTACCCATCTCTCCTTGGTTCTCTGGTTGTCTGGTGTCTACCTGTTGAATCTAATTCTTGGATTTCAACATTGGTCGCAACCAGGACTCTCGATCCATCCAAGGAACTAAGATGGATTGTATATTGAGTAGGCTGGAGGGATCAAGTGGCTGCTGGATAGCGGGAAATACCGGAGCCTTTACTGGAGCCATCCGGCGCACAAATAATTTTGGACTCAATCTCTATGCAGGTTAATTTGCTTAGAGTGGATCTACGAAACATAACTTTAGTTAATGCTCCATAGCGACGGAGAAGAACGTGACCAGTTTGACAAAGGAAGTGGCGAGCCTTTGGAACACCAATCCGTACCCTTACAGAACAAGGTATGTATATGGACGACCAATTGGAGCATGCAGAGGGCTGGTCCAGTAGATGCAACCTGCGCTTCGTGGGTTTTCCAAAGCTTGCAGGAGACACACCAGAATAATTTTGGGAGAAGTGGCTAAAAGTGGTCATGGGCCAAGACAAACTATCACACCTATTTATTATCACAAGAGGCCGTAGGGCTTTGACCCTCCCCCCGTCTGCCCAAATGCTCCTTCCCACGAACGCATGAACTATAGAGCCAGAGATGGTATCATGTTGGGCTAGAAGGTGGGTTGACCCCCCTTCGAGGGGTCACTCATTAGAATTTTCTCTGACCAAATGAGGAAAGTCCAGGGCCAGCGACAATCCTGGCTGTCAAACAGAAACGTAGGAAGCTAGGCATTCGTTATATGTATTTGTTTCATGCTAAGCTTAAGATGATACGGTCATGTGCTACTCACCTGAACACTGGCTGTGTTCCGTTTGGGTGACAACTGGACTCAATCCCCTCTGAGTCCTGACCGGGGTAGCAGTGAATCTTAAAGAACACAGCATCATAGGAAGCTCCCAAAAGGAAGGGGAAATGGGAAGGGGACAAACTGCGCGGTACTGCAGACCACCTCTTGGATGTTTGGGAATGGAACAATGGCGTACGGAATTGGTTGAGGTGACCTATGACAGGATTCTCTGACCTTAATAGAACCTAATAATCAGCAAGAATGGAGATGATTAACACTCTCTGAAATTGAGCATAAAACATGTAAGAAGTTCGAGTGAGCTCTACGCGCTCTGCCCCCTCTCCCCTCAGCCTCACTGTAAACTTGTGCCTGCTCCTGTAGTGTGCTTATTGGTTTTTTGCCCCTTTTCTGGTTATTGCACTGTGATTCTTGTCTTTTTCTCTCCTTTTTGCCTTCTGTACCCCGCTCTGCCATTTTTTTCCCGCCGCTGCGTCCCCTGCGGCCCCGCCCTTGCTCGCCCATTCGCTGCCCCGCTCCCGCCTCCCAGCTGCTCCTCCCTCCCACCTTCCCTTATATGGCGGCCGCTGTGTGGCCACGCCGCTGACGTGCCAAAGGCACGCCTAAGGCAAGCCCGTCTGCACCCGTCCGCGCCTGGACCGCGCCCAGGGTTAGAACCCCTGGCCCCCGTGAACGCCACGACGCCCGCCTCTGCTACGACTCCAGCACCCTCCACGCACTCAACACCGGACGCTCACGCACCAGCACACCCAAGGACCCTTCTCCTGCGGGAACTGCAGCTTCACCAGCATCAAGCCCACCTAACCACCAACCAAAGAACCCAACTACCTCAGATGCATCCTTCTCAACACCCGCTCTGCCTGCAAACACGCCATTGAACTCTGGGACCTTCTCGACTCAATCTCCCCAGACGTCGCCTTTCTGACAGAGATCTGGCTGAACCCCTCCTCGGCACCCGACATCGCCATAGCCATCCCGGAAGGCTATAAGATCACCCACAAGGACCGCACCAACGGAATGGGAGGAGGAATCGCCATCATCCACAGGAACACTCTCAAAGTCTCGACAAACACCGACGACACCCTCAGCACCGCCGAACACCTGCACTTCCAGATCCACACCGACCCCACCACCACCCTCAGAGGAACCCTCGTCTACAGACCCCGCGGACCCCGACCACAGTTCTGCGACTCCATTGCCGACTTCGTCAGCGCACACGCTCTCGCCTCCACGGACTACATCCTGCTCGGAGACCTGGACTTCCACCTCGAGAACAACAACGACGCCAACTCTTCCACCTTGATCGAGAACCTCGGACTCAGACAACTCGTCACAACACCCACCCACTCCTCCGGCCACACACTTGACCCCATCTTCTCCGCAAGCTCCCACGTCTCCTTCAACCACAACACCGAACTCCACTGGACGGACCACCGGTGCATCCACTTCACCTTCCGGAAACCCACCTCGCACCACCGCACCCAACAGTTGCCTCGCCGCTGCTGGAGTAAAGTCACCGAAGACCAGCTATCCACCACCCTCGCCCAGAGCAGACCCGACCGACCCCGACGCCGCCGCCCGCAACCTCAGACAATGGATCGACGACAGCGCCAACACCCTCGCACCGCTCAAGAAACCATCCAACAGCAAGAAAGCCAGCTGGTTCACTGAGGACCTCCAGGCCTCCAAGCAAACCTGCTGAAAGCTAGAGAAGGACTGGATCCGTGAACGAACACCGGAAAGCTACGCAGCCCACAAGAACGCCACCCGCAGACACCACCACCTCATCAGATCCGCCAAAAGGGCCTCCTTCAAAGACCGCCTAGACAACAATGCACACAACAGCAAAGAACTCTTAAACATCGTGAAGGAACTCTCCAACCCCCAGCTCCAACACCAATGACATCCCACCGTCGCAAGACCTGTGCGTCTCGCTGGCCACCTTCTTCTACCGCAAGATCGCAGACATCCACGACCGCTTCAACACCGCGACCACCCCGGCATCCACTGAGACTGAAACCTCCACCCCCACGACCACCATCCGCACCAACCGCCTGCTCTCCTGGACCAACATCGACGAGACGACATCATCAAGATCATGAACACTGTCCACTCCGGATCCCCGTCAGACCCTTGCCCACACCACATCTTCAACAAAGCCAGCACCACCATCACACCTCATCTCCGGAAAGCCATCAACATCTCCTTCTAGACAGCGACCTTCCCAGAAAGCTGGAAGCACACCGAGATCAGCGCCCTATTGAAGAATCCCAAGGCGGACCTCAAGAACTTCCGACCCATCTCCCTGCTCCCGTTCCTGGCGAAGGTCATCGAGAAGGCCGTCAACAAACAACTGACCAGCTTCCTCGAGGAGAACAGCATCCTAGACCCGTCCCAGTCTGGGTTCCGCAGCAACCACAGCACCGAAACCGCCCTCATCGCCGCCACCGACGACATCAGAACCCTGCTTGACAACGGAGAGACCGCGGCCCTCATCCTCCTGGACCTGTCAACCGCCTTCGACACGGTCTGCCACCGCACACTACGAACACACCTCAACGACGCCGGAATCCAAGAGAAGGCCCTGGACTGGACCACCTCCTTCCTCTCCGGCAGAACTCAGAGCGTCCACCTCCCCCCCTTCTGCTCCGAAGCCACAGAGATCATCTGCGGCGTACCCCAGGGCTCATCCCTCAGCCCAACGCTGTTTAACATCTACATGGCACCGCTCGCCCACGTCGCCCGACTGCACAATCTCAACATCATCTCTTACGCCGATGACACCCAGCTGATTCTATCCCTCACCAAGGACCCTCACACCGCTAAAACCAACCTCCACGAAGGAATGAAGGCCGTCGCCGACTGGCTGAAGAACAGCCGACTGAAGCTGAACTTGAACAAGACGGAGGTCCTCATCCTCGGATCCACCCCCTCAGCCTGGGACGACTCCTGGTGGCCGACGGCACTAGGAACAGCTCCTGCACCCACCGACCACGCACGAAACGTAGGGGTCATCCTCGACTCCACCCTCTCCATGACAAAACAGGTCAACGCCGTCTCCTTCTCCTGCTTCAACACCCTCCGCATGCTCCCCAGGATCTACAAGTGGATCCCCACTGAAACGAGAAGGACGGTCACCCAGGCCCTCGTCAGCAGCAGACTGGACTACGGAAACGCCCTTTATGCAGGAGCCTCGGCCAAACTCCTGAAACTGCTCCAACGCATCCGGAACGCCTCCGCACACCTGATCATCGACATCCCTCGCCGCAACCACATCACGCCCCACCTGAGAGACCTGCACTGGCTCCCTGTCGATAACCTTCAATCTCCTCACCCACGCACACAAGGCACTCCACAACGCCGGACCAGCGTACCTCAACAGCCGACTCTGCTTCTACACCGCCAGCTCCGCTCTGCCAACCTCGCCCTCGCCACTGTCCCCCGCCACCGAAGAGTGACCGCCGGCAGCAGATCATTCTCCCACCTCGCCGCCAAGACATGGAACACCCTCCCCCTCCCCCTACCGC